>NW_028277097.1:6060606-6363636 GCF_059951505.1 Python bivittatus
TCTACATACATATATTCTCATCACAATATTTTCTGGAGTAAACAATAGTATGCAAAGCACAGAAATAATGTTAAGTAATGGTTTTCCATTAAGAAAGAAAATTTACGCACACTTTCCCCCCTAAATTTCTTTAAGCACCCTGCTCTGAGATGACAATACCTTCAACACACCCTCTGCATAACTCAGAAACTCAAATGGAACTAAACTCAATATAGCTTATTGTTGGAACAGAATAATTAGTATTAATTTGCACATCCCAAACACCTGTCTTCCATGCTCTCTCTCTCTGTCTCTGTCTCCCTTTCTCATACATTCTTCTTTTTCACACAATCTGTTAAAAAAAAAAAGTTCAATGCCATAGTATTGGAAGACATTTTTTTCCTTTCTGGCCTTCATATAGTAAATAATGCATTTAAGAGAACTACAGCTGCGGTTTTTCCTGAGGGAAACCTAAGTTAGAAATGCATTCTGAGCAAGTTGCACTCGGGACACCACAGGAATTCACTTCCATTGAAAGAAGCTTTTTCTGCTTTAATTGTATTACACTCCATGGGGGAATTTAAGGATATTTATACAGATGGATATCTTGGAATGATCTTGAATTCTAAAAATAAGTTACAAGGAGGGGAGGGAAGGGAAGGTTTCCCCTAAAACAAAACAAAACCAAACAGTAATGATCCATATGAAAAATTCATATTTTGACCCAATCTGGAAGAATCTGCATCAGATTGGTCCACTGGTGTTGGCTCCCCCCTTCTTATGTACCATATTTCCTGAAGTGAAAATACTTTTATTTTTTCAGCAATGGAATGAATGGTGTAATTGTGAAAAAAATCACACTCTTAAAAAAAGAGATCTGACGTAATTGTAGCTTTGTTTGGATCTATTTTCAGCTTGGTTAGAGATTCTTTCCTCTGAAAAGCTGGGAATGAGGCCTTGAACCTTTACGGAACTATTGATTTGTAGAGTTTAGGGCCTACATTAAAAATAAAGGCACTATGAGCACACTTCATAGATGCCTTTCTATGATTAAAAAAGTCATAATAAAATGGTTCCTACTTGAAACAGTTCATATGTAAAACATGATTATTTAGCCAACAAGTGAAAATACTTAGAGTTAGGGTTAAAAAGCAAAGCAAATGACACAGCTCCCTGAACCAGAAACATTAATCTTTAATAAAACCTAGCAGTGTAGCTTGCCAGAAAGGCAAGATCTTGGGCTTGCCTTCCCACCTTTGAAAAATCTTTACAAGAGCTACATAATAGTGCAAAACAAAACAAAAAGAAAAAGCTCTAAGTGATGGGAAAAGAAACTAGCTGTATTTACAGATTTGCCAAGAAGAGCCCCAACACAAGTAAGAGAGTCTTGTGGCTAAGAAGGCATGTGGTTTACGAGCCGTCCCATTTCTAACGAAAGGTCCAGATGCCCGTAGAACCTCTTGAATCATAATATTATATATCTACCCTCTGCCCATATGTTCACAGGATAGCTTCTTTCCCCCAGCGCTACCAGTTCAGTCTCTAGCAGAAATGGTAAAAGAAGGAGCACTGCTTGATTTTCTAGGCTAAAGTTCCCATGTATAGCTCATATTCCACTGGGAAAGTTGGGTTCAGAAGAACTTTGCACGTGTGCCTGCAAACATCACATGCACAGTATGAGCCATATGGGCACACAACAGTTCGCAGTGAATTCAGATGTCAGATGTTCAGAAAATATTTAAAAGGCAACATCACAGAAGATGCTTTTCTCACCTTCCTCGCATGGCACTAGTCCTTTTGAACCAAACGACACATAGAGCACTTCACTGAATTCGCCAAAAATTGCAGGTGTTCCCTTTGCTCGAACCCGTATCTCATAATCTTGGCATGTCTTCAAAGCATATATTGGAAATTTGGTAGTGTGTTTTGGATCCAGCTGTAATAATAAATTGAATGCTCCTCAATTGACTGCTGCTACTCATAAGCAAGCACATTCTTTAAGCATAAAACTATGCAAGGAGGCAGAGTTAGGATTTGGGTGTTTTGAGATTCTAGAACAGTCTTTCCTAATTTAGCCTGGTGCCTGTATTAGACTTCAATTCCCAGAATCTTTTAACTACATGTAAGAAAAAAACCCACCTGGGAAATGCTTCTTTTAGAACAATACAGAAAGGTTTTGAAAACCTGCAATCTTGCAGGTTGAATTTTATCTCAATATGTGTTGTGAATTAGAACTAAATATGTCAGCAAGTGGTTCCAATATAGTGCAGATACCCACACTAATGCTTCAATATGTGACCGTTTCTTTTTTAAGGCAGGCTGTGAACTTGATTGCGCCAGTTTATTTCCTGGACCACATGGTTGAAGTGTACATTGCTAATGTAATATAATGCTTATTTTTAAAGTATTGTCGAAGGCTTTCACGGCCGGCATACGATGGCTGGTGTGGGTCTTCCGGGCTGTGTGGCCGTGTTCTGGAAGTTTTGTTTCCTAACGTTTCACCAGCACCTGTGACTGGCATCTTCAGAGAGCAGGAGCACAGACAGGAGCGGTTCTCTGAGAGACTTCCAGAACGCGGCCACACAGCCCGGAAGACCCACACCAGCCATCTTATTTTTAAGGTTCAAGCTGTGCTTTTGGCCTTATCCACATGCAAGAGGGATGCAGAGCAGCAAAGGGGACAACATCAGAGGTCTGTTAAGTAGAGGGATCACTATTAAATATTAAATACAGAATGAATGAGGGAAAGAGAGGAAAATACAGCATGAGAAATAGAAAGATATAGCTAGAATTGTGGACAACACTAAATTTTGTTGCCAGTCCCACTTGCAGTATATATTACACAGGAAAATTGAGTGTGTTTGTGGAGTCTATGGGACTATAATTCACTGACACGCAACCCTACAGATGTACCTATGGTACTGTTCTCAAAGTATTTCCCAAAATGTAAATAACAAGCTTTTAAGCTTTTGCAGGGCTCCGATCTCTGCCTCTTATTCCCAATACCTCTGGATGGCCCCAGGCTGGGGAAAGGTCTCTGAGTTTTGCTCTTTTAATTGTGAGCTGCCCAGTTGGGGGGAGATGGGCGGCATACAAATTTAATAAATAAATAAATAAATAAATAAATAAATAAATAAATAAATAAATACCTCGTGCCATATTGTTTCATTGACTCCTTTGTACTGAAGCTGATAGAGTAGTGTGATCCATCCATTCCGAACATCTGCAGAGGGTGGAGGCTTCCAGGCAACCTGAATATCAGTATAGACGCCTATTGGGCTGGTGTCCAGCACTGTCCAGTTCAGCCCAACTGGAGGATCAGGAATTACTGTGATTGAAACGTATTTTTCACAGAGTTAATCAAAATGTAAAAGGAAACACCATCTAGCAGTGCACCCTCTCAGTCTGTCTGTCTGCCTGCCTGTCCATCCATCCATCCATAAACACACACATGACACTCTTCCTCCTGGAAATCAAGATTATTGGCTTACCCACTTGCTTCTGAGGAGATGGATTTTTTCCCCCTACATGGGCATTACTACTACAAAATGGTTGTCAATGAATACAGCTGTAGGTGTGCTAAGGGACTCATCACAAAGTGGAGAACTCAAATACATGTGCATGTGCGCATGGAGGTGGCTAGCAAGCTTGATCCTAGTCCATTTAGGTGGTACGGGTGGGGTTATTTCAACATCCCTAAATATTGAAATAGTAAAGATTATTTTGAAAAGATTGATTGCATACTTTACAATACTTAAAATACTTGGTGCACAAATTGGAGTGGCACTGTGAAATTGGTAAAGCTCCTATGCAGAAAAAGTGGCTTGGGATTCTGACCAGCAGTGATCCTCTAGGGCAGGGTGAGGAATGGCATCTAGGGAGTCATTTACAGCCTGTAAACTTTTTCTTAATGTTCCCCAGGGCACGACTGCCACATTTTGGCAGCACAATTATTGAAAACTGGCACCAATGCACTGTTTTCCAATTTGAGGCAGGACACACATGAAAACTGTAGCATAAGTTTTAATAAAGTTTAAAAAGATGCCAACTTGGTATATGGGACAACTCACCCCCTTTTCATCATGGGGCTTCAACATTAAGTGGAGTACTGACCACACCTGCTTCAAGGTCTCACGCTTAGCTCCTTTAACTTTTAATAGGCTTTTACAATCAGCCAGAGTAGTGGTAAGCAGTGATTTTAGGTCTCTCTCTCAGCCCAACGCACCCCATAGGATTGTTGTTATGGCAAGACCTACCTAGAACTTACTAGAGCAGAGCAGAACTGAACCTGAACTAAACCTGTTAGACAAGAGCAGTGATGTCATGTTTCTCTAAGTTATAAAGAAGGAAGACAGATAGGAGTTGGGAAGCAGAAGTGGTATCTTGATGCAGAGCTGGAATTAAGGAGGGTATATAGTGGAATTGGGCAGTATTTCCATTGCAGGACAGTTAGGGGAAAGCACAAATTATAATAGGAGCTGGTGAATTTATTTTATGAACATTCTTGTTTGTGAGACTGCAATATAGAAAGAGGGTGGCATAATTTTGTGATGTTTTGAAAAATCTCTGGATAATCCCTAAAAGTTTGCCTTCCCTCTGTAACCACTTCTAGTCTTCAAAATAATACATAGCACAAGAATCTCAAATGCTTTTGTTCTAGTCCAAGAAGTGAAATAGAAGAGATGCATAGCAGAACAGTACCTATATCATCAACCTGGAAGTATTTGTCATCATATGACTGATTTGCAGCATGAAGCTGAACACGATAAGGGACCCAAATGGAGGTGAAGGATGTATTGAAGTAACAGCTGTTTTCACCAGAAGTTGTATAATCAGGACATTCTTTCCATTCTTCCCACTCAGTCAACCTAGAATGGTAAACCAAATAATTAAGGTAGAATCAAAGAGTTGGAAGGAGGCAGGTAGAACCTTTCCCATTACCAAGTTAAAGTCTTACTGACAGGCTACTAGCATATATATGCTGCCTCCACTGCTGATCTCTGTCCAGATTCTACTGCATCTGTTCTAGATCACTGCCAGATGGTGTTGTCCTGATTCTGTCTATGCAGAGCCTGATAGATAAGGTGATTGGTTGCATCCACCAGCCTTACTGCCCTCTTCAACCCAACAGTGGTCAATCATAGTATTGCAGGAATAGGGTGGCCTGACACCAGGCCTCTGTCAAATATCACTATGTTTTGCCTGCCCCTCCTCTTAGATCCCATTCTGTCAAAATTGGTCCCATGACACCATTATCTGTCTGAACCTGGGACAAATCTGGTCAAACTATCATTGCTAGCTAGAGTAGACTACTGCTCTTGTGCAAATCCATTGGGCTGCCAATGTTGCATTGGTGCAACAGCAGAATGGTGGCAGAAGAGGCTGACCAGAGGCAGGAAGGAATGAGATGTGTCCTTACCTGAAAAAAACAATAAGCACTTCTTGGTTTACTTCTCTTGGTGCTCATCTGACTTTAGTGTAACTGCTTCTACATATCTTGCAACTGTCCTTGGACAGTGTTAGAATAAGGGGGGAAACCAATAAGCAGGGAAGCATTACTTGAGCACTATAACACTATCAGGGATACTGACCACCTTAGATGTTATAGGTTAACATTTTGTTTAAAAAAGAGAGGGGCAGCTTGTGGCCAGCCCAGAGGACCCCCAGTGTGGCTGGGGACAAAACTTCCAGTTTTTCATTTTTGTCTTTTTTTGGAGCTTCCACTTGTTAATATCTCAAAATTTCTTCTGGAAAGATGCGTTATGTTAGAAAGAACCAGTATATATGAATATGTTTTTCATCCTGTAAAAATGCCTCATCATCCTCTCTGGTTACTTATTGTTAAATGCAGTAGCAATATTTTGAATGGGAAAAAGAGAGAATCCTTGCTTTTTAAGGCTTCACAAGAGGAATGCTACCAGAGAAAGCACACTACGTGCAAAATTTACAATAATGTCACGGCCATGACTGTCAGCTGTTGTTCAGGTAGTCTGTGAACATGAGATGCACTCAAATCATGTTCAAAAGCAACCTGCACAACAACTGGCAGGCATGGGGTTTGTGTACACATTCTCTCTGATCTACTTCACCATATGGCCCCCACTCCCATTATAAAATTGTCATGATTTGTTGGCTACTTAAAGGGGAAACATTTCTTGAATGCCAGGAAGCTAAAAGCAACTGCCTCAGGTATGGATTGGGTTCGGGACAGGAAAGAGGAAATGGCAGAAAAACAGGGTTTCCAGGGTGTATTTGTGCTGTGTTCAGGTGCAAGTGGTTTAGAGAAAAGTTCTTTATATCATTCATCATTTATGCATCTCTATGACATCCTATCTTAATCACCTTTTCTTCCAAGTTACAAAGCCCCAACTAATATAAATTTTCCTCACTCTCCCTTCTTTCAACTTTATAGCTGTACAATAAAGTTTTTGAGGTTTGGTGGCTAAACTGTGTGTGTGTGTGTTCCTTCAAGTCAGTTTTTGACTCCTGGAGACTGCCTGGACAAGTCCCTTCAGTTTTCTTGGCAAGGTTTTTCAGAAGTGGTTTGTCATTGCCTCCTTCTTAGGGCTGACAGGATATGACTGACCCAAGTTCACCTAGCTGGCTTCGTGCCTAAGGTGGGACTAGAACTCATGATCTCCTTTTTTCTAGCCTGATGACTTAACCACTACATCATATAGACAGGAGTGAGGCCGACAGAGAATGAGAATGTGATAACTTTGCATGTGAACCCAATTAAACATCTGAGTATAAAAACCCTGGAAGATACGGGTATTACTATATATACTCATGGATAAGCCCATCTGTGGAGAAATCAACCCTCAAAATTTTAACCAAAATATCAGGAAAAATGTGCCACCCTGAAGTCCCGCAGTGAAGAAGCAATGTGACCTTGGGATTCCAGAAGCTAGGAATTATCAGTAGCAATATTTTAAACTTTATTTAAGAATTTCCTGGAGGCATCTGGTTGCCCAGAGTTGGAGGCAGAAGATGGATACTTGGTTTTATTCATCAGGACTCTTATGTTCTTATGAAGTCTGATTTACAGGTTGCCCATCATGACATGATTAAAAAAGCATGTCCTTGTGTCTGAACAAGCAGGACTGGTCTGGAGGAAAGCTATCACTGTCTTGTTATCCATTGAACATTGGTTGTCATTTAATGCGTCAAACAGAAATTGATCTTCAGGTTTTCCATGTCACAGTGTCATGACTAACATAGCCTAATACGTATGAAAAAAACATGCTCCCATAACTGTAACTAGGCCTTTATTTCTGCAGTTCCAACACAAAATTGAGTTAATTTTAGATAATTGTTTCAATTGCATGATTGATTTCTCAGTACCTTCTTGAATATAGTAGTTTAATTTTTCCCAGCGCAAATTCAGGAGGAAAATCGCCTGTTGTCCAGTAACATGAAAATGTTTCCATTTCAGGTGATCGACACTGAATTATCTGTGGCTTCTGTGAAGCAGCTGTAGGGAATGGAAAGAAAAGAGGGAAGAAGAAGAAGAAGAGAAAGGAACAAATGAGCATATGTTCAGAAGCAGATAAAATTCAGAAACTTGAGGGGTGAAACATTACAGCAAGTCTCAACATTATCCATATTCAAATCATGTCATCCACATTTTGCTACTCCAAATTGTCTCGTATTTGTGTAGTGTCATATTTGTTGTGTACTGTATTTGTTGTTGTGGGGAAAATAGGAGGATATGTATGCTGCCTCGAGTTATAAAGGAGTGATATAAATCTAGTAAATAAATAAGTACATAAATATTGATTGTAAATTTTGCATGTAGTTTGAAACTTGTACTTTTTATAGTAACCTGCCCCTTAGTTGTTTTTTAAAATTTATTAAATTTCAGCAAAGAGTAGAATGTAGAAAAACAGAAAAAAGAAGAGAATAGAGAAAGAGAAAGAATCAGAGAAAGAATACGAAACAAAAAAAAGTAACTTCTGACTTTCTTTGGTACAGGCATAGATATAAAATACATTCACCTCTTACTCTAATATTTAAAATAATACAAAGTAAATCTATATCAATAAAAATATAAGAAAAGCTAATAAAAGTATTTCTCTGATTATAAAATATATCAGTCATCAAACCCCAAAATCAACATTTCGTTTCTTTCAGCCTCAAGCAAAAAGTCCAAAAGCAGTTTCCAAACAGGAACAAAGCCAGTCAATGCTTTATCACACAGAGAGGGCATGCTTCGGACCCCCTCGGTAAAAGAACTTCGATTAGCGGGGTCCAGAAGGCGGGCCTTCTCTGCTGTGGCCCCGCTCTTTGGAACATTCTGTCCCCAGAGGTGAGATTGGCCCCCTCACTCCTGGCCTTCCGGAGGGTTTTGAAGACCTGGTTCTGCCACTTGGCCTGGGGTGGGGAGGGAATACATCAAGCGTGGGGGTGGCTAGCCCTATAGAGGCCTGCTGTCTTCAGCCCCAGAATATCATCTTCTTGGACTTTTTCCTTCTTTTTGGTAATGTTTTGTATATATTTCTTATGTATTATGTATTTATATATATTTATTGTTTTAATGCTTTGTGTGAGCTGCCCAGAGTCCCACACTGGGGGGAGATGGGCGGAGAGAAATTTATAAATAAATGAATGAATGAATGTAATTTCAAAGACTGGAGAAAGATTCTAGGCCTTAGGGCCTGGGGGACTTATTTTCCTCCACCTTAATATCTTCTCTGTTGACTCAGTGCCATTATACAGCAAGTTGCCCAGGGCTAAATATTACCAGTGTGAGAGAAGAGAAAATGGTGTAAAATCAGATGAACTCTACTAGAGTTTCTGTAAAAGTAAGTGAAAATGGAAAAACAGAATATTGTATACAATAGACAAAGAGTACTGATACCAACACTGCTACTATTACCACATTTTGAATGCTGCTATTAATTTCCAGGGAGATACAAAATCAATACTGTCACTATAATGATCATCTGGAAGGTGCATAGGGCATCTGTTTTTAGTCTTCACCCCCACAATCCACGCATACTTGCTGTATTACATATAACTGGAATATACAGATCTCTGCTTCTCTTTTAAGAAGTGGATTTGGATGTAGCAAAATAACATGAAATTCAATAAAAGCCTAACATGGCTTGAATAGTTATAATTCACTGTTGGAAAAAAAGAGAATCCAGGGGCCAGATACCAGCATAGATTTTATATTATGAATGGAAGGTTGACTTCTATTCTGTATTATCCATCTTAAAATCCCAGCTTAAGCACCAACAAACATGTATTTCATGATGTAAGAACAGTAAAGCTAAATATATATAATATCAAGGCTTTTAAAAGTTCTTTACAGTAAACCATTCTGAGCTTTTTAAAATAAAACGCAGCGTCTAAATATTTTAAATGAAAATGAACGATCAGTTATCTAATTTAGTTTAGTGCCTGAGAAATCTTTGTTGGCTAAGCATTCCACAAGGCAGGCATAATCACAGAGAAAATACTTAGATCAGTAGTTCTCAGCGTTGTGAACTCAGTGGAAAGAAATTCACACTATCTATCTATTGGGACAATATGGTTAAAATGCTTAGCATTGACCAGCAACTTTGTTCCAGTGGCAACTTCTGGACATTCTCCTATGGGGAATGCATTCCAACAGTGTAATTTGGAGGTAACTAGGTCATGAAGGAGAAATTGCTAGGAAAGTCAGCTGGCAAGCCAGTCAAAGCAAGAAAAGGAACACCTCATGACCAGTTCTGCCCCATCCTAATGTTCTTCAGATGGGATGGTCTGCAACTCCTAAATTTCCAGCTGATATGACCAACAGCCATGCTTCTTGGGAACTGTGGAATTCATTATCCAACACATCTAAATCAGAGCAGGCTGATCTAATGTAATTCTTATATTCTACTATGGCTGAATTAACTTATCTGGGTTAATTTTGTTCCTTAACAATAAGATCAGAAGAATCAGTGGTTATTTACAAGATGAGCTCCTTAGTCTATTCCCAAGCACACAAGCAGGCTCTCAGTTACACTTTTCCATATGGGAAAGATATTTTATACAATATTTATCACTTAATGGCTACTGCCATTTATTGGCATAATACTCAATTTATATATTTTCAGGTTTAATGAGCTGTTATTTTAGTAGCATCCCTTAAGATGGGAGGGATGGAAAAAACAACAACAACTGCAAAATACACTCCTAAAATAGGCATATAGCTTTGTCAGGACTACACTGATATACTGCCTTTTCCAAATTAAGGCAATATAAAATAGAAATTGGCAGCTTATACAGCTGTTACGATTCAAAGGACAGAAACTGAATGTGGCTTTTAATTTATTATGAGCATGGATTTTTGGTACAGTCTGGATTCTGGACAAGCAACAAAGCAGTTAATGCCAAGTCAGTAGCACTGAACACTGTGTAATTAGCAGGCATAATTCAGAAGGCAAACATGCCCCTTGCCTCTTGAGGTTATCTTGGGATCATCACAATGTTCTTTTCCACTCCCTTGAAGGCAGGGGCCAGCAATCTAATCACATAAAACCATGACACTGAAACCAATGTTTAAGCCAAGCTTGCACAGGAAATGCAACTCACCAGGTTTTTATGCAGCTTAGGACTTACAGACCACAGTACAGATGATCTGGCTAGCAAGCGATGGTTAAAGAGGGTCTCAGACCCATGATTTACTATACTACAAATGACAGTAGGAATCTTAAATTTCTGAAGGAGAAGAATGAGCAATGTAAAGTCTGCCTTTTCAGATGTGCTGGTCGAAATGGAAATCAAAAATGCAATAAATAGTAAGTCATGTTCACAAGGATTTTGACAATATTTGAACATATCCTTCATGACAAAACTTACTAATTTGCCAATGATTCTGCCAAATGATCATTTCCCAGAAGGTCAGATTTTGCACACCAACTGATTATATGAATGTAACACTATCATCCAATGTTGATAAAATACAAGATTCGTTTTCTCTTTGGAAAAAAGTCATGGAACTTTGTTTTCATATATGACAACTGCAGCAAGATTATTATATGCTCGAAAGTGGAAAAGTTCAGCACTACCCACAATGGAGGAATGGTTGGTGAAGATGATAAAACTTGTACAGATGGCTAAACTGACTTCCCTGATTACAGAAAAGACAATATCTACCTTTATTGTTGACTGGAAATCCCTAGCATGATTTGTAGCTTTGATGACTAAAAAAAAAAATAGATAATAGAAAAAGTTTTTCTTTTTGTAAGCATAGAGTAAGAGATAATTTTGTAATTGTACTTGTATTTGCTACAAAGACAATCAGAAGCTTCTTCTATTTCTTTTTTCTTTTTGCACTTTTTTCTTTTTTCTTTTCTTTCTCCTCTTTATTTTATATTAGTTTTTGTTAGTTGTTGTCTACTTTTAAAAACTTTTAATAAAAAGTTTACAAAAAAAGCAATATTAATACAAAAAACGTATCAGATCAAAATTCACCCACGTCCACACACTGAATTGTACATTTACCAGTGAATAATGCTAAAAGACACAGATTTTGTCATTTATACATTTATACACTCAAATCATTTATACTTATAGTGTATACAGGTTTTTATATTGATCACTAGTGTATTTTGTTATAGTAGTACTTGTTTGTTACATCCCACCAACAGAAAATAAAGTGATTAATATTAAAATGAGATATATCTTTTATGTTTTATCTTTCTGGATTAAATGTATTTCATTAGTAATCTGAATCTAATAATTTGATATAAAAAAATAACCGCATCGCTTTACAGTCAACAGCAAATGGTAGCTAGCCTGCTTATCTGAGCTACTGTTTTAAAAGTGAGTATAACAGGTCTTATAGGGAAATCTGGCGACAAGCACGAAAGAAAGAGTGCCGATGGAAACATATGGTAACATCTGGCAACTTGGTGCCAAGGACGATCTGTGTTATGGTGTCAGCTGTAGAAATGCTACAACCAGGAGGTGGCGCTACACAAGTACAATATAGATTTGAAAAAGGGACAATCAACTTACTTTCACCTTTGATTTTAGGATGGCGCCTAGGCAAGCCACACACACAACAGGTTATACACAATTGTGCAGCCTACAGTTCTCAGTGGGCATGTGCGCCGGAGATCATGGGAACTGTAGCTCAAATACTTCAGAAGTTGGGAATAAAAGCTTTAAAGGACAGTAATTGGCAGAATAATAAAAGTTGCATTGATATGACCTTTTACATTATGTTTTATATTTTTTCTTATTGTTAGTTTGCTCTGAAACTGAAAGTTAATATATAAATACGTTGCTGGGGGATCCAATGATGATGCCCCAGTACACTAGCTGAAGTGGAGTCAATGAGTGATCTAGAATAATATACCGATATAGGCTACAAGATGCTTTTCCACGACCAAACAGCTCAATAGTATCATGACTGTCCATTAACAGATGGATGGGATGATGGATCATGGATAGATACATAGATTCACATCCTTCCTTTCTGTGTCAGTTTAAATTTGAATCAATTCTCCATGAGACATAGATCTAGATCCTATGAGAAGGGACCAGAACCTCAAAAGTATTGGGTGAGAGAGGCAGAATTCATTTTTACAACTAGTTTTTAGCTCTTACCCTTTCATCAAAGGACTTAGAGGGAGTGCCGTAATGAGCTATATGAGAAGTATAAATTGTCCATAAATCTGGAGGAAACATATAAACACCATGGAGCTTTCAGTATTGCTAACATAAATAGCAGGCCTGGGCATAATTTTTATGAAATGAGGCAATAAAAGCAAAATGCAATTATTCCTTAATTGATACTACACATAGAGTTCTTCCATTGAAACCTTTTCTTCTAAAATAAAGTTACTAGCAGTACATTTATTTATAGCTAAGAATTAGAAACAATGGCAGTTGTAGCAGACAGAAATTTCCTTTTGAATAAAACTACAAAGGCACATTAGGAGTAAAAACCTTGTGTGGTGAATGAATGCTATTGAGGCCAGAATATTCAATCTTTATTGAAACAAGGTCACACTTGTCTTTTAAATCTTCCAGTGGAAGCATTTCCTATTAAATGGTTAGGGCCAGGACAATTAAGTGAGCAGAGCAAAACTTGAATTTGATGTGATTTAATTACAATTTAATGAAATACCTAATTTGACTCTATCTCATATATTTAATAATTCTCCTCAAGCTGCATTAAAATTATGATTTTGTAGCAGCATTGGGGTTTTTAACTAGTAGCACCCTTGAATCAAACTTGGCTGGTTTTAGCCCCACCTAAACAGGGTTTTGAAACCTGGTTAGCCCTTGAGAAAATCCCCAGGCTATGGGTTAGACTTGGGGGTTGAAAAACTTTCTGGAAGAAGGCAATGGAAACTATTTCTGTATTCTGTCACAAACACATAAAAACAGATGTGTTCATGTAATGACCAGGGGTTGAGCTTAACTTAAGAGAGTTGGCAACTGTTGTGGGGGTGGGGCCTATGGGAACCATATTCAGGTTTTTTGGGAGCTACCGGGAGCTCTGTGGCCTCAAACTGAGCACCCTTATAATACAGATTTATCAGGGCCTGCTAATGTCTAATGACATTAGACCCTCCCTGAAATTCTGCCTTCAACCCCCTGCCCCCAAGAAAGTAGCAGCCTTACTCTTGGGCTTTAGAAACAGAACGGGAAAAGAGTTTGCTCTTCACATCAGTGAGTGAGCCCAGAACAGCAAGAGACAAAGTAACAGTGTCAACTACTTACTGTTAATTAAATATTCATTATACCTTTCACCATTCTCTTTTAAGAATACCTTACTATATTACTGCTATAAATCTCGTGTCTCATTTTCTCTGCCAAAATGGGAAGATGACATAGTTATTCATTCTTAAATTATCTTAAGGACGTGCAAGCAATTTCCTGGAATTAGCAGCTTGCCTCAGACCAGGATTTGGGGCTGAAGATTAACTGTCCTGCACGCTAATGATGCTAATGATGTCCATGAAGGTTCCATGCTATTATCTGATGTCCTCCCCCACTGCAGAGAGAGAATCGCAGGGCTTGTGTTATGATTCATTAGATGAAATACATATAGTACCTAATATTTAGCAACACAGTTCAAATTACAATGTTGGAAAACGTTCCTTGGAGTCAGATGGCTGCACTGGTCATGGATATGGGTTTTATGAGTATTGCTTTATTAAATGCTTGAAAATGCTAAGCTTTGGTGAGAAGTCCGGGTAAGACTTGCCTACTTGCAACTTTAAAATATAATCTGGAACACTGTGTTCCTTCTGCGTCCATGAAGCTACATTATGTGTGTAGACATGGGAGTTTGTGGATCTGTACCTAACATGTTTTTGAGAGAGTGCTCTGTCTAAAAGGCAATGTGCAAATATTTAAAAAATCAACAAATGCATATAGCATATGATGTGAAGGACAGAAGACAAGTGATATCAGATGCTAGACCAGCACAATTTGATGGAGGAAGACTTTTATTGGGATCAGGTAGAGAGGGAATAAGTATTAGGTCTTTGCACAGAATCTTAACATTAAAAAAATTTTTTTGACTATATATTAAAAATGCTAATTGGAAATTCTGTAGTCTCAGCTCCCATGGAGAGCATAAGTTTGGGTAACAATTTGGTAATTTTTGACTGTTTAATATGAATCTCTTATTTGGGCTTAGCATACAGTGACAATATACTTAACCACACAAACTAGCCAACTACATGTTAGGCTAGTGTATAACATTATGAATGTATGATTGTGTTGCATATATCCTCAGAACTGGACTAAATGAATCAGGATTAAGTGACCATGGTTTACCATGAGTAAATATATGCTGTGAGGCATGGTTTATGTGAGTTTCACCTATGAAACTCAGCCAACAAAGCAGTCAGAGTTGGGCTCACTCTAGTTGGAGGATATAATCTGGGATGAAAGGAAGGTATAAAAACTAAGCAAACCATGTTAGAATGAATATACAAGTGCACTAACTGGCACTAAACATATACAGTGCATTTGGAAAGTATTCAGACCCCCTTCACTTTTTTCACTTTTGTTATGTTGCAGCCTGATACTGCAATCGTTCAAATTCATTTTTTTCCTCATTAATCTACACTCAGTACCCCATAATGACAAAGTGAAAACAGAATTTTAGAAATGTCTGTAAATTTATTAAAAAGGAAAAACTGAAATATTACATTGGCATAAGTATTCAGACCCTTTACTCAGTACTTTGTTGAAGCACCTTTGGCAGCAATTACAGCCTCGAGTCTTTTTTAGTATGTCGCGACAAGCTTTACACACCTGGATTGGGGGATTTTCTGCCATTCCTTTTTGCAAATCCTCTCAAGCTCAATCAGGTTGGATGGGGACTGTCAGTGGACAGCCATTTTCAGGTCTCTCCAGAGATGTTCAACAGGGTTCAAGTCAGGGCTCTGGCTGGGCCACTCTAGGACATTCACAGAGTTGTCCCTAAGCCATTCCTGTGTTGTCTTGGCTGTGTGCTTAGGATCGTTGTCATGTTGGAAGGTGAACCTTCGGCCCAGTCTGAGGTCCTGAGCGCTGTGGAACATGTTTTCATTGAGGATATCTCTGTCCTTTGCTCCATTCAGCTTTCCCTCAACCCTGACCAGTCTCCCAGTCCCTGCTGCTGAAAAACAGCCCCACAGCATGATGCTGCCACCACCATGCTTCACTGTTGGGATGGTATTGGGCAGGTGATGAGCGGTGCCTGGTTTCCTCCAGACATAACGTTTAGAATTGAGGCCAAACAGTTCAATCTTGGTTTCATCAGATCAGAGAATCTTGTTCCTCACAGTCTGAGAGTCCTTCAGGTGCTTTTTTGCAAACTCCAAGCGGGCTTTCATGTGTTTTGCACTGAGGAGAGGCTTCCGTCTAGCCACTCTGCCAGATTGGTGGAGGGCTGCAGCGATGGTTGTCCTTCTGAAACTTTGTCCCATCTCCACACAGGATCTCTGGAGCTCAGTCAGAGTGACCATCGGGTTCTTGGTCACTTCTCTTACTATGGTTCTTCTCCCCTGATTGCTTAGTTTGGCTTGGACTCTTGGAAGAGTCCTGGTTGTGCCAAACATCTTCCGTTTGGGAATGATGGAAGCCACTGTGCTCTTGGGAACCTTCAGTGCAGCAGAATTTTTTTTGTAGCCTTCCCCAGATCTGTGCCTTGCAATAATCCTGTCTCTGAGCTCTGCAGGCAGTTCCCTTGACCTCATGGCTTTTGCTCTGGCACAGTGTGCATTGTCAACTGTGAGACCTTCTATAGAGAGGTGTGTGCCTTTCCAAATCATGTCCAATCAATTTAATTTACCACAGGTGGACTCCAATCAAGGTGTAGAAACAGCTCAGCAACAATCAAGAGAAATGGGAGGCACGTGAGCTAAATTTCAAGTGTTGTTCCAAAGGGTCTGAATACTTATGCCAATGGGATATTTCAGTTTTTCCTTTTTAATAAATGTACAGACATTTCTAAAATTCTGTTTTCACTTTGTCATTATGGGGTACTGAGTGTAGATTAATGAGGAAAAAAAAAAGAATTTGAATGATTGTAGTATCAGGCTGCAACATAACAAAATTGAAAAAAGTGAAGGGGGTTTGAATACTTTCCGAATGCACTGTATATAGAAATTGCCATAGGTGGGACAGCATGGCCTCTTTTGAAGAAGAACATGAAGAATTGAAGGATACAGAAAAGATTGCAGAATCTTCTTATACAGGTACTGCACATTTATCCAACAATTTGATGAAACTGACAGTCATCACCTTACATAGTAACTTCAAGTTATTGGGTTATCTCAGTTTTCCATCACCTGAGGGCCATTTCGCTGAGAATTCCAGAAGCTGCAGGTCCCAAACTACTTCACTCTGTTTTTTGGGTGCTCATTTGCTGAGATTGGATTAGGGTGAGTTAATACGCTTACATCTTTCTTCATGCTGTACACCAGAGTCTTCAGATTATAGTCGGTTACAAAAATAGTAAATATAATATAATGAATTAATTACAAGTAATTGGTTTTTTTTTTAAAAAAAAACTGTTCAATCGTGTCCGATTTTTGGAGACTGCCTGGACTAGTCCCTGCAGTCTTCTTGGCAAGGTTTTTCAGAAGTGGTTTGCCACTGCCTCCTTCCTAGGGCTGAGAGAGAGCGACTGGCCCAAGGTCACCCAGCTGGCTTCGTGCCTCAGGCGGGACTAGAAGTCACAGTCTCCTGGTTTCTAGCCTGATGCCTTAAGCACTACACCAAACTGGCTCTTTAATTACTTTATTTATTTATTTAATTATTAATAATAGTATTTAATTACTAGTATTTAGTATTTTTATTTGGTAGGCACTTATACCTAGGCACAACACAAGAAAAGCAATAAAAATATAGCACAGTATAGACCCATTTCAACCATATAACACATTTAAAACTTTTTCTAATCCCTCCATAAGCATTGTTTAAATCAGTATCAAATACTGCCACTTAAACTCCATGATGTATACTGAACCTTTCTTTTGGGTGAGGGTACATAGATTTGTGGCATTCATCACATATCATCTAGCACAAAGTTTCTTTTCTTCTATCATTGTTCCAGAAAGAAGAATTCTACAGCCAGAAAATTCCACCTGGAACATTCCAAATATATTGAACCCTGCCATCTACTATATAACCTCAGTCTTCGTGATCCTTGTCTACTACCGATACTTTGCAAATACAGGTTCTAATTTGTTTCTCGTGTTTTTGCCATGAAAGGTTTCAGCTTTGTCAACAAAGTGGATCTGCCTTCTGCCCCTTGTTTCTGCTAGGCTAAAAAAAGCATTGATTTAAATCAAATGTTTATTCATGCAACTGACTTTTTGATAATGATTATCTAGAAATATGAACTGCAAGTGGAAACCAACTAAGCCACTAATAAATATAAAGAGACAACGAGAGTTGAATTCTGAAGTGCAAGCAATGGAAAATTATGAACAAAATGGATACTGCTGTCAGATAGGTCAAAACAGAAACTCAGCAGAAAAAAAAGAAGCAACTACAAATGGAAAAAAAGGTCTTAGGATGTCACCCTAGTATTGAAGATGAAGTTATGATAAATTAGGCGTAATGCATTTAGGGTAGTTATGTTCAGTGATTAACTCATTTTAGAGCCAACTCCAGGAAAATTTGAATTGATCATCAGAGTGTTGGCATCACATGCTATGGTGCGTATACTTTTAGGATTATAATTTAGGAAATACCTAACAGAAATCCTGATTTGTACCTCATGTTACTGTTTTATGAACTTATTCCATTAAAAAAAATTTTTTTTCATTTTTTGGCCATCAAATCACAGTTTGAACCCAATGAAGAACTTTATCATTTGTTAATTCCCCAGTTCAGACTGAAGGAAGTCTTGGAGAAGGGACTGTTGATAACAGGAGGGTTCAGACAGACACATATAGGAAGATACAGTCCTTTGAATACCAAGACCTTATAGTGCCTTAAAAATACAACTTAGTCCTTTGAATCCAACATGGAAATAGATTTGACAGTATAACAATGGTAGGACTCCAACTTTAACTTAATGGGAAAATTTATTTTCTATGCAGGAGTTCCCAGCTCAACATCTGACACCTCCAATTAAAAGCACTGCAAGTAACAGTAATGTTACAGATCTTTATCCAACACTTGGGAGTAGACACTACAGCAAAACGAATCAATAGCCGATCTAACTGTAGAACCATTTCCTTTGTACCATGCTGTGTAAACTAGGGCAGGGATAGCGGGTGGGGGAGACTGTGGGAAGACTCCACACATAAACCCTTAACCACAACATTTCTCCGAACTAAATTTCTCAGGATGTTTCCAGTTCATTAAGAGAACAAAGCACTTTGGCATAGATTCCCTTGACCCTGGCACACGGGTTATGTGAAAGGGAAGACTGACAACTAAAGATAACTGTTAAATGCAGGAAGACTCGGGCTTAAAATCTGCTATTAGAGTCCCTTAAAAAACTCCATGTATGTAATTAACTGGGTCATGCTGACCTCTTACTTTATGATCCTGTTTATTTGAACAATCAGAGGGACGCCCAACACTCTGAGGTCATAGGGCTTTCAAATAACAATGCCAGCGTCAAGACTGGAAACCTATGGCCAAATCAATATGTGGTTTTCAGCCCTTTCCCCATTAGGCCACAATGCAGTACCATACAATAGCAATCACAGGCTCAAAGTCCATCAGAATTTATAACTTTAGATGCCTAGCTTAATAATCTGTCTCTCTCTCTTAGCAGGCTGTGAGAAAATGAAAGGAAAATTACAGAGGTGTCGAAAAAGAAGGGGGTGTTGGAATTTCCAGGTTACCAGT
This sequence comes from Python bivittatus, assembly GCF_059951505.1. Classification (NCBI taxonomy): domain Eukaryota; kingdom Metazoa; phylum Chordata; class Lepidosauria; order Squamata; family Pythonidae; genus Python; species Python bivittatus. The sequence goes on from NW_028277097.1 coordinate 6,079,885, forward strand.
GTAGGACTCAGATTGGAGGGACCTAGATGCCTGGCCCACTCTGCCACACAGCTCACAGGCTGATTGGGATGGTCAATATCTCATATATTGGAGGATGAAAATGAAGGGTGACTCTCTTAGAGGAAAGGCGAGAAATAAACTAAGCAATAACAAAAAAACACAATCCCCACTCCATTATTATTATTAGATTTTTATCCTGCCTTTTTAATATACAACTCAAGGCACCAAACATACTTAATACATCTGCCTCTTATTTCCCCACAACAACAACCCTGTGAGGTGGGTTGGGCTGAGAGAGAGTGACTGGCCCAAAGTCACCCAGCCAGCTTTTATGCCTAAAGTGGGACTAGAACTCACAGCCTCTTGGTTTCTAAGCCAGCACCTTAACTACTACACCAAACTGGCTCTCTCCATGAAAAATGGAAGTAAAATACTGTAAACTACTTGAACAAATACACAACCCATCTATATCCTTGTTTCAAGCTGTGTGTGTTTATCTAATGCACTACATCCTTGTTTTGAGTTGTGAGCACATTTATCTGGATGTACAATTTCTAAAAAAAATTCCAGTAGTTCCTATCACAGGGAATTTTAAAGTTGTTGAACCTTCTGTCACCGTAGCTGAAGTGAGACACAGAGTTCCTGCAAAAGGGAAAACAGACTGTCCACCAGGTTCACAGGCAGGCAAATTTTCAAAAGAAATCACCCATTTTTACTGTGATTTGGAATACAGTATACTAACTCAGTCTGCCAAAACCAGATGGAAGCATGGGTTAATAATATAAGCATGGAGCTCTTTTTGGAGGGATACAAATACCCCATGTAGAGCCGCTCTCTGCCTCTCTCCCTTCAGGTTTTGATCTTAAGGATTTTTCCTTGCCGAGGGATTTAATAAGCCTAGAAGGTACCGAGAATTTGTTATCTGCTGCTGGATAAGCTTTGAAATACCTTGTAGTATACAGTGGTTAGCATTTTTCACCTGAGTTGCAGGCAGGATCAACTAGGAAGCTATATTCTTAAACACACAAGAGGTTTGTGATTTTGGAGTGTTCAGATTAATCACAGCATTCAATTAACCAACGATTTAACAGGCAAAAAGGAACAACATGTACAATAGGGAATAAGGAACACTTTGAATTTTAAGCCTTCATCTTAATGTGTAAACCAGTGAATAAACAAGCAATTTCCTATTATTGTTTTTTCTCTTTTCTTATTATTTATTTAGCACCAAGAAAACAATGATTTATAACTAATAAAGTTAACTGATAAGCCTTCCTCAACTTAGTGCCTCAGTTGATGGGTATTAGATCCCCAAATTCCGAGCCTTTGGCACATGCTGGGGAAGTCTGCCATAGAAATAGAAAGGTAGGATATCATGCAAATAAGGAACAAGACAAGAAAAATATAGACAAATAGAGCAACACCAAAGTGAAAGCATTTGTGCATATTATTATATAAAATTAAGATGTGTTTGGGGTGACTGCTAACTTCAGATATCATCTGGTGAGAATTAAAGATTGGATCTCCATTTCTTCCTCCCTTTTTAAATATGCTGTATATATTGCTTTCCCTTAGCCATATACCAGAGCATAGGAGACCAGTGAAGATGAAATTATAAATTTCCATTGGGCGGTATTTTACCTTCTCTAATTGGTTCAGTGGATGCTGTCATAAATAGACTAACTCGGCAAAGAACAACAAAATACTTCTTTATTCAGTCAATGACCAGCAAATTTAAAGAACAATGACAGAGTAAAACAAATTGATAGAACAATATGCTAAAAGACAGATCACATAATATTACATTCACTCCTCTATAACCATATTAATACATTAATTATCCAAGTAATAATAAGTTTAAAACTATGATTTAGAGTAAATATCCCCTAGCAACTTATTGATCAAGAAATATCAATCCAAAAGTGATATTAAGAGTAAAAGTAAAAATGATCTTAAACCAATTACTTCTCTAACCGTTTTTGCCTTATATTCATTGCAGCAACACACCATTTAGCTACTGCACGGGTAACAGCTAACACAGCAAAGGATCTGATACCTCTAATTATGCTTTGTGCTTATTTGTGATATGTTGGTATGACAGACAAATGCTGCTTATTCTATCTGTTTTAAATATTCTCCTTTTTGCAGCCAAGTTGGTCCCCCAAATTAGCTTTCAACAATTAATACTTTGTCTTGATCGCCTTGGTCTCTCTCTCAGTTCCACTCTTACCAGCCACTGTTTATTTACAGTGAAGATATATGACACAAACAGTATACATAAAGAAAATGTCCTGATGTTTACAAATTATATACAAAACTGACACTGGTAGCATTGAATTGTGGATGTGGATGGTTTTATAAGAAACATTTATCACAAGTTTATACTGCCATAGATCCTAACGGTCTGCATCTTGGCTGGCCTTAACTGCTCCTAAAATCTGGAATATGAAACTTAGAAAAAACATTAGTAGCTTCCTCTAACCTGGTGCTCTTAAGAACTACACATCTCACATCACCAGCTAGGAATGAATAGAGTTGTAGGCAAGTATATCTTGGCAGCATCAGACTGGGAAGAGCTGGCATCTAGTTTACTGTTTCTGTCATACATGAGAGATCCCATTCACTGAATCATCAACATGAACTTTTAGCTGCAAACACAACTACAGAAGAATCACCTGTTTTTCTTCTTTCAGAAGTTAATAAAGTTAATAAAGCATTTTTCAGCATTGCTTGTGTTTGTGTGGAAATGACATGCAACTGTGCATTTCTTTTAAAAACTAACTTTCACAGCAAATGAGCTCTGTGACATCCTAAAGGAGGGAGACATTTTTGGCTCCATTCACTCTAGGGCCTGAAAAATAGACGATGGGGAACGTGATATTTGGGCTATCCCGTTTGCACCCGTGCCCTACAGAATAACAGATTTATTGTGACATCAGTTCAACTGGACATGAGCCCAATTTTTCAGATGTACAATGTGTTGCCCTCCTTTTGCTAAATAAATGACTCCTGGATCATCTTTTCGTTTTTTTCATAGGAGTCTGCATTAAACATTCCAAACCCAGATCAGCTGTTTGGAGTGTTGCAAACCCAGAACAAACAGTACAAAATAAAGTGCTTTGTGCCAAGTTATGTCAAGTATGCTGCCATTAAAAACATTGAGCACGTGAAACAAGGTCTCGAGCTCTCATATTTTGTCCGAGGACCACAAACGTAAGTGCCAAGTGCTACCTTAAGCTATAAAAAAATGGCCAAAGACTGATTTTAAGAATCGTTTTGAAACGTGTTATGCATTTTATGTATTGCTTTTGCAGTCGTCCTGCAGAATATTTTTTTGAATAATTAAAAATTAATTAAAAAAGAGAAATAGGTCTATGAGATCATGTGGCCCATCCGCCATCAATGCAGCAGTTATGACCCAGAACACAACTCCAAGAATCTGTTTTTTCAGTTCTGCATAAATAAAACTGTACAGAAATGACGCTGAAAGTTGCCGGCCAGAAATGGTCGACGCTTCAGCGGTTCGAGTCCAGCCTTCGCGTTAGCAGGGTGAGCTCCTGTTTCCTCCCCAGTTCCTGTAAACCCAACAGTTTGAAAACTCACGTGAGTAGATAAATGGGGACTCTCACTCCGGTGGGAGGAAAAATGCTGGCGGCGCCTTGCAAAAAAGGAGTCGGGAGCAGTTGCCGGGAAGTGCGAAAAACCGCGCGCTCCCGAAAAGGGCGCGAAGCAACGGAAACCCACCTCCTGCGCTCGCCAGCTGGGCTCTCCTCTAGGAAGGAGGCTCTGGCAAACCACTTCCGAAACAATTGCCTTGAAAACTGCAAGGACTCGTCCAAGCAGTCACTGCAGAGTCGGTAACGACTGAGCGCAGATTAAAAAAAAAAAATGCTTTTGACACAGCCTGTTCCACTGCAGGATAGCTCTTCTTATTAGCAAATTTTCCCTAATGTTATAGCAAAATGTGCTTCCCATTTCCAGCCACTAATTCTAATCCTGAACTCTGGAGCAACTGGGAACAAATTTGGCCCATCTGCAGGCAGCCTCAAATATATATATATAAAACCAATATATACATGTGCAGTTAAAACAGACGTATGCAATATGCAGCCCTCAAAAATGTCCAAAAATGTTTACCCAGTTTCAGTCCGGAAGAACTGAAAAATGTTGAAATATACAGACTGGACAGTACTCAATACTAATATTATTTAACTACATTTGTACAGAAAACAAAGCACTTTAGAATGACTCTGCTCCTGGCCACAGTCCAGTCACAATCAAAATTAACAAGTAAAAATTGACAGCAGTTAAAATTATATGAAAAATCAATATATACCATGATAAATTTATAGCCACAGTAAAAATAGCACTCAAATAACTATACACTCCTAAACCTAGGAACCTGCTTTTTAATTTTGCTAAGATTAACAATGAAACAGCCCAACCATTTAAATTCATTAAATGGCATTCTCAACATGCACTACAACAGTTTCCACCAATTAGCTGCTTTATTAAATAAGTTAAAGAGATTTTCATTATCAGGGAATCAGATCTTGAAATGTATATGAACAGGATGGAGCAACATGCGTAAATGGAATGGTAAGAAGCCGGATGCAGAGGAAAGAGGGAATGGCTTTGAAGGACAGGAGGGAGAGACACTACCAAGGCAATGATCATATAAGAGAGATCTGAGCCTGGGTCAAGAAAGTAACTTGAGAAAAGATCTCAAACAAGCCCCTCCCCAGTTCACGTGAAGACAAAGTGAGGGAGGGGGAAGCAGATTCAGACTTGCAAGTTCAGTTACTATAGCTGTTACAGTAAAAGTAGTTCTAACCCACATGACATTGGTTTCTTATAACATCTTTATCCTATTGATTATTTTGTATAAAAAGGATCATGCCAAGAGATGAGCTGGGACAAGTAGTGGGGAATGGCTAACCACAGGCCCTTGAGGACTTGCACCAAGAGCTTGAATTGGGCTCTGGCCCTAACAGGGAACCAGTCCTGCAGTGGGTGGAAACATGGGAAAAACAAAGGAGGTCCAGAACAATGCATACTTCAAAGGCCTAGAACGATGCATACAGTACTTCAAAAACTTGGACCAAGCTTAGTAGTTGGAGAGAGGACAAAGCCTCACCTCTAGACTGTTGCAGTAGTCCAGGAGAGAGACCCACCAGGCCCTGAACTAATAAACGTGCAGTATCAACAGACAGGAACCACTAAATTTGGTGGAAGTTGAATAAAGATGACATGTTCTCTCAGTTGCCTCTGCAAACGGCCAAAGAGAGAGCATATCCTGTTTCAGAATCCCAAGGTTCCTGGCCACTAACAACGGAAGCTTCATAATTTAAATGTAAATCTCTGACATGAAATTTGGCTTTTGTTCTGGCCTTACCCCCTACCTAAATGTATCTAAAAGGTGTATTTGCCAGTTGAATATAGCAACTGAAGATGTTTGGATCACCTAACAAAGTAGTTTCTTGCCCATGAAAACCCATTATTATTCTCAAACTCTTCTGTACATTGTGCTAAATTTTAGATTTGGATATCCTCAAGTGAATTCCTTAGAATATTTTGCTCAGGGCATGAAGAAAAGCACATTTGATGAGAGCTTTCTCTCTCTCAGAAGTTTGGTATCTCAGTTATACTTGAATTGACTGAATCTGCTATTCTTTGACCAAATACAGAACATGTAATTCTATTATTTTAATTAAAATAAAATCCTTTGATGTTTTTATAGTGTAAAATATAGAGTTCAAGCACTATCACCTACTTGAATTTAAACTTCAGAAGCTCTTTAATAGTCAATGTTCTCCAATATAAAGGAGCAACTCCCCATTCCTAATCCAGTTACCCTGTTTTCATTCTATGTATTTGCACAGAATGAACAAAAAGGAAGCCTCTTGTGACACTGTGACATTATTTTTATTATTATAGCAACTTATATAATGATGCTCCAGATCATTATAGGTCCTAGCATACTGGAAAGTTCAGCCTTCACTACATGAACTAGGAAACCAATGCTCAGACAAAATCTGAATTGGGATCCAGCAGCAGTTTCAAAATGGCACAGGATACAACATTCTTGGAACACAGGAGGGGGCTGACTGATTCAGCTTCACTGGGCTGCAGAAAGCACACAAATGGCACAGAATCTGGTTAACTTGTTTGGGACAGATGAGCAAATGCAAAACCTCTCCTTTTTTTTCCAGCTGGAGCTTAGCAAAATCCCCTGAAGCAAGTGAGTAAATTAATAAGTCGCTCGGCAGGATAGTTCCCTGTGGTTGAAAAGGCAGTTGCTCCTATGGGAACAGAGAGGCTGTCTAGAGACTGGCTTGAAAAACATAAAACATAAGTAGGTGAGGAATGAAAGCCAGTTTGGTATAGTGGTTAAGTCACTGGGCTAGAAACCAGGAGAACTGTGAGTCCTAACCCCATTTTAGGCACAAAAGTCAGCTGGGTAACCTTGGGCCAGTCATTCTCTCTCAGCCCTAGGAAGGAGGCAATGGCAAACCTCTTCTGAAATCTTGCCAAGAAAATTTCAGGGACTTGTCCAGGCAGTTGCCAAGAATTAACAAGGACTCAAAGGCGCGTGCACACACACACACGAAAGGAGAGGAATTCTGAATCTTTCTCCTCTCCATGTTGTTTTCCTACCAGCATTTAGATATTTGAAACTTAGTGTCCTTCAAACTATAATTCCAGTCATATGTTGGAAAAAAGAGTTGATGAACTCCCAAATACTGAGCTCATAACATATAGTAGTAACATAACATTATTCTCTTTTCTTTCTTAATAGGGTTTTGGGGAGGAGGTAAGGAAAAAAAAAAGGAAGGGAAAGCATGGGAGGGTTAAAAATGAAATCAAGTAACATCCAGACTTTTCTTTCCTAAACCTCTGTGACTCACAGAGAGCTACTGAATGATAAAATACATTTGGAAGCAGAGGTAAGAACCCGCTGCCACAAATCCTTCTGCATCACTGAGTTGTACTTCACAGGGTTTCTGGTGGATAATACACAAAATCCAGTTAAATCTCAAGCAGGGGGACATGGTTTTAATCCTGCTTAGAATCCTGCACTTTCTTCACAGCCTTAACGTGTAAACTGTCCCAAAGTAGGTTCAGCTTAATGTTGTGCAAAAGGCAATCAGTGTAAGAACACTGCAGGGGTCAGGTTAATGCCAGAGTGGGGAATCTCAATTAAACTGACTTTCACAATTGTCTCCTTTTCACTCACAGCTTCCAAGTCACTGCAGAAAACTGATGCTGTACCAGAATGGTTAGTCTAGAAGATCTTCACTGGTTTTGCTGCAATAGGTTAATACAGCTGTGCCTCTGGAAACTACGGGTGCCGCCAGACTTAGCCAGTTGGTGTGGAAATCCATCTGTCACACAAAAACCTGCTAATGTCTGCTAAAGTGGATGGTAATCCACAAAAGGTTATGTTATTATAAAACTGCTAAAGTATCCCAGGTCTGGGTTTTTGCTGCCACAGACTAACACAACTATCTCACTGGATGCCATCTTTTTTTTATAAAGTGCCTGAGTCCCATTAAATACATACTGATTTTGTTTTAATATCAAATATGGTATATGCTAATTTATTTTTTAAAAGTCAGCTTACACAACTCCAGAGAAGATCCAAAGGATTTTCAAAATTCCTATGCTGTAATGTTAAGAAGCAGTTCTTAAAGGCATCAGACTCCTGAATTATATCATGCCATAAATAACAGATATACATTTTGGAATCAAAATGCTAAAGATGTATGAAATTCTTTCCAGGTGGCCTCTTCATCCTTTTTCCCTTTCTTGCCAGTTTCCAAGTGTCTTGCTTTCAGCTAATAAAAGTGTAATTGGTAAAGGCCTACTCAGGAGAGAGTTGGAGAAGTTCCTCACTTTGCTTGATGCAAAGTCTATCTCTGAACAAAAGCAATTACCACAGGTGTCTATGGGTGGGAATAAGTAGGGATGTAATATAAAAATGGGGCAGGGCTTTGATGTCACAGTTGCAGCAACCCCCTTGATTTTCTCGACCCCTAATCCAGACATCTTTGGTGGTAAGTGCAGGGCAACGTCAAAATGCAAACTTCACCCTTTACATGTTTGTATGGAACACTGTTATGCAAGTGCAAGAGAGTACAGATAGTGCTGTGACACTATGATGCACACTTCAACATTTTGGTACCCTTGAAGTTAGAAAAGGACACCTGTGTTGATCTCTGATCTTAGGCAATGTATTTACTCCTTAAAATGGTCCTAAACCTTATAAGTAATCTTTGGAGAAAGTAAAAATCAAACAGTATGTTAAAAGGCTCCTGCAAATAAGAACTATAATCTATCATCTTGTTCCAGAGTTACCCCATGCTTGTTTAAAAGGAAAAAAAAAAAAAAAGTCTTACACAACTTCTGGAAAATGCCAGCCTATTATGGAAACTGTCTGCCAAGTCAATAAGAACTCAGACAAGGGGAAAGTATTTTGAACTGTCTTCAATATCCTAAACTTATATTTTACATTTCCTGAGAAAGAGATGAGTGAAAAAGATCATGAAGTTATGTTTTGTTTTGAACTTCTTTTTTGTATATATTGCACTCAATCACGCTGGCTGACATTCCTGCCCTCTGAAGTGTTCTCTCTTCTGAAATGTGCGAGGCAGCTCCTATTACATCTTTTAGGCACTGGTTGAACTCCCTCCCCCAAGACCTTCCCGGTATGTTGGTGTTTGCTTCTGTTTTCCTCTCCTTTGCCTCCTCCTCCTTTGTCCTGTATGTCTTCTGTATTGCCTTTCACGTAACATTTTTGTTGTATATTTGATATTTTGTAAACTATTTGGGATGCTTCTATATAGAAACGATTCAAAACTACAACTGCACAAGATCACTCCTGCTAACATACAAGAACAATCAGGAGAATTACAAAATATGAATAATTAAACCAAGATAGCAAAAAACACAGAACAATTCCCAGGCTGAAAATGTTATTATAGCCTATCAGTTTCAGTAAAAATTAATGAAGTGATATTCATTTTATGGCATTTAGTTTGACTAAAACAGATATTTTGTTAACCACTTTAAATAAATATCAAACTTAATTTGTCCAAATGATCAGAGAGAAAAGTATGGATTGTTTCTAATTGTGTCCGTTTGTAGGTGGAAGGCTTTGTTTCTTCCCTTGCTGTATCTCACCAATCTGTTCCAAAATGATTTGGGAACCCTGGAACAGATCTCAGGATATGAAAGGGAAAGAAGACAGCTGGTTATTCCCACAGTGCGAGTATTTATCCACTCACAAAACATTGTACATAGCAATAAGTAACAAACATGAAAGAAAGCACTCCTAGGAATCAGTTGGCAAGCTAAAATTGATGGCTAAAATAATCTGCAACTTTTTAAAAAAGTAATTACAGATGTTCTACTGGCCAGTTTTCACATACATCTACTGAAGTTTACTTTGCCATGGTTATTACATTAGAGAATGCTAGAACGTCATTTTATCCAACCAAAAAACCAGCAATACTCTTGAATTCGTACCTGGAGAAAGGGACCCAACCACAGTTGTCCAGTAGAAATTACAAACTATAGATGTCTGGTAGAAACTACACAGGTAGTTCTCGTTTAGGCACCACAATTGGGACTGGCAATTCCATCACTAAGCAAAGCGGTTGCTAAGTGGGAAATCATGTAACTGCGACTGTGCTTTCCTTTCCCCCCTCCCCCATCCTTTGAAATGTTCACCCCAGTGCTGGGATGATTAACAAGAAAGGAATCAATGTTTGTATTTACAATCATTGGAGAGGAAGGAATTACAAGAGAGTAAGCAGGCACACAATACATGCCTTTTGATGTGTGTTCCCCATTCTGTGCCTGCTTATTCTCTTGTAATCCCTTCCTCCCCAATCTCTCCCCACTGTGAGGAGGGGGAGAAAGAAAAAAAAACAAGTCAGGCACAGGACAATGTGTACTAACTGACTGTAATGGTGAACACATCACCGAGAGAGAGACATTGCGAAGGTCATAAATGTGTGCCTTGGTCACAAAGTTATTTTTTCAACACCATCACTACCTGAGGCCGTCGGTAAGTAGGTTCTACCTGTATTCATGTCATGATGTTGCACAAATGACATGAATTGTGTCATTTGCATCATTGTCCTCATAATGTCATTCTCATCATTTGCATGATCACCTCATGTTGTGTATGACAACATTCCACCCTTGGGGACCTGCCATGAGCTCAACTTATTACAGTTTAATAAGGTTTCCAAAATCTTATATCAATAGCTACATCCTATATTTAGTTAGCATAAGACACATTTAGTGTTAACTGGACTTACTTCTGCGTAGGCTATTATAGGAATGCATTAAAAATCTTGTGAAAGAAAAGATGACATAAACTATGAAAAATTATTTTGGGACAGTATAATAATGTATTTCATCAATTACTATTCAGGTTCTTCCACAATAATTTTCCTTTAAGATAGAAAATTTGAAAAATCCAAACTAAACAAAATGTAACAGAATTTAAAGTATATAACATCCAAACTAAACAAAATAAAACAGAATTTAAAGTATAACTTAATTGTCAGATAAAAGCAAATAAAACCATCCACTTTAATTAAACAGAAATAAGAGAGCAAAGCATGGATGCCAAAATGCACTAGCCTGGAGGATGGCAACTCAGCATTCACATGCAAAACAGCATCTCTTGCACCTCATAATAAAATAAAATTAAATGCTAAAATGCTAAAAAAGAAAAAATATGGGGGAGAGAATCCATAAGCATTTCAGTGGGTTATGGAGAAGGAAGTTTTGTTTCTATGCTTGGAAAAATCTGTATCAGAGTGAAGAAAATCGTGTTATAGAGCTGTCTCTCCTTCAGAGGGAATTCAATAATCAGGATACATCCAGAGAAAAGTTTTGGTCCTTTTTGCAAAAAACTCAACTGTTCTCTGAATCTGTTCTGAGGTGATGGACAGATATGCCTGGAAAATGGGAACCAGAAGACACATTTATCTGCAAAATCCAAACTAGCTTTGGAAATCTTTTATGGCATCAACTGTTGGGGAAGACGACCAGTACAATTTAATTATAGATCTTTACTTTTTTCAGTGTCTTTTTGAGGCCTGTTTCTTTTCTGCCCTCTTGTGGAATTGCAAAAATAACCAATTTTACTTGGTCCTTCAATCCCTGCTCAGCTCCAAATGATGGCCCCAGTTCAAAGTTATTTGGAAAGCCTGGTTAAGTCTTAGGTTACAGTTATTTTAAGCATGAACCCTGTAACACTGTTTCATACCCATGCTTTAAATACTGCATAATTTACAGAAGTTACAAGGAACCCTCCTTCTTTCCATGCAGCAGGAGAAAAGCCACTGTAACCAACAATACTAGGTGATTAGAGAATTAGGATTAATCTGAAAAAAGGGCTACTTGATGTAGTTTTATATAATGATTCAAAATCATTTGCTGCCTCAACCTTTGTGGCTTTGGGGTATGTTGACTTGTTTTAAGCAACTAAAGAATAGCTTTAACACTTCTTCCCGTTTGTCCTCACAATCATCCTCTGAGATACATGACTAGCTTTACACCCTGAAGTAAATGCTGGTTGGGGAATTCTGGGAGTTGAAGTCCACACATCTTAAAGTTGCTGAGGTTGAGAAACGTGGCCTAACTACACTTTATTCAATATGCCACAATCACATGGACTCACAAGACACAACAGACTATAAAACATGGCTCAGAAACCATAATAACCATTTTCACAAAACACACTAAACTACAAATGATCAAATCACGTTATAGCTGATTCACAACTCCCTTAACTGTAATTTAATAAGGGCTTTGTGGATGGATGAACTTAGCTCTCCCTATTCTTAGTCTCCAGCCCTAAGAAGTATATCACACAGGGGCTCCAACCTAATTTAAAACCGATGCACAAATTGTAGCAGTACCATGCTTTCTCTGAGGGAGAAAGAATGTTTTTTCTTCTTTCTCTGCACTACCAAGTGTGCCACAAGCGATCAATGCTATGTTCGTATTCCCTCAGTAACTCTCCAGCCTTGTATCTCAAGGAACGTCCGCTGATAGGATCTGTGTTCACAGCAAATGCCAACAGAAACACATGGAGACTTGTCAGTTTCTAATGCTGCCACATTTTCAATATTTTGCCCTATTTGTCACAAGAAAAGTAGTGTTCTCCTCCAAAGCTGTTCAAAAATGCATCCTCAGCTTCTTCTACAACATCTCCTACAACACAGAGCTTGCCACTTTAAAAGCAATTTGTTATCTAGATCACTGAAATGCTCAAAAAAAGGTCTCTATTTGCAAGGCACCTGGCACAACTTACGGTGCGATCAATTCAGTTGTTCACACAAAGTAGCATGTTCAATCATGGAGAGTATACAGTAGTTGAAATATGATTCCCCTCCAGACATGTTATCTGGTTAATTAAAATTCTTAACCAATTTTATTTCTTATCAGAGGTAACATTTTGTATTGACTGAAACAAAGAATGGCTCAGTGCTGAAGCCTTTACGCATTCCCACTGAATGTAAAACGAACAGTATTATACTGCAGGAGGGAACTCACTAGTGAATACTCTCCAGTATAAAACACAAATATGCACAACAGTGCAGATGTCTGAGAGCTACAGTTCTCCTCTCTGATGTTTAATTTCTATACTTCATCATCTTTCTTATTTACTTAATTATTTTAGATTTAGGAATTTTCCATTATGACAGCTCCGGCCTACTGATAAATACATAAATGTATTTCTTTTATTATTCCTGAAATTCACATCCCACCGTTCTGCCAATGATTTTTTTTTTCAATCCCATTTAGTTCTTCTGCACAAATATACAAAGGAAGGAATCAAATTGTACGCTTCCAAGAGCATACACAGGATGGTCCAAATCTGCAAAGTGGCTGATTTGGTGTCAAGCCCTACAAGGTAGACCAGACTAAGAAACTAATGCCATGTACGTGAGGACTACTTTGATTTTAATAGCCATAGTAACAGAATCTTGCAAGTCTGAATGTACTTCCCCCTCCTTCCTTTTATCTTCCTGTGAACTAGGGAGGGGCTTTTGTGTAATGTTTTCTTGAGTTACTTTCTTGGCCTGGGCTCAGGCTCCTCTCATCTGACCATTGTCTTGGTAGTAGTTCTTCCTCCTGTCCTTCAAGGCCATTTCCTCTGCCCTGTACAGGTGGTGTTGCAATCAATGTCCTGACCCTTTTGTACAATACGCACATGGGTCTCATAGATTTTGACTTCCCCCTCCCCACAATGGATGCTCCTGTACACTTCCATGAATAGATGTCATTTCTCCTGATAGAATGGGCAAGAGAAAATGTCGCCCACTCCCCACTGCCTGCTAAGCTTCTTCAAGTCTCCTTCAGAGGGTTCTCTAATTCTCTGCAGCAGATCTGGAGGTGCCCAAAGTTTACCAGAGGATGAGAAATTTAGGTCCTCCTACTCATTGGTATAGCTCTGTATTGTCTTGTTAGAAATATGAGGTGAATTGCCAACATTAGTAGAAGACAATTCTGAAAACATTTTTTTATGATAAAACTTGTCTGAAGTTGACCATTCATTTACAATACTCAGTCCAAACTACTAATGATATTTACTGACTGATAGGAAAACATAGAAGAAAACAAGATAATTTTACTGGCATAGAAATAATATTTAACCCATCTCAATTCTTCAGAGGGACACCTTTGTTACTAAGAAAGTTATTTGGCACTAAGAAAGCAATTTTTATTTTTTAACTGAATGTCTTCACTAAGATGAACCCCCTCTCCACAGATGATTGTTTCGCTGCCTTCAAATCTTTGTCACTTCACTTCTTTGTAAATATCTCTATTTTTATTGTACCTGACTAATAGACCAGGGATTCTACTCATCATAATCAACACAGAAATCATACTGAACAGCTTGTAATTAAACTAAACATAAATGAAACAGGTAGGCACAGCCAAGAGCAAGAGAGGATTAATATGCTGTTACCAGAGCAACAATTTTCCTTCAAGCTCAGAGTACTTCAGTTATGAATGAAAACAATTTTAAGTACCAGTGCATAAAATGGGAATAAATTTACAAACTCTTACAGTACATAAAGCACAGCTTGAAACACTGGCTGGGAAGAAACCATCTGCAGAGTGACAAAGCACTGAGAAGTGGGATTTAAATGGAGAAATAATGACCTAATCTTTTTATGACATCTTTGGATCTGTGCGGCATCGCATTCGACAGCTTAGGTCCTAAGAAAGTTGAGCTGAACTCAAGTTTCTACTAACATGTATTTGGTGTAGCGGTTAAGGCTTGCTAAATGTGCAAATTATCAAAACTGCATATGAAGTAGATGGTATAAATCATAATGCACTTATCAGCTTTTAAGGTATCACAATACTTCACTGATTTTGAACCCTCTTTAAATCCAAAGATTTTGCTGTATTGATGGTCCTTCCTCCATCCTTCATCTTCTGAAATGTGTTTATAAAGTCTTCTAAAATCAATCTACAGCCTTCTCAAATCTTCATATTTGCTGATAACTTGGTAACTACATTTTGGGTTGGAGACAAAGTATAATCATTTTCCATATTAGGGATCATGGGGTTGTTTCTTCAGCCCTGTCCTCTGGCTGTGTTTTCTCTGACAAAAAGCAATTTCAAAAGAACACATGTGTAAAACATTTTCGGCCAGGGACATGTTTTGGCAGCATTTCATGCAAATGGGCCAAGATTTCCTCCTTTAGCTGAAAGATCTTTCTAATGGCCAGGCAACTTCCAGCATTCACTACTCCCAAATTTTGTCCAAAATGCTCCTCCCTGTCCTAATTATAAGCTAACTTCCCAAACTATAAGCAAACTCTTCTGAAATACTTAAACATTAAAAATGCACCATTAATCACAAAGCTGCTTACCTCTTTGATGAATCCCATTTGTTTCAATATGATTTACAACCCTTCTACTAAGATCACTGCTCGCTTGCAAAATATTCTGGAAAACATTATTTCCTTTACTGAACTGCACTGCAGAAGTTCTTCTTCACCATCTACAAGCTGAACTATTGTTGAAAATAAAATTAGTTAAAAATAAGTGGCCCTAAACTTCAACAGGAATAGGTTTTGATTCCAGATGTGCCTATCTTTTGAACAGTTGATGGTTTCATTTTTATTCCCATCACTAATGTTGAGACTCCTTCTCTATTATACAAAGGCATTTCTTCTTCTTTCCTCAACCTGGTATTTTTTCAGATATGTAGGACCACATCTCCCATAAGCCCTAGTCAGCGTTGTTCTCTCCTGATTTTTAGGTGCCTTTCATGAAGAATGGTTCTAAGCTATTGACTTTCCTGGCTCAGAAAATAAGTAGATGATATGCATTCAAAACATGAGAGCCCAAACAAGTCCTGAATTTGAGGCCTAAAAAATCCTTGTGTGTCCCCAGCTGATTGGCAATTGGCCAAAGATGACAATTGCCCTGAGAGCTGCCAGAGAAGATCAGCAAAGAGACCTTTAATCTTAAAGTTTAAAATAAAGAAAGCTCTAGTTGATGATAGTTGCAGAACAGCCTACTGCTCTTCAACTCTACTGAGACTGCAATTCTCAGCCAGATGCACTGCAATGCCAATATACTGGAGAACCTTAGGTTGGGAATAAACCTTCGTTATTGCCTTACCAATGCCTTTGCTGAGCTTATTTCCGTCTTGACAAGATCTGATTCTGTTCCTCTTCTCTCTTCTGCTCTCCCATTACACAGAGGACTTTAAAAGGCAGTCAGTAATCATCTCAAAAGAGTAAGTCTGTTAATGGCTACTAATCACAATGGCTGTATGCTGTAATAGAGTGATTCTGCTTTGCCATTCTGACTGCCTTTTGTATAAGGTGCCAAATGATCACGTGAATATATAGCTGTGTACCTAAGCAGCTGGGCTCCAATGACTTATCTCCTGGACACCCAGTGGTATTTCTGCTAACAAGCCCAGCTTGCAGTATCAGCCTACCCTCCATCTTTACCAGCCTCCCTTTACCATAAGAGCCTCTCTCTTTTTTCAGCTTAACTGTGGCACCGGCTCTTCACCCACATCTAGTTTTGATGATACACCTGGCACAGGTCTTTACAGTATGAACCTTATTAGTGTGCTGGAAACAGATTCAACCTGATGTATCAGCAAATAAATTATATGTTCTTTGTTAAGATTCCGCATGTCATGTATAAAGCCAAACTAAAGTCTGCTGTCATGAAGGAGAGCTATTACACCAAGAATTCACCATGGAATTCAGTATTCCCTCTATTTATTATTTATTTATTAAATTTATATGCTGCCCATCTCCCCCAGAGGAGCTGGAAAGAGGAACATAATAAATTGATGGAGGAGCAGTCTTGCAAAATAACATATGACTCATGAATCCAATCTAATTTGGCTTAATACAGAGTCAGATTCCGCCCCCCCCCCCATTTTAAAAAACCCTGATGCGGTTAGGTTATGGAATATTTTATATTTCCAGTTGCTAATTGTCAGAGTTTGTCATGCCAGGTGCACCATATGGGCTAGCTCAGAAAGCCATCTATTTTAAATGGACCCTTCTGCAATGTAATTCTTTCCAAATGCACTTATTGGCTAGGGCAGCCCTAATTTGGTCCATTTCATTTGCAATGGATGACCATACTCACAAGGTCCCAGTCAGCATGGATGATTTTTATGGTTTATGTTGACTTGTGATGGGTGGGCAGCCATGTTATTGCTATGGATATTTATTTAACAGCTTGAAGTGACTGATTTCTGCAGCAGTAATCTTTATCGTAAACTGCTTGCAATCAATGAGCTGGTATTGTAAAATAAATAAATATAGAAATATACAGGAAGAGCTGTAGACTCAGCTCCAATACTGTGGTAAAGAATGGATTCAGTATCAAGAGAAATTTGTCATCCAGACTGCAGTTAAGGAACTAATATACTATTGAGGTAACTGGGATTTACCTAGTAATTTTCCAGCATCTTTAATGAGAAAAGTTAGGAAAATTCCCAATCAGGCATTTAAAATAAAGCTTTAAAATGTTATTTTAAAGTTTGTAGAGCCAGTTTAGTCTAGTGGCTAAGGCACCAGGCTAAAAAGCAGGAGATGGTGAGTTCTAGTCCCACTTTAGGCATGAAAGCCGGTTGGGTGACTTTAGGCCATTCACTCTCTTTCTCAGCCCAATCCACTTCACAGGGTTGTTGTTGTGGGGAAAATAGGAGGAAGGAATATTAGATATGTTTGCTACCTTGAGTTATTTATAAAAATGATAAAAGTGGGATAAAAAAACTATCTAAAAAAACTGAGCATAAGTTAAAGGCCTCATGGATAGAAACATTTTTCAATCCATACAATCCAAAGTAGTAATACGGAGAAAAGAAAGGAGGACTCTGACATTATGTCTTTCAAAGCCTATTTATCTATTCAAAAATGAACACTGTGACCAGACATTGCTCAAAGCAATCTTAAAGCTAGGGTTCAATATTCTGGCTTCAAGAAAAATGTCACTGTGTTCTCCATTTCCATAGCAACATCACATATTGCATCAGTTCTTAGCTACACTTAAGGAAACTCTTTGGTATCTTAAAAGCCCTAACAGAAATAGACAGTCCATCATTTTTACAAATATCTCTTATTCAACTTTCTTCTCTTACCCTACCTGCATATTTCCTACCAAAGTTATCTGTTCTCCTTCCTTCCTTCCTTCCTTCCTTCCTTCCTTCCTTCCTTCCTTCCTTCCTTCCTTCCTTCCTTCCTTCCTTCCTTCCTTCCTTCCTTCCTTCCCTCCCTCCCTCCCTCCCTCCCTCCCTCCCTCCCTCTCTTCTGAGATTATTAATGGTCAGTTCATATACTGAAAAGGCAACAAAATGTTTGATCTGTACGCAGAGAAAAATGTGCCTTGTGGCAATAGCTCTGACTGAAGTCAACTTTAAAAATTATGCATACACATATGGGATGACTGTTAAGAGTTAATAGAAGTTTAGCATTTATATGGAATTTTGGAAATGTACATATTCCAACTGGGCAAAATGATCGATGATGATGATGATGTATACATCACTCTGGAGCTCAAGGCAGTTTACATAGTTTATGCCTACATCAACAATCCTGAAAATAAACTGGACTAAGAGAAAGTGACTGGCCTTATATCACCAAGTGAGTTTCAAGGTTACATGGGGAAGTATGCCTGGATCACTGTCCAAGTCTGACATTACTTCAAATTCTCCTCTAAATCTGTGGGAAAAGAACATAGGTGGATGATTTCTCCAAATGTTTCAAGGGAAGGAGAAATTCCCTGACGATTTCTGAAGGAGGGGATTCCCCCTTAGCGGCAACAAAATCTAATAAGAGGAACTTCCTCAGTGGTTCCTCATAAGCTCCCATATCCATTTTCCTCTGCCGGAGGTATGTTTGCTACTCCACCTGTCCTATGGCCCTAAACTAGCCTGATACCTTCAGGAGGGGAAGGCAAAACATTGGGGCCAGCTATGTATCTAACCAGGCATAAACACTGCAAGGAATTACTGCTAGAATGACCAGCCTAAATAGTTATATCAAAAGTTCTTTACTGGATAATATAAGCCAACAGAACACCTGGATAATTAAGGGTTCCTGCTGTGTCTTTTTTATTTAATTTCACATACAGGAAGAGCGATCAAAGTTTGCATTTAATTTTTTATAGTAATTTTATTAAACATTACAATTAAAAAGATAAAAACTAATACAAACTAAAAAAGAAAAGAAGAAAAAACAGAAAGTGCAGAAAAGAAAAAAAAGAAAATAGAAAAATAGAAAAGAAAAAAATAAGAATATAGTAAAGAAAAAGAAAATAATTATATAAAGAAAGAACTTCCCCCTTCACCACAAGTATAAACAATTTTAGTAACTTATCACCTTCTCTTAAAATACAACAAATGATCTTTTCTTCCCATATCTCATCTCTTATTATAAACAAATCATTAAAGCCTCATTGTTCAGTGCTGATCAGCAAAAGTCCATTAAAGGTTACCAGAGATAAAAACATATTTAACTTTGATCAAATAAACCAACTTTATATTGCTTCCTTTTACTTTTAACAATTTAAATCTTTAATCCCTTCAAATAACATCCTAGAACTTGATTTCTTTTCATTGTTTTCTTTGTCCCCTCTAACAAAATTCTTCAAAGCTTTAACAAGTCTCTTTCATAAATTCAATATAGGAAAATTATCCAGATCACTCTTTTGGTTTGTTATTTGTCTATCCTTTTTAATTATTAAGACATCAGCTGGTTTCATTTGTATATCCAGTTTAGCATCTTTTTTCATATCATTCTTGTAGCCTGTCATTTTTAAATCCACTTTCAGATCAGTCTGTCTCGTCCGATAAAACTTGTTCCTTTTCCATAACATTTTTTAAACGCAGTCTATCTGTAAGGGCAGACACTCTTAAAATTAACTTCCAGGTCCATTGTTCAAAAATATTATCCAAAGTGGAAGTATTTTGCTCCATTCTGTATTAGTAAGCCAAATTTAAGTGTTCTTCTCCTTTAATTGTAATCTTTAGTGCCTTCTGGTTCCCATTAGTGTCCAACCTTCAAAGTCCCATCCTATCATGTTTTTTTTAAGACTTCAAAACAACAGCATTTTCCCATGGGAAGGATTCTTATAATTAATTTCAAAATCTTATTTCAAATCCATCTGGACCTTAGTCCATTTGTAACTTTCCAAAATCAATGTTCTAATTACCTTTTTGCTGTTTAAGGTTTTTTTTTTTTTTTTGGAATAAAGTTATATTTAAAACTTCTTTTGCTAAGGATTGAAGGAAACTCACCTGGTGCTGTAAAATTTGTTGATCCAAAGGTTCTTAAAAGAAGAAAAGCAATTAACAAGTAATTTCCAAAAGTGATTAGAAAAGGAAGTATGCAAACCCTGTGTCCATAGAGGTGCCAACTGCGGTTTGAGCAAGATGGCTATTCCCTTGTCTCCCAGAGCTCTAAACCTGTCAGAGACTGCTGTCTTGCAGTCTCCTTGCGAGGAGCAACTGCCTGGAGCACTGGTGGGCGATCTCAAGTCCTCTTCTTGTCTGGAGAGCAATTACGAAGAGCCAATCTACTCGCCAGCTCTTCATTCTACCGTGGTGGTCGGCTCCACTGTCTTCAGTTCGCCATTTCTTCCCCGGAAGTCCCAAAGTTTGCATTTAAAAATGCCTCTCAAAACACAAAAAACTTGAGTCTGAAGAAGAAAACAGCTATTTTCTAAGAATGTTCAATTATGAATCCCATTAAGGAACTTAAAAAAATAGTATTTTACTGGCTCAAAAGGCAGAAGAATCATGGACACGTGCTGGGTTTTATACCATTTTGCATCTCAAAACTTTTTTTTTTTTTAAAGACTGCTTTGCAAATAGTTTTCTGAAATATTTATTACAAAAAGAAAGATCTGTTTTAAAAAGGTAAAAACAGTCTTCCTTTCGCAAAGTCTTGAGTTGCACTTCAAAAATTAAGCTTCTGCCATCCACTTTCACTCCCAAATTTTGGGACCAACAGTTGTCCCAAATCTGGAGGACACCAGACTGAGGCTGACACCAAATAACAGAAGCAAATGGGAACAGAAGGCCTGCCCAGAAGGTCATTCTGGGCCCAGCAGTGCTTAGAGCCAAGTTATATTCTTTCATCTATAACTTCATGTTTTTATTTTGGTAACTTATTGGGCCAGTTTTGGTTTATGTGACACCAGCTGTTGAACCCCATTCTATATTAGCTTGGTAGACAGATATAATATGTAGCTGGGAAATGAGAAATCTTTGTTGTTTGTCAGCAATGAGAAATGTTATCTTAGATCGCCAGATCCTAAGAATCTTGCTAAATATAAGCCTGCTGTGACCATCTGTTCATTTGAGACACCGCTGATGTCCTAGAAGCAGGTATGCACCAGGCCTGCTCTAAACCAGATCCAAAGAATGGAAATGCAACAAGTGTACAAACAGAATGAACAGATGAGAGTGGTGGCTGGATTTGGAAAGTCATGAAAACAGGGAGTGGCCACAAAAGAAAAAAAAAACATAAAACAAAACAAGACAGGTAGGAAGTGGTTACAGTGGCATTTCATTACACCTTTGCCCCTCATATAAGAGAAATAATGTCCTTCTTGCACCACAATTCAGGTTAACCAATAGACTTAGGTGCCACTGTCAAGCTCAATTCTTGGTGTCATCTCAGACTACCATATAACTGTTTCAAAATACTGCCTGAACACTAGTGGTGCTGTATCACTGAAGATAAACGTTAAAAAAAATATATAGAGATTACATGTAACTAGAAGCAACTGTGTTCTTTTACTCTCTCTAGCAACTAGTATTGAACAGGTAAGCTGCCTTGGATTGTGGAAGTTTCATAAAGCCACTGATAGATTTCTCCTCTATATATTTAGCGATCATTACCTGAAGCAAATTACAACTGTTACTGAGATAATTTCCTTTACCCTTTTTAAACACAGCCTCTGTATTTAAGAGTTCTTAGAAGTCTAGTTGAATTGCTTTAAAAAAAAAAGGAGAAAAACAACAACAATCTCCTTCAGTGACCAGAAAACATTTCAGCACAGAAGGCCTTTTTCAAAAGTTTGTTTGAGACACAGTGAATAATTTCAACCGCAACATTACACAATGTTTGCATGCCTTCACCATGTTACACAAGTTTAAAAGGCAGCGAGGGGCAAAGTAGATATAGAACTCACACCTCATTTGCTAGTTTTACTTCCCAAAACAATTCAGTAAATATTTCATTGTATACTTGTTATTACCAGATCTTTTTTCTTCTGGGTTACTGAAATGCCTAAAGCAAGAGGCCACTTTCCACTTTTTTGGAAGGGTTGGTCACGGACATCCAGTACACCAGGAAGATAAGGTGGCCCTTGGCAGCAGGAGGATGATCCAGCTGCTGGCAGACAGCAGTCCCTTTTTGTATGTTTTCAGCCGAAACTGGCAGAGTTTATATGTTAGGTTCTGTTACAGAATTTTCCAACTTCAATCCTTAAACAAAGTTCTAATAGAAGACAATATATGCAGCTCAGTGTTGAACTGTGGAGTCCTTGGGGTTCTCAGGGCTTGGTTGTTACCTTGCAAACGTTTCATTACACAGCTAGCTAACATCTTCAGCACTAGTTGCTGTAACAAAACATCTGCAAGAAAACAACCAAGCTCAGAGAACCCCAAGGACTCTACAAACAAAGTTCTGTATCAAGCCCCTTGTATTTTAGTTCCTTAAAGGAAAGAGGAAAACAACCATGTGTGAGAAAATACTACCCACCCACTAAAAGCAGCCTAGGAGTTCTTGCATAGCTGCTGTGTTTTGTCTTTACATCCAGCGACTTAAACCGCGCAGGTCACAATGTTTAATCTGCAAAGGACTACTTACAGCACTAGAAAGAAAAGCCAACTCCCCCCCCCCCAAACTAAAATATCGAGGGTTTTCTGACTGCATGATATTTGACTGCTGAATTGTTGCTGCTAAAAAGAAGGCAAAGGTTGCTACTCTAGGAGAATCAGTGAATTTTATCCCAAGCTCATGCATTGTGCAAAGCCAAGAATTTTTTTTTTTTAATTTTTGCTGTCATATAAAGAGAAGGAAAACAGGACACAAAAGCAGGCAGAAAAGAAACCGTAGAAACATACTTTATTGTGTTGCATACAAGAATCATTCAGCTTTATTTTTAAACAAATACTAAACGTTGATCACATGAAATAATGTTTATCAGATAAAAACTCTTTCAAATTGAGCTGGACTTTTTTGGTGATCACATGGAAACATCCAGGCTGTTTTCTTGTTGACAATACAGAAGTAGTTTGCTGCTGCATCTTCCAGGATGTTGCTTCAACTTCCCAGTTTAGCTAAAGATCTTGGATTTCTTGACAGCCTCCTATCCACGTAGTTAATTAACCATGATCTTTCTAAGCTTTTTCATGATTAGCAAATATTGGCTAGGTGCTGCTAAAAAAAACCTCACCACACAGGACAGGAACTGCATCCATCACACAGAAAGCCAACAACAAAGCAGGAAGATTTTGCAGCACAACATTGAGGCCTTTAACATAAGGCCAGGATTCATTTTTACCACTGGACATTTCCACAGCTCAGCTTTAACTTAGCAGCACAGGAATGTAATTTCACTAGTGAGCAGCGTGTACTACAAATGCCCTTCCATGGGCTGCTGCACTAGAATCACAGAGATGGAAAGGATCTTAGAAGATATCTAGTCCAATCTGCTTGTTCAATCCTGGACTCATGAGACCATTGTTTCTCAACCTTAGCAACTTTAAGACGTGTGGACTTGCTGGCTGGGGAATTCTGGGAGCTGAAGTCCACACATCTTAAAGTTGCTAAGGTTGAGAAACACCTAGGTAGCCCTGAAGATGTTACCTAGCTGTGTAATGAAATGTTTGCAAGAAAACAACCAAGCTCAGAGAGCACCAAGGACTCAACATTGTATTAAATATGGATCTGAATCAGCTCAGGAATGGTTCATATTTTCACTATTTCAATCCATGGTTTCAGATTTACAGTTAAAAATAGTAAATAAAGATATTGAAATAAATCTCCCTTGAGTCAAAGCTTTACTCTTGGTGATTACATGGTCATATCTAAGTTGTTTTCTTGGGAACAATATGGAAGTGGTTACAATGACTTCTTGAAGATTTTTTTTTTTTTTAACTTCTGTCACTGCTGTCCCTGGAAGTCGCAAGTATTAACCAAATCTGACCTTACTTCACTTTTTCAAGATCAGCCAAATTTGGTTAGATGCTCCCATGGCTCCGGCCAAAGACACAGAGCAACTGATTTAATATAGCATCCCTTAATGGTCAGAATTATCCAACCATGATTAAGCATTGTATGCACAATACCAGGCTTTTGGCACTTCGGTACAGAATTTCCAATCTTTTTTGGGGTACTGGAAATCAGCACCATTCCTCTGTGAAAGAATGCCAGTAGCAACATTACAAAGCTGGATAATGGATACTGGTCTATGGGTGGCAAAGCTCTCAACATGCATGACGTTGCAGACAGCAATGCTGATCAGCACAGCAACATTAATAGGTTACATCTGCAGATAATGGTGCCATTTTTGCAGAACACATTAGCAATAGCTTAAATGTGAGTCAGCTGCCTTTTAACTTTATTACCTTGGCCATTTTCATTCAATATCAGGAAATTCGCAGAACTATTACCAGCAAGAATTCATTTTCAACAATCTGAGCATTCTTCAACATAAGATGCCAGAGAAAATTGCAAGAGCACATCTACTTTGGAAAGAATATTAAATCTAACTAAGCCCTACAAAAATCTGTAACACCCTTGAGAGCTGAAGGCTACACTGAATGCCTGGAGATTAAAGAACTTGTTTGTCAAATCTGAGCACGACACTTTGAGGCACTTTCTGCATTTTTTGGCAACTTCAACAAACTGTAGCAATTTAGGATAGTGAATGTGGTAAAAAGCAACAAAAGAAATCGTTATGCAGCAACGCTGTCAAACTACTGATACAATTTTAAGGGATTCATTGTTTGCATATTTTTTTGCATATTAACTATATTTAAGAATGGGGCTGCAGTTTAGTTAGAGAGTAGCAGCTTTGCAGTTTGAAATTCTTGATATGTCCAATTCAAAAAGCTATCCAGAGATTATCAGGCATGAAGACCAGTGGGATACATAAAGGTTGGAAACAGCTCTGATTTTAACAGCTGGATTTTATATTTCCAAAATTAGAGGCCAACAATAATTTGCTCATTTTTCTTCCCAGCCCCAGTTCAATCTAAAATCTACTTTGCATCTGGTAAGATCCAATATGCACATCTGGAGTCATCTCCTTCATTTCATCTAAGAATGCAACATACTACAGACATGTCTTAAATGTCAGTCACTTTTCCCCCTCCCCTGAAATTCCTGGATCCTGGCTATTTTGCCTGAAGGAGAAACTTTAGAAATCTGAAAGCTTGAACTATTTTGTAAGTTTTCCTTTAGCCCAGTAAAGTGATTAGGGATTTTGGAAACATTTTTAGACACACACAAAAAAAGAGTACGATAACTGACTTTTATAATCTAAAGAAATCACTTATTTTAGAAGCAAAGGCATCTTTAATATGTTGTTTTTCTTTTTAGTCCATTGAAATACCAGAAAGAAATCACCTTGAAAAAATAAGAAAGTGGAGTCCTTAAAGAACAAAGCTGCTACAATCAGTACATCAGTAGCAATTGGCCTGCACATGCTTCTCAATTTAACCCTTTGTTGATTAATTTCACCCAAATAATTTAAAATTAGAAAAGTTAAGTTACAAGAAATTATTTCAAAAGGCTTTATTTGTTACCCTATTTGGTTTTCATATATCAACAGGTGGTGGCACCTCATCCATTCTTGGAACCTAATGAGGATTAGGCCTGGTTAGTATTTGGATGGGAGACCACCAGGAATTAATAAGGCTGTAGCTAGAATGGGAAGTCAAAAAACATCTTGAAAGCAGCCTGTGTACAGTTGCCAAGACAACGGCAGATAGTCATCAGGAGTTCAGCTTGACTTGAGGGTGTCATCATTACTATTATTAACATTTATTTATTTATTTTTCTTAACAATGAAAGTTAAGAATGGTTACTCAGGGGTATGAGGACTACAAACCCCTCTGAGTTTAAGCTTAGGGAGTGAAATATTTAATGTATTAACAAGATTTATAACTAAATAAAATTGGCTCAGAATAAGTAAACCCTTACTGATGGCAACGCCAAGACATAAACAATGGTTTATAAACCACAATGACGGCATTCATACAAATACTAAGTCACAGCCATACAAAACTCATTATGGGTTAATACAAATTGTGATTCCATGTGTGAAATTACTAAACCAAGTAGCTTTTTAAAAATACTAGTAACTTTTCTTTCTTTCCTTTTCACCTTACAATCCCCACCCTCCCCCCCAGCCTTAAAACTGCATTCCAATAATAAATGTAGCTAGATAGAGATTCTTGGTTATAAAAGTTATGTCATCTCAGTTTCCCAACTATAAAATGGGAATCCTAAGTCTGGAGCTGTCATGGTAACACTTGATAAGATAACTGGAACGAGAATGATAAATCGCTTAATTGGTCAGTTAAAATGTGCAAGTTTTAGGCAGGTGTGAAAAAATGCTGTAAAGTAAGGATGCTTTCAAAAACATATATTGTAATTGTTTATGCTTATCAATTTACAAAATGCAAAGTGAGCAAACAGAAGAGAAATCTAAATCAAATCAATATTTGGTGTGACTACCCTTTGGCTTCAATCCAGCATCAATTCTTACACTTGCACACTTTGTACACTTGCAGAAAGTCAGGGATCTTGTAGGATTAGAGTGAGGTGTATGATTAACCAATTATACCAAGCAGGTGCTAATGATCATCTATTTCATATGTAGGTTGAAACACAGTCATTAACTGGGACAGAAACAGCTGTGTAGGAGGCTTAAAACTGGGTGAGGAACAGCCAAACTCTGCTATGAAGGTGAGGTTGTGGAAGACAGTTTCATGTCACAGGTCATACACCATGGCAAGACTGAATAGAGCAACAAGACACAAGGTAGTTAGACTGCATCAGCAAGGTCTCTCCCAGGCAAAAATTTCAAAGCAGACTGGGGTTTCAAGATGTGCTGTTCAAACTCTTTTGAAGAAGCACAAAGAAACAGGCAACACTGAGGACCATAGATGCAGTGGTTGGCCAAGGAAACTTAATGCAGCAGATGGAAGACACATCATGCTTACTTCCCTTCAACACTGGAAGATGTCCAGCAGTGCCATCAGCACAGAACTGGTGGAAACCAGTGGGACCCAGGTACACCCATCTACTGTCCAGAGAAGTCTGGCCAGAAGTGGTCTTCATGGAAGAATTGTGGACAAAAAGCCATACCTCTGACATGGAAACAAGGCTAAGCGACTCAACTATGCACGAAAACATAGGAACTGGGGTGCAGAAAAATGGCAGCAGGTGCTCTGGACTGATGAGTCAAAATCTGAAAGATTTGGCTGTAGCAGGAGGCAGTTTGTACACTGAAGGGCTGGAGAGTGGTACAATAATGAGTGTCTGCAGCCAACAGTGAAGCATGGTGGAGGTTCCTTTCAAGTTTGGGGCTGGATTTCTGCAAATGGAGTTGGAGATTTGGTCAGGATCAATGGTGTCCTCAATGCTGAGAAATGCAGGCAGATACTTATCCATCATGCCATATCATCAGGGAGGTGTGTGATTAGCCCCAAATTTTTTCTGCAGCAGGACAACGACCCCAAACATACAGCCAATGTCATTAAGAACTATCTTCAGCGTCAAGAAGAACAAGGAGTCCTGGAAGTGAGCCCTGATCTCAACATCATCGAGTCTGTCTGGGATTACATGAAGAGACAGAAGGATTTGAGGCAGCCTACATCCACAGGAGATCTGTGGTTAGTTCTCCAAGATGTTTGGAACAACCTACCTGCCGAGTTCCTTCAAAAACTGTGTGCAAGTGTACCTAGAAGAATTGATGCTGTTTTGAAGGCAAAGGGTGGTCACCCCAAATATTGATTTGATTTGGGTTTTTCTTCTGTTCGCTCACTTTGCATTTTGTAAATTGATAAACATAAACAATTACAATATATATTTTTGAAAGCATTCTTACTTTACAGCATTTTTTCACACCTGCCTAAAACCTTTGCACAGTACTGTGTATGATTGGTGGAAATAAATAATCTAGTTTTATCCTGGATTGAACATGCATACCACAGGGACTGAGATGCAATTCAATCTTTTGTGTTTTCTTAATGAAAAAGCCCTAAACCCTTTCCCAAGGTTGTTGCTGATTTTAATTTCTTAAGTGACAAAAGAAATTAAATGCAGAAGGAGTAATAGTAACTATGTAATTTAGGTATATAAGGTGATTCTTTATTTGAACCCCCACAAGCCTATCTTGTGATTGGAAAGGTCTTTCTTTAAAATGCGTGTATGTATTCAACATCAAAAGAGAAAGAAGAGACAAAAAAAGGGTGCCCAATCTTATCTCTGCAAGACCAGCATTCTGGAATGTAGGATGCTGTGACACTAGATCATTGGTCCCTCTATCTGGTTCCAGACAAGGGTCCGGTAACTAAATTTTCAGTCTTGATATCCATGTGTTCTTCCTCTGAGCATTCATCGCAGCTCCTTATAAATTTATCATACTCATGAGTGCTGGCAGGAGATTCAGGTTTCTTCTGCATCTACTTTCTACAAGAGTAGATCAGGAAGGATTAAAACAACAACATCTGTTTTAGTCAAGAAGTCCAAAGGCTGCTTTGTTTTTCTTGATGATGTCCTGTTGAAAAATACATTCCCTGTCCAAGTGATGAATTATTACTATCACAAGGACAGCATGGCAGACCTCATAATTGGATCCAACTTTACTCCAGATTTAAAACAAGAGTATGTGTCTAGCTGCTTCTGAGAAGAGATCATTTAAAAAAAAAACAAACTTGCTTATATATTATTCCATGGGCTGTTCCCCAAGCTTCTGTTCTCCAGCCAGTTTCCTCTAGAAAGTACATTAAGTAATCCAGCCCAGACAGACAGAGAGAGTACAGAAAGCAACCTTAGGACATTGTGACTTATTCTATATACTGGTTTTAATGAAATCTTCAAATATTTCCATGCAAGTACATGCATTTTTATTTATATCAAGGACAGATATTTTTCAGGCTATTCTTGTTCTTTGAGTAATATGCTAGATACCACACTTCCCAAAAGAAAAGAGTGATTTAATTTAATGTTAATCAAAATGCAATTAATTAAAAGCAATTGATCGCTGCCTACACATTTATGATTTTTCCCTTTCTGTTACATTAAAAACTATGATTTTGCCACTAAGGTTTGGAAGGGCTCAGGACCATACTCCAAGTTTTTAAAGGATGCATTCAGGGATGACATAAATTATGTATGTTGTGTGATCTACTGAACATCTGAAATGGTGCCACATAATACCATGGGTTGTGGAGGGAGCAACTTAATACTCCCACTCATAACACAGGATGACCAGTTCACATACACATTTGATGTTCTAATGGATAAGTGACCAAAGATGGGGAAGCTTTTGTCTGAACTAATGATGGCCCAAGGCACTCTTCCAAACATTAATTCATTTTGGATTATTTCAAATCAATGACTTTTCATCTTCCCTAAGCACAGTGCCTATTAAACTTTTGGGGCCCACAAACAACATAACAATATGAAAAGTAACAGTAAAATCAAGATTCATATAGCTTAAAATTAAATATATCTAAAATATTATCACTACTTTATTAGGTCCATTTGAGTTTCCACACTGAAAATAAAAATAAGATGTACACTTATTTGCTTTCAAGTGTCACATGCATGAACCAGTCAGTTGTCACAGGACAGGTTTTGTAACAGCAGCCAGCAGGAAGTTACAGAATTGATGAATTGATGCTTGAAAATATATATAAGCAGATGCAGATCGAAAATCTTACCATGTGCTCTTGGACAAAAGAAAATTCCCTACAACAGGTTGAAGAATATAGGTCCAGGGCATATCTTTATCATCTCATAAGGATGTGAATTACTATGGTAATGAGAGCCTACAAAGATAAATGTGCCTACAGGGGTCTTAATACAGCCCTGCTTTTCATGTAGGAAAAGAAAAAAGATTGCAAAGTGTGGTTGTGAAGGGTCAGTTGAATGCATTTCCTTTCTGGCATGATTGCAGTGCAAACCACTAACTCTATGAGGTTTTGTACATCAGTTTGTAGATCTGTGTTTTTCATCCTTAGCAACTTTAAGATGTGTGGACTTCAACTCCCCAAATTCTGGGAGCTGAAGTCCACACGTCTTAAAGTTGCCAGGGCTGAGAAACACTGGTAACAGACTAACAGTGCGATTCTGGTTGCATTATTATTCAGAGCCTTCTAAGTTCAGTAAGATTTATTCCCAGATACATATGCATAGAGTGACACCTTCGGGTCTTATTTCTCATCCCAGTGCCTGTGAAAATGGTATTAGAAGGCTCGAATAAGCCTGGGAAATACCTTGTCCTAGGTTACTGATTCAACTGATCAAGTAGGAATGTTTTATAGTAGCAACCATTTCACTAGGTAACATGTGAAGTGTGCCAAATTTATTTTTACCTATGTGTTCCTTAGGCTGAGAATAGATTCCAGCCCATCCCCTTCGTATTAAGCACAGTGATAGCCCAATATGATCTAAAATGTACTGTACTTTTCCAGTATTTTTGTAGTCCTTTTGCCTCCTTGATAAAGTTTTGCTTCTAGCCTATAATGTGCTACATAGTTGTCAGAATTTTGCCCAAGAGTTCCAATTCTTTTTGCCTTCTGCCTAACATCTCCAGGGGTAAAATCTTAACAATATGAGGGAGAGGGAGAGAATAGAATGGTTATGTTGGAAAATGGCATGGTTGCCTGGCATCCTGAACAAGGGTTATATACATTACAATAGTTTCTGGCCAATCCCAGATGTTCAAAAGAAAGAAGAGTTAAGTATGTTGGCTACTTCTTCTACCTTCTTTTCCAACAAGCTTCATCCCTGATCTCCCAGGACCTAGCTTCGCCTTCTAGATTCAACAGACATCCCACCCTGACCCTACATGATTCAACCAAACTCTTGCTTAATCTTCTAGGTCTCAGTCTCTGACCCAGTAACTGCAGCTAGGCAAAAATGCAAACAGGTAGCCAAGTTCATGTTCTCTCTTGGTTCTACCCTGGGTCGACACAAATAATGCAATGCTAAAAATGGCCTTTTCCAGAACTGTTCTTCTCCTGTAAAAGCAGCTCATGTTACAGAGTATTTGAGAATTTCTTTCTAATTTGTCTGAATTATGGTTGTCAGCCTTAATTGTTTTGAGATGATGGAGACTGCTGCTGTTTTGTATTACACATTTTTCCATCACTCTACAACATTCTGGGATCCCTACCCTTTCTATTCAGAAAAAGAAAAAAAACAACAGGAGGATTTCACTAAAGGCTGGAAAACCAAAGAGACTGCAAACTACTAGACATATGCTTGGACAATGGAAGACAGACCATTCACATGACTCTCTTGGCCACCTTGTGAACATTTTTCTGAAATTCTCCTGTTCTTTGCAAGAATTTTGGCAAGCAAATTCTTATTTATCAAAGTGAAAGAGTGCTGATAGGAAGAAAAAAAAACACCAAGAATGTTTTCTGCATGGCACTAACTATGAATTCCTACTGTCAGTCCTATTTTCATACTGTTGGCTGGCTACTTATTTTCTAAAAGTGCATCTTCTGAAGTAAAGAATATCTGCTTGCATTAATTGAAAAACTGAATTAGTTCTTCAGGATTAAGTGTGAAGAATGCCATTGATCTTAACAGGCTCTTCCATTGCCATATCATATATGCTCTACATTAGTGGGTGCAAGACTCAATAGCTTAGGTATCATTCAAGATCTTGAGAGCCTGTAAGGCTCCAACACAAAAAGGGGAAAAAAATAAGAGAAATTGGCCTTCCCGGAAGAAATCCCTATTTGGAGCATTCTGTCAGTTCAAAAAATAAATGACAAATTTAAGGAAGTTCAGAGGGGGGCTACCAAGATAGTCAGGGGTGTGGAAACCCAGCCCTATGAGGAACAGTTAAAGGATCTCAGTATGTTTAGCCAGCAGAAAAGACAACTGAGGGGAGAGGTGATAGCAGTCTTCAAATATATGAAGGGCTGTCACACAGAAAAAGGAATGG
Source organism: Python bivittatus (assembly GCF_059951505.1). Taxonomy (NCBI): domain Eukaryota; kingdom Metazoa; phylum Chordata; class Lepidosauria; order Squamata; family Pythonidae; genus Python; species Python bivittatus. Next base: position 6,111,622 of record NW_028277097.1, read on the forward strand.
ACTTACAGGTAGTTCTTACTTAATGACATTAATTGGGACAAGAAACTCCATCAATAAGCAACGTGCTTATGAGTAAAAAATCACGTGACCATGCTGCTTAGCCACAGCAGTTCCAGCAGTCCCAGTTGCCTTCATTAAGCAAGGACCTCATGTGCCTGCAACTTCTGGCTTCCTCACTGACTTTGCTAGTGGGAAGCCAGCAGGGAAAGTTGCAAATTGCAATCACGTGACTGCGGGATGCTGCAACGGCCATAAGTATGAGGTCTGGTCGTAACTGCCACTCATTCAGCGCCATCATGAGTTTGAATGGTCATGAATGAGTGGTCATTAAATGAGGACCACCTGTATTCTCTGTTGTCCCAGAGGAGGACCAGAATCAGCGGGTTAAAACTAGGTTCAGACTAGACCTCAGAAGGAACCTCCTAACTGTACAAGTTGTCAGCCAGTGGAACAAATGGCCACATAATATTTTGACTTCTCCTTCATTAGAGGTCTTCAAACAAAGCCTGAACAGAGATGATCTAGCAGGTTTGACACTGAGCAGGACTGAACTAGATGACTTCTATGATTTGAAGTCCAGAAAACAATAGTTTGAGAAGAGGGCTCTTTTCTAACAACTAAACTGAAAGGCATTTAGCATATCTTATATGCCAAGACTCTCTATGTCTAGCTGAGCTAGAAATGCCTTAGAAATCAGCTAGAGCAGTGTTTCTCAACCTTGACAACTTCATGATGTGTGGACTTCAACTCCCAGAATTCCCCAGCCAGCTGAGGAATCAAGAAACACTGCTCTAGTGCAGCGGTCCCCAACCTTTTTGGCACCAGGGACTGGTTTCGTGGAAGACAATTTTTCCACGGACCGGGTGGGGGATGGTTTCAGGATGATTCAAGCACATCACATGTTAGGGTTTTGATATGAGTCTGCAAGCAATTGATTTATTATGTGCAGTCTGTGCAGTCAAACCTCTCTGCTAATGATAATCTGTATTTGCAGCCACTCCCCAGCGCTAGCATCACTGCCTCAGCTCCACCTGAGATCATCAGGCATATGATGATTCTCATAAGGAGCGTGCAACCTAGATCCCTCGCATGCACAGTTCACAGTAGGGTTCACACTCCTACGAGAATCTAATGCCACCGCTGATCTGACAGGAGATGGAGCTCAGGCGGTAATGCAAGCAATGGGGAGTGGCTGTAAATACAGATGAAGCTTCGCTCGCTTGCCGCCGCTCACCCGCTGCTGTGTGGCCCAGTTCCTAACAGGCCACAGACCAGTACCGATCCATGGCCTGGGGGTTGGGGACCCCTGCTCTAGTGGATCCAGGACTGAGCGGGGAGATTGGACTAGAGATATGAAATACAGTATTAGAAAGCACCTTAAGAACCCAGTAAACATGGAAGCCCTGGAAAGTTATTATAAGGAGAATTGGGGTGCATGCAACTCTCAGGAAATTTCAGAGGTTTATGCTGCTATCCTAACAGAAAGGCAGAGGAAGAGGAAAAGGATTTATTGTAGTGTCTTTCAAACTTGTCAACTTTACGAAGTGTGGACTTCAACTCCCAGAATTCCCCAACCAGCATGCTGGCTGGGGAATTCTGGGAGTTGAAGTCCACACATCGTGAAGTTACCAAGGTTGAGAAACACTGCTCTAGCTGATTTCTAAGACAACCTGCTCTTTCCTTTGCTTTTGCTGAATGTGTAACTTTGTTTGCCAAGCTGCTGGACAGCCTCTTGGCTGTCAAGACCCCAGAACAGCCTCTTAGATGAAGAGTCAAGGAAGAGTCAACAAAGAGTCTATTTGTTCCAGCATGCTGAACATAAAGGCAACACCCCTAATTTGGATCATTTTATCTGCTCTTACATTGTTCAAGTGTTTTAAGAATAGATTAATAGTAAACATGGTTGAATGCATGTTGCCAAAATTGAAAAAGAAGCTGCTTCCTCTGCCTTGTGATGAATTTGCCCGAGCCAAGAAACTGGTGGGAAGCTTTGCTACTGTTAGCACAGCTGTGGTTTTTAATGGGCACTGAAAAAAAAGCAGCTTTCTGGAGCTCCTAACAGGCTCAATCTTCTGCCGTGAATAACGGAATTTTTCAAAAGAAAAGTAAAGGTTGCAGTGCTTTATACATTTTCTTGGCAATTTGAGCAGAAAAGCACTCATACTCAAGATCATTGTTCGTACAATACGTGTAGAGGAGCAGAAAGAGTAAATCTGGTTGCGTCCCATTGCTGGAACCATGGGTCTTGGTTAACGCCACCTCCCAGTTCAGTGGTTTGATGAAAATGGCTATTTTCATACCTTTCTTAACAGTTAAGAACCAGCATTTGAGCCTCCATTCTGGGTCCCTCATAGTCAATATGTTTCTTTAATACATAGTCTAATGCAGTGTTTCTGAACCTGAGCAACTTTAAGATGTGTGGACTTCAACTCCCAGAATTCCCCAGCCAGCATGCTGGCTGCTGACTGGGGAATTCTAGGAGTTGAGGTCCACACATCTTAAAGTTGCTCAGGTTCAGAAACACTGGTCTAATACACTGAGAGACTAATATTTTATCTGTTGTATGTTTATACATGGACACATTTACTGAAGAGGAGGGTAGGTGGGAATTTTAAACAAAGACACATCACCGAGAGAGGAATAATAATATCCTGTCTTGATTCAGGCCTGAGGTGATAGAATTAATCTTCCTTTTAGAATTTACTTTTATTTAGTGATGGATACTATGCTTCTCAAAAGCACTACATTATGGAACCCTGTTCTAAACAGCCCTTCTTCAAACTATTTTATCCAGCTACTAGAGTTTAATTTGCATATGCCAATATGTAATACTACAAAGCATTGAGTGAACCTTGTCTTTCAAATATTCTATGCTTTTTAATCTTGTTTTCAAGATTGCTGATTTCCTTTGTTAGAAAATATTTGATGTAAAGACACCACTAATTAAGAAATGTTATTACAAGTTTTGATGCATTTCCTCCTCCAGTTTTCTTCCCCACCACTGCCATTAAGCTTCCGATGCTGAAAATAAAATAATGGATGTAATAAAAACAGAACAGGGCAGCCAAATTAGTAATCAAACCAGAAAAGAACAAGTAGTGGTTCAACGCTAGATACAGTTAAAACACCTCCAAACCAATGAATGTACACTGGCTAGACAAGATCTAAAATTCTGACAGTAATTAAGCAATGGCTTCTGTGTTATATATTTAGAAATAAGTAGAAACAAATACTGGGTTGATATATGTCCAGACAGAGGAGGAGAAGGAGGTGGCCTCCTCACCACCTTGATGACTCAAGATTCTTAAAGAGACAGAGATTAATTTTTTCACTTTTCCACCTGCACACTATTAGTGCAAGGACCCTAAGTTATAGTAAATGGCTTGAAACGCAAACTATGTGATTAATGTTCCAACAAGCAGACAGGTTCATAAGTGCTATGAACTATGGTTCAGGACAGAGACCTGCAACCTTTTAGCCCAAGAGCTTCATTTGTCTTTTTCACACCATGCCACTAGTCACTTTTGAAGAAGGAATCAGGACAAATACTGTGATCTCTAAATATTATTTAACCAAATACAAGTGATATGATTTATAATTTATAATACAGGTAGTCCCCAGTTTAAGAACAAGTTCTGTTCCCAAGGTCTGTCCTTAAGTCGAATTTGTATGTAAACCAGAACAGTACTATTGTATAATGCTTTATAAGTAGTATTATGTAATTAACTCAAACCACTGTGTATTTAACTCAAATCATTGTGTATTTAACTTGAATTTTGCTATAATAGGCTCTGTTCTTAACTATGGGTCATCCTTAAATGGGGCATTCTTAACCAGGGGACTGCAATATAAAAACAATTTCCAGCATTTAATGATTTCTTACTTCTACCACCCATTAGAGGGTTCTGGATGAGGCTTGGAGCCCCAAGCTGTGGAAAAGTAATTTATTGATCATTCATTTAACTTGGCTGTGTCAAAGTCCTCCGCACTCATCTACCAGACTCAATAGTAGCCTTGTTCTGGCATTACAAATTTGGAGTATTCACCATGTTAGCATTGCAGCAAAGCCCTGCCTCACACCCATGTCGCTGAAACGACACTGCCTTTCTGCAGGCATTTTTGCATTCTGCACAACAGTCTATAGGTAGAAAACCAGTATGCCTTCAGCCATGAACATGCTAGCTTCTACATGGGCCGTGATCCTGCCTTATGAGGTCTCGGCTCAGGTGGAACCAGTATGATACCTTTCCTGCAGGCAGTGATGCTTAATTCACAGGTGCCTATACAGAAGATGATGATGTTGGAATAATACCAGTGGTAGAGAGAAGGAACTATCCAGATTCAAAGTAATGTCCAAACATAGCTTGTGACAGCAACAGCTGGTACTGAGAACAGTTACAGCACAGACGTAATGTTAAAATTTCTTATGCTAAATACAGAAAACACTGTAATACCACCTTCTCAAAAGCATTCAAACTCACGTTTTGTTGTGGGAAAAGAACTGTTTGCAGATACCAGAGCCAACGTAAACAGCAACAACCGAAGATCCATTCCTCTGGTTTCTGCAATTTCAGAAAAATATAATAATATAAATCTCATTATATTTACAAGAGGGAAACATCATTTCACTTCTCCACTGCTGTAGTGGTTAACTGGATGGAATAAAGCCAAAGATCTATGTACGGACAGATTACAATAAATGTTATGGCCTTATAAAGTTTTATTATATATAGTAACTGCAAGAGATAGTAAATTATATTCCCTGAGGCTGCTGACCTGTAAATGGAAGACATTCCAGGACATGTATTCATTTTCTACCAATGCAATTATCATCAAAGAAACTTGGGGGTTGCTGGTGGGGGTGTTCAAATGTTCTGTTACCTCTTATTTCCCCATACAGGAGAGATATATTAGTGCTGTGCAGAAAAATTGTATTGATAAAAAAAGAACTATATACTTTTTCTATCAGTTCTCATATAAAGGAGAATTTATCTTTTTTTTCCAACAGAAAATTTGGATTACATTCTTCTGTTGTTTTTGGACTTATTGAATGACAAGATAGTCAGTGGACTATTCTGTCTTTCACTGGACAATCCCATCTCTGGGGGCTTCCCATACTGTCAAGAAATCCCCAAGGGAAGACACAGTAAAGGATTTCCTCTCACTGGATGTTTTTAAAAGGGAAAGAATAGATAGCCAGGAAAGTTTTCGTGTAATGAAATGATATGTAGCTTCTCTGTGAGGAGAAAGAGTATACTATGATCCAACTGCTGGAAGTTCACCTTGGGGTCACAAGTCACCAGCAGAGTGTTTTGACGCTGCATTGGGGGAAGAGGTATATACCCAGAATCAAAGCTTTCATACCCTTTGGTAGGTTCAAAAAGGGATGAACAAACACCCTAGCTCTGGAGCTTTAGATTCACTGGGAAAGAACAAAAAATTAAAAGAAGGAAAAGAAGCAGAAACAGCAATGCACTATCATCTTCTGCCTAGCCTAGCCTGAAACATGAGAACTCTGACCCATACAATGCCTGGGCTGCAGATCGCCCTGTACAGGAGACACAGCTCTACCTAAGTAGTATAGGGACCCCTTTGGTCAACAGCTCAGGCTTCTGGTAAACAGCCACCAAGCAGCTGGAAATCTGAGATTAGTGGTCTCAACAGATCCGGAGGGTGCCAAGTCCTGGAAACTTGAGCTGGCCTTTTTCCAAACAGGAATATAACAACCATGATCTAAAAAGCTGCCCGAGTCCTGTGAAATACAGGCTTACATCTCTCCTTCTGATTTCAATATGGCTTAGGTGTGTTTTATATCAACTTGACTATAAGCAGGAGATTTCTCTGGCTCAAGATCTGAAAAGCAAAAAGGCAGACAGCTACTGGAATGGCCAAAACAGTCGTGCCCTGAGATATGATGAATAAAGACACCGGACAATTTTTGTGGCTCTCTGTGTTTAGTATTATACAACTTTATCAAGAAAGGGTTTATAATTCCATTTTTCAAGCTTTCCTAGGAAAGCCTATTGTTCTAGCCTCGTAATGCATTTATGCATTTTTCTCAAACTATCTCATGGTAAGCCAGACAATACCAAGAAGAAAAAAAAAGTGTGAGAGTCCTTTCTGTGCAACAGGAATCACAGGGAGATTTCCACACCACAGGGCTGGCTTTGAAGGCCTCCCCACAGAGCTATCCGCCATCTGGAAGGGATTAAAACTCTCCACAAACCTTTGCTGTTGCAAATGGAATCACATGTTTTTCCCTCCAAGTTGGAATAGAAGCCAACTTACTGAACCAATGCTAAGGGCCAGCCACGAAAGAATGATCTTCATTAGCTCATATTGTGCTGTATTTACACAGAGTTGTTACGCATTTAGGAACCTCATTACATGACTTGTGGCTGACCTTTAAGTATATATTGTTATAATTCCATTTTGCACAATTTAAAAATAAGTATCAGGGCATGAAAGTTTAATGACATAATAGTCAAACCATGGTTTTCCCCTCTCTCCTTCTTAACCATGCCGCAGATGGCCACCTCATCCTCCTTTGAAGCAGAAAATGTCATCTGCCATGGGTATCTTTCTGCATTAAATTTCTATGTGGATATATTTTGGGGCCAAAACCAAGCACCCCAGGAAAAGGACAAGAAAGAAAAAATCCTCTGGGACCACAAACATGGAACTTACGGAACCATCTTGAGCCTGATCAATTGGGTAGGTACAGAAGGATCTTCAGTGGTTTAAAGAAGGGAAGCAGCAGATGAGTGACTAAACAGCAGAGGATGGCGTTGGGGAAATGTCATATCTGCATTTCACTGAGGGGAGGGGGGCTCATACTTCCTATCCCTAGCCATGCTGGCTGGGAATCTGGGAGAGCTGTGGGTCAGTCACATATTCCCCATGCCTGATGCAACTCTCCATGACCACATTCATGTATAGTCCTAAGCCTTGGCTTGCTTAAACATTGTTTACTGAAAAAACTACAATTAGCTAGCTTCACCTTCCATGCTGAGCCAAAATTGAACCAACTATAATATGGCTCAGCAAGCTGTGGAACCAGGCCACCAAGAACAAACTCTAATAATAGTGCTAACAGGAGAATTGCCCACACTAGGTGACTGAGAAACAACTGGGAGGTATTGACATACTTGTGAGGGAGTGAAGTTGGGAAAAGTAGCTGCAGCCAGGCAGAAGTGCTTCTCACCCCATTTCCCTCATACATCCATTCATGAACTCCAACTTTACTCACAAGCATCCAAGCCAGCGTTCCAGCTGCTTGTGACAACTGAGCCACACCCTGGCGTTTTCAAGGATGTGCTGTGCCAACATCCAGAGGCGGCCTCATTCCCACCCTGGCTCTTAGCTTAGAAAAGCAAATACAAAGACAAAGTAGGGTGTGTGTGTGTGTAGGAAGAAAGGTGATAAGCAAATGGCCTACAGACAGAGAAGTGGAGGTGATGTCTGAAGATTGGCAGCTATTACAAGCAGGCAAGAGGACTATCATTCAACTGCCAGGACGACAGGTTATGGTGAGCAGCATATCCTGGTGGGAGTCCTGCCTGGAGTCTGGAGCTTTGCCGGGAGCTCAGTAGCAACTAGAAGAACAACCACACTGAGACAGCACGTCATCCCAACTAGTACAAGAATGTTTGGAAAAAGGCAAAGGTTGTATGCTACTTTACAGACTTTTGCTTGAACTAAGCATTAAATTACTGAGTATTAAAGACATATTTACCAGGCAACATCACCTTGCAAGTCCTAGATGGGTGGAGGGCAGTAGTCTCTTGTTGGGGAAGGTGTGTGCTGCAATAAAGCATTGTGTACAGATTGGGTATGCTATGGTGTGTCCGGTCCTTGGAAAGCAAAGAACCCTCACAATACTCTAAATGTGTCTGTTTCTGTGAAACTACCTGGAAACGTTGCCAATTTCCTGTAAATCCACTATAGCTCTACCATTTGACCTGTTCTTCCTTTTGCCCAGCCCTAACACTGACAGCCACAGATCTCCATGATTGAGAGTTCCAAGGGAAACCTCTCATTGCTACCTTAGTCACACTTAGCCTATTCGATCACCAGCAAGTACATTGTTATGGACCAATGTTGTAGTGGTTAGGGTACCAACACTGTGATTCTTGGATGTTTTATGTTTGGAAATTGTTGGAAATAAGCTGAATTTAATTTAGTATGTGTCAGCGATACGTCCACTACACAGGGCTGCAGTGATTCCAAAAAAAAAGTTGCGGCTACTCCTAGTAAACAATTCCACTTAATTCTGATTAAAATTTCACCTATTTGTCCAATAAATTTTCAGATGAGAGATTAGGTATATTATATTGAGAAATGGGAGATTTTCGCTAATTCCTGAAAAGACCAAACTCTGGGAAAATTATGAATGACTATTAAACATTTGGAAAGATTCCCGATGGGCCAAAGTGATGCAATCCTGATTTTAGAAATGGTGACAGGCAGTTTAAAAAATTGAAATCAAATATGAGGTTTCATTGGTACTTCCGCATGTAAGACTAGATTCTAAGGGTATTTTCTACTTGCACCTAATCAAGATTCAAACATCTGGCAACATCTTTTTCTGCCTGGTTCCCATGGTGTTGCCTTCATCTTACCCCATGAGGGAAACAGGTGCAAATCATTCTTAGTTGCTGATGTAAAAGGTGCTTCCTGAGATTGACCAAGGGCAGCCTCTAGCTGTGTAAATCCAGCATCATCACCATTACCTTAGAAGGAAGTGACCAGCAGTAACTGGCAGCAGAGGAAGACAGGCAGAATAGAAATCGGCAATAGGGAGAGCAAATGCCACGCTAGTATGGTTTTCTGCCAGGGTGGAGACACTGTAAGTCAAGGAAATGAAAACTCTTCCCATCAATATGCACATTTTCTCTTTAAAGGGGTGTGTGTGTGTGTTTTTAAAAATAGTTTTAGAAGTACAGTGATATAGCCTGATAAGCAACTGAACATCAGGAAGATTTTCCTAGCAATAACAGTGTTCAACAATGGAACACCTCAGGAACTAACAGATTCTCCTGCCTAGAGGTGTTCAGAAGCTAGATGGTCATCTGTCGGGGATAATCTTAAAAGGGATTTCTGCATTGGACACGGGGACAGACTAGAAGATCTCCAAGGTTCCTTTTAACCCTAGTAGAATCATAGCCTCTGAGAAAGGGGCTTTCTGGGGGAAGAACTACAAATTTCCATCATGTCGTATAGATGCTGGGCAGGAAAAATAAGCTCAAAATGGAAGGGCGAGTTTCAGTGGAACTTTTTTTTTTTTTTTGCAGAGGAAGAATTGTGCATCTATTGCTCCACTAATTGCAAAATAAACTTTTGGAACAAATTAGAGTGGGATAAATGATGATTGTGGGTATGGGGCTGGCTACCAGAATTGTTATGTTTGGCTCAGGATGCTGATCACCTTGCACAGAAAGCATCACATGAAATGGGTGTCATGCGTCTTTTCACTTGAAAACTAAAGCCTCCCACGTCATAGGGAGCATATTATCTTACCAACTGCTAAAAAAACCTATTTTACTTACCAGCAGGATATACTTTTTGAGGAACAAATGCTATCAAAAGATGCTTACAGAGACCATCATCAGTCGCTACTGTCCTTATACAGGTCCAAAGTATGCTTTCCTTTGCTCACCATCTGATTTCCTCACCAGTTCACACAAGTTGTAAGTACTGGTCTCATTCCCTGCCCCCCCCCATTATTCTGAATATCAAAATTGTTCTGTATTTGTCAAAGTTCAGCAATCCAACTGGTTCTCAAATGGTTTAGTATAGCAGAAGTTATTTGTAATGAAGAATTTCATTGTAAATTAAATTGTTCTACGATAACTTCAGCGAGATTATTATATGCACAACAGTGGAAAGATTCGGCACTACCCACAATGGAGGAATAGTGGTGAAGATGATGGAACTTGCAGAGTTGGCTAAACTGACTTCCTTGATTAGAGAAAAGACAGTATCTATGTTTATTGCTGACTGGAAACCCCTTACTGACTTTTTGAGTGAAACAAGAAAAAATGAACTTATGGTTTATGGTTTTGATGATTAGAAAAATAAATAGAAAAAAAAGAGGTTTTTCTTTCTTGTAACCATAGGATAAGAGGTAATTTTGTACTGGTACTGTACTTACAACTGCTGTAAAAAAATGGAAGCTACTTCTATTTCTTTTCTTTCTTTTTGCACTTTTGGCTTTTTCTCTCTTTTTCTTTTACGATATATTAGTTCTTGTTAGTTTCCTCTTTGTTTTAAAATACTTAATAAAAATTATATGTACATTGAATTGTTTTACAGTAGACTGAATTATCTATTGTTTTTACAATATTTGCTTACACTGGATTTTCTTCAGAGCTGGGTTTCTTCAGTGTCCTGATTTATGTAATATAAAAGACCCTTCCGACAACTTCAAGATAAACACATATATTTGGGCATAAGCCTTCAGATCCTATATGCACAATCTTCATGGCAACTAATGGAATAGAGTCCGTGATTGAAGGCTTTAGTCTTAGTAACATGCTGCCAAAAGCTTGCATGTATTTTAATGCTCTTTCGCTTGTTCCTAATAAAGATAATTCTCTGTTATGTGTGTTGGGTCCCTCTTCCCTGGACAACATGGCTATTACTGTTTTCCAAAACTCTTCTCAACTTAGCTGTCAAAATGTCCCTAAGACCTCTTCAACTTTCTACCAAGTTTATTAGCTCTGGAGAAAATGGGGACAGCAAAAAACAAACAGTGAAGAACATGTGCTTAAATCTTGAAGCTACATCAGTGAAAAATGAAATGAGTCATCTCATTTTCTGTAGGGCCTTTTTCGAACTGACAGCCTAGCTTTAAGAACAGTCTTTTCAAAATACTTGACTTGGTCTGCAGCTATAGCCTGTTTTGCCTCTAGATGTAAACTTTACTTCCTCTAGTCTTTCAGTTTTCTTCTGTCCTTAATTCGGGTTTTGGTTGCTGTTGTGCTTTATTATAATATGTAAATATCAGTTGCACTGGTTTCAGAAATGACTTTTGATTATCAATATGTACTAAATTAGGGTATTCAAAACCTTGAGGAATAAACCAAATAACACCATTATACTCTAAGCTTACTTGTCTCTTCTCAGAAGTATCCTTAGCACGCTAGGTAACATCATCGGTATATGGCAAAGTGGAGTTTGCTGGGTTTTTATAGTGGTAGTTGCTCCTATCAAGACTGGTAGGACAAGCTACCATTTATAAATAGCCAGCATCCCCCATATGCTGATGATGTTACTAGCTTGGTCATGAAATATCTGCAGGAAGAGAAGTTTGGAGAACACTTAAGAACCCAATGATTCAATCCTGACCTATGTATATTTTCCACTCTGTCAGTGCCATTATAGCTATGGTTTGAGGCATTTACAGTATTGTATTTCTCTGTTTACTCTTCCTCAGAAAGAGTACTTTTCTCTAGGAAAAAAGAACCTGGTATTTTTTTAGCTTAGGGGAAAAAAATGGAAAGTCTGTGTTTAGCCACTTCTGTTGGTCCTACCTTTTATCTGGTTTTGATAAGATTTTTTGCTTTATCTTATTTAGATGCTTTTCTTTTGCCTGACTGCATTTATAATCAGCAACTACCCTGTGTAGGTTTTAGTAATGAATGAACATAACTAGTTTTGGATCCTTCAGTTCCATTTCTTTATTCATCAACAACAACTTAGAGAAAGCGGCAATGGCTTTATAAGTTGGCTTTGTTCATAACAGATAAGTCAGGGATGAGTAAATTAATTTTCATGTTCAGGAGCCTATTTCTCTATGTACCAATATATGTGTGTGTGCGTGCGTGCATGCACGCTGTTATCTCTACTTATGAGCTTTTTGATTCCCTCCCACAATGGTACTAGATTTATTTTAGGGTCCAGTCCAGCAAAAGATTCTTATAAATTGGTTCACATATTGCCCTAAGCCATGAACCCACCATTTATAAATCACACTGGGTAAGTTAACAGAGCACACAAATCCACAACCAAACAAACTATATTACAACATGCAGTGCAGTGTAAAAACATAAGACTAGCCTTTTCAGATCAGGCCAAGGCCCATCTTAGTCCAGAATTTTGTTCCTCACGGTGACCAACCAGATGTTTTCATCCAGCTTGCAAAAGAGGGGGAAGAGACATAGTCCTCTCCTGCCATTGTTCCCCTGCAACTGGCACTTGGAGATCTACTGGATCCATCCTGAAGGCAACCTTGATGCTCATGAATATCAGCCCCTGATAGATCTGTCCTCCATGAATTTATCAATCCTCCACCCAAGCTAATAGTTATCACCATATCTTGTGATAATGAATTCCAAAAGCTAAATTATGTACTGTGCGGTACTTTTCATGTATTCCAAATCTTCTTCCAGTCAACTTCACTGGATGAACTGTAGTCATTGCATTTTGAGAGACTAAGAAAACCTTCTCTTGATTCGCTTTCTCCATGTCATGCATAATTTCATACACCTCAATCTTATTCCCCCCTCAGTTGCCTTTGGTTCAAACTAAGAGTTCCAAACATTCTAGGGTGTTTTTTTGGGCGGGGGTGGGTAAGGAAGGTGTTCAGATCCTTTGATAATTTTGGTTGCATTCTTCCACCTTTTTCCCCATTGTTATTATATCCTTTTTCATACTGTTCATAATATTTCAGATGCAGACAAACCAAAGATTTGTATAAGAGCATTTGAAAGTAGGAGGTTGGAGGCTTCTTCCTCTGCTAAACCTTTTGGCAAAACTCTCCTGCTTGTATTTGCCCACTTGTTCCTTGCTCCAGTCACAAAGTCCCAACTGCCCCTCTTCTGAGGTTCTGTTGCTTTCAGCCAAATCATAAGAAATAGCCATCTTAAGATCTAAAACAACGGCCATCAAAATGACGACTGCTAGAGCAATCGTTTCAGCAAATTAAGAAATTCCTGTCGTTCCCCTGAATGACCTTTCAAGCAAGTAGTTTATTGAACACAACCTGAAATTAGAGCCACTCTTTCCAGGAAGAACCAGGCACTGTAGAAGTCACAGTTTCAACAACAAGTTCCAGCTGAAGTTCACATGATCTGATAACATATTGCCACTATTAGAAGCTGTTGCCTGCACTTAGGTCCTTTTGCTAAGCTGATAAGGGAACACACTGCAAACAAGCTATAAAGAGGGCACGGTTATAGGATCAATAAGGAGACCATTTCTCTGTTCAGTTAAGCAGAAAATTATGGTCCTGAGTGAGCCTTCACATTTCACTTTGTGTTCCGATTCCTTTTCGGTGCCTTTCACCAAAATGTAATTTCTACATCTTTGGAGCCCTATCTTGAAGGTAATTAACCCAGAGTAACCTGGGATATGCATCTTGATTGATAATACCAGTTGAGTTTGGTGAGAATGAGGTCTGAGAGGATGGTGCTGAACAGGTTAGAATAACTTTGGAAAGTGTTAGAACACAGAGACCCAATTTAATGGCGACATCTTACAATACCTTCTAGAACCAAACTATGTGAGTTTAGCAGAGTCATGTGGATGGAACAGCTTGTGCTGGACTGTTCCACTTCAAGGATTTCATTTGTGCAAATCACACACTTCATTAAAATTCCCTGCACATTTAAAAAGAAAACAAAGTGTAGAGGAAAATAATCAGATTTCTATCTATTCTGAGTTTTTATAATGTACACCTTTCAGATATATGGTTTGATGCATGAAAGGGAACAGTCTAACAAGAAGATCAATACATGATTTTGTTCTGTTCATAGATAATGTCCAAACAAATCCCTTTCTGCAGTTACTGAGACTATATATATAATTTTCAAAAATGCCCCAGTTTTACTTGAGTACATAGTCATTGATATTTTAACTTTTCCTTTAAGAACACAATATTGCAAGATTTCCCAGAAATCCTAAATTAAACCTAACTACTTGCTTAATTTCTGTGGAAACGGGAAGGGCTGGTTTGCTCAGTTCAGAACAGGATGCATTTTTATAGTACAATTAATTGCAGCGTAAAGAATGTCTTGATTATTCCCCACTCCACCCCCACCGGAAGTCCATAAAACTGGAGATCCAGCACAGTGGTGAACAGATTGTGCTGGACAAATCCTGGCTCAGTTGCAGGTCACAGCCAGAAAAGCATGGAAGATAGGGCCTTCTGACACAACTGCTGCCTGTTTGCCATAGGTCAGTATTTCTCGACCTTGGCAGCTTTAAGAGGGGTGGACTTCAACTCCCAGAATTCCCCAACTGGTTGGTTCCCCATGGTTGGCTGGGGAATTCTGGGAGTTGAAGTCCATCCCTCTTAAAGCTGCCAAGGTCGAGAAACACTGCCGTTCATTGTCAGGAAACTCCACTCAGTTCTAAGGATAAAAAAGGAAGAAAAGTTACTGCTCAAACAGCTGGGTACGTTTACCCAGAGAAGCTTAAATAATGAAGACAGCTAACAGTTTGATATGACTCACAGGATCTGTGTGTGTATCTGTCAATGTGTCACGCACTTCCTCTATTTTACTATCTCCCCTCTGTGTGCACACACACACACACAACGAATAGCAGGATTGCTGACTGACAGAACTAACAGTATTCCAGAAGAAACAGAAAAAGACAATATCTGGTCTCTCTTGCAGACAAAACTAAAATGGCCATGGAAGTACAGTGCCCGATGGGGAAGGATCACTGGCCCTGACCTCATCTCCAGGCTATTTTCCAAAGGATCCTAGTTTTGTTCACGTGGGAAGTTTTGTATTGGGAGAAGGAGAAAAACATCACTTTTGAGCTGGAACAACTAAAGACCTGTCCGGTCTGTCTTAGCAGCAGGCTGGAGATGAAATGGAGGTGACATCCTGAGGACACATCCCTCAAAATTGGTTAATAAAGTGCCCTCATACTGCCACAAGCAGAAGGTGAGGATGAACTATGAGCTGCCAGAAGTGGTTCTGTTTCTGAATTGGAATGGGGGAGTGTAGGTCTATATGACTATACAGCATTGAATGCTTTAGATACAAAATATCCCAGGTAAAGTCCTTGGCTTATTTATTTATTGGTTTTCTACTCCATTTTTCTGCTTTGAGTAATGAGTTAGGATGGCTAAAATTTAAAACAGAACTAAACAAAAATTCAAAAGGAAATCTGAATATATAAAGTAAAACAAAACCCACATACTAAAATGAAAAAAACAAAAACAAAACATAAATATTAACTTCATCTAAGAATTAAAGAAGGTGAAAAATTCATCTTTAGAAATTACCTCAATTGCTGGTGATAAAGGGCCAAACAGAACCCTGAAGTCCAGAATCCCAAGAAGTGCAGAGTGAGCTTATCTAAAGGAATCCATCCACAAGATGGCTTCTTGGTCAAAAACAAGGATGGCTCCCTACGGGTAGTCCATGATTGTCAGCCCCTGAACTCCTAATCATTAATGACCTTAGCCTTTTTCCTCTAATTTATGAATTCTTAGAACAGTTTCAAAAGCCACACACATTTATTAAATTGGACCTCAGAGGGGCTTACAATATAATTTGCATGAGATGGACACGCATAGTCTTGAGCAGTGTTGTCCAAACTTGGCCACTTTAAGATGAGTGGACTTCATCTGAACTCTGGGAGTTGAAGTCCACTCATCTTAAAGTGGCCAAGTTTGGACAACACTGGTCTTGACACGACAACTAATGGTCTGCTCCACATTCAGGACCATTCATCACCTTGTATCTTTTACAAATTCTCCAAACCTATCATCATAAACAATCAAATCAATCATACTTTTTGAGCAATTCCTTTTCCATTTATATGTGTAAGTACAGTTAAGTTATATTTAAACCACAAAAGAAACAAACCTTTTTCAAAGCAGGTACTCATCAATCACTCTTCCTACTCAATCTTGACTGCCCAAATGGCCCCATCAATTTGTCTGTACTCTTTCATTTCGTTTCCATCAGTTCATGCTACCTAACAGAATAATTTTTCTCCCTGGATTACACTCATTCATAATGTTGCACATTTTACCCCCAAACTCACCCTTTTTCCATCACAGTTCATTGAAGCATAACATGGAACTATCACCAGTCTATGAATTCCTTCTTTCTTATACATGCACACCCCCAACCCCAAATCATACGTTCTGGCATATATATTAGCATTTTCATTCATAATTATACCTTAAGCCTGTTTTTTCTGTAAATGTTCATCAACTTGAATCTACAAAATCAAGTCACCTTCATTCAAAAGTATTATAACCTTCCCCTTTCTTTTAGTTTCATAGATATACAACGTGTACATTTTTGTTAATTCATGCTCCTTATCAGTTACTCCTCTTATACTGTAGGTTGCAAGCTTTCATGTGTCATCACCAGATGGGCCTTAGATATTGACTTCTGCCATCCATCACAGCTTTAGTCAGTCAAGACTTTGCTTCTATGCTCTAGAATTTTCTTCCAAGAGACACCTGTCTCAAATTCCTGTTAAATACCTTCTGGAAGCAGTTAAAATCATCATTTTGTAGAAAAGCATTCAGTGTGTGATTCTTTAACCTGCTCTTTTTAAGCTGTTATTTTTTAAAACCACATTTCTTTTCTTTGTTTCTTGTGTTCATGGAAAGGGTAATTGGTTTTAATGTTTAAGTTTATTTTTTGAAGTTTTGGGTTTGTTTTTGCTTTGAACCTTTAGGCCCTAAGATTTAGAAGATTGTATTTCACTCAGTATATAGTTAATAAACAGGGCTGGTGAGCCAACAGTGAAAATATTTGGTTTAAAGACTCCAGCAGCATCAGCAGGATTGTTGGAGACAGTTGTATTGATTGACCAATGAAATGCAAACATGTCTCTATGAAGCCTGTTACTTTGATTTATTGAATGGATGATAGATTTGAATGCCTGTGAAAGAGAAACTTTTAAAAAAAGGATTTAAAGGGACTTTTTAACAGGTTTGAAACCAATTATGGCCCAGAATGTATATTCCATGGTAGTTTTCTTCAACCAGCACTTTCTCTATATATTCGTATTGCAACCAGAACTTTCCATTCTTTCAAATCAGGAGGGCACCATGTAGGGGAAGCCTCTTGTGAGAGATGTTGGGAGGCACCTGACTGATCAAAGTGAGGGTCACATCATCACAGAGGGGAAGACACATGGTGAAGACAGATCGGCAGTAACCTGATCTGTCCCCATCTCTAGCCTCTGAAATGTGACTGGAGAAAGGACAGTTTGCAAATTCATCCTTGGAGGCAAGGGTACTTCAGAGGAGGATGAATATAACACCAGGCGCCTCAAATTGCATTTGCAGGTAAGGAAAATACAGCTGATGCTTTGCCAATCAGGTAAATCTACTTTATTCCTCCAGGTTATGGTTTCATAGTGTCCCAGGAAAATCTTATTTATAGGTTGAATGCTTTGAATGGTCACAACTTGTTTACACTGAGTTTTCAGAGCCATTTTTACCACAGAGAAGAAAATTGCATTTGGCAAAAGCAACAGTCTTTGTTGCAGCTGATGGTGTGGATAGATAAATAAGCTTCCCGCAGTGGAAGGTTTTATTAAACTAACTTTGCTTCCTTGGAACTTGTCTTGTTTCTTTTGGTTACACTGACAATCAGTTTGGAACACACGGCTTATAACCAGTACTTTTTTAAAAAAAATAAATTCTAAAGCCTCTAAAGGGCTGCTAGGCTGTAGAAGAAAAAAATCATCATGGAAACTCTTCCTCCATATGACTGATGTTCTGCTTCTCATATTCTTTTAAAGGCATAGATGCCTTGCAAGGGAGAGAAGCTGGCTAGCAATCTTAATCAGAGCAGATAATTACAAGAACCAGTATTTCAAGAGCCAGAGTGACCTTTCATTATTTACAAGATTTATAAATGGTTCAGCCTCAAAAGATCCTAAGAGAGATGCAACAGTGACATGAGCCAATATAAAACAATAAATAAAATACAATAAAGACGGATACATAATATTATTGTAACCATGTCAGCGCCACTAGGTAGATCAGACCAAGAAATCAGCTCCATAGGATGGCTAAAACTACTTTTGTTGAAACTGGCTACAATAACAGAATCTTATAAGTCTGATTATGTTGTACTTCTTCCTCCTTATAGTTTGGTGAATTAGGGAGGTGTCTACATGAGCCACTTCCAAACATTATCTGGACATCTTGGACTTAGCCAATATTTTACCCTATGTCATCTTGGTGATGGAACTTGCATACTGTATCTCCGTCAAGATCATCTTCCTTACTCTCTACAAAGTATCACATATTTGGCACCAACACACATTAATCAGGTCCCAAAGGCCTTCCAGAACAGCCAGGTTTTCAAGCTTCCAGAAGGCCATGACTTCAATATCTTCATTCCCGTTCTAAGGCTGGTAGGTGGGGACTTTCAGGAGACATTCTCTGTTTACTTGGATTGACTGAACACAGTCTACAGTGTGTAGAATAGGCATTCATTCACTTATTTAACTGAGCCGACTATCTCATACTGTGATCCTAGGTGGCTCATAATAACCAATAAAAGCAACAATATAAAAACAGATCGTACACTTCCCACCAGGTGCCAGGCCATCCATACAGTTGATTTTCTGTCTAAACCCCATCCTAGCCCAATGCTTGGGGGAAGACCCAGGTCTTCAGCCCCTTCCAGAAGGCTAAAAGGGTAGCTCCCCCCGAAGAAATCTCAGATGGGAGGCTATTCCAAAGGGTTGGGGCAGCTACACAGAAGGTGTGTCTCCAAGGTCAGATGACAATGTTTGAGGGAAGGGACCTGGAGCATACCCACCCTATCTGACCTAGTGGGATGACCAGATACTCTCAGGGATATAACCTGGCCCTGTGCCATTAAAGGTGATAACCAGCATCTTGAATTGCATTCAGAAAGGAACTGGGAGCCAGTGTAACTCACACAGCAACAGTGTAACATGGGGGAACCATGAAGCGCCCAGAACTGCACACACTGCTGCATTCTGGACCATTTGCAGCTTCTGGATGGTCTTCAAGGGCCACCCCATGTAGGCCACACTGCAATAATCCAACTGGGAAGTGACTATGGCAAGGACTGGAAGCAGGACTGGGTGCAACTGACATACAAGATAAAATACCCTGGTTTTGACTCATATAGGAGATAACTAGCACATTGAATTACACACTGGGAACACACTGGTAGCCAATACAACTTCAGCAACAGTGGTTTTACATGTCAGTAATGAGGTTGCCTGGTATACAGGATACTACATTTTCCACTAGCTAAAGTTTCTGAGTGATCTTCCAGGGCAGCTCCACTAAAAGCAAATAACAAGGGGTGTGTGTGTGTGTTTCAGTGCTTCATGTTTTAGGTAAGGCTACAACTGGTGTATTATTTGGAGCCAGGGCAAAGGCCCTCCTAGCCATAGCTTGCATTTGCTTTTCCAGCAGAAGCCATGAGTCCAGGAGAACCCTGAAATGCAGACATACTTTCCATGGGGGGGGGAGGGTACAACCCATTAAGCTACCCATAAGGTTGCTACCAAGAGCTGGTTCTGGGTACAATCCCAGAACAGCAAACTTCTGAACAAAGAGCCACTCAGTCTTTCTTGTTTGACTCTGAGCCTATTTCTCCCCATCTCTAACTCTGACAGCTCCAGATACCAGCTGGGGACTTCCACTACATCCTTCAATCAGCCCAAGGCAGTGTAGCAGCAAGGGGTCATCAGCATGTTGATGATAACCTACTCCAAAGTGTTGGATGACCTCTCTCAGTGGCTTCATATAAATGTTAAAGATGAGAGAGACCACTATGCCCTTGGGCATGCCATAATGTTGTGATCAAGAAGCAGATGTCTCTTTCCTCTGCAACCACTTGTATGGTGACCAAGCCCACCAATACAGGAATGAGGTGCCTGACATTATCAAAAGCCACCAAGAGGTCCAGCAGGATGATAACTGTTCTGCCTCTATCCAAGCCCTGCCACAAGTTATCCGTGAGGGTGACCAGTGTCATTTTCAGCTCCGTGCCTGGGCCTGAATCTGTCATGGATCCAGATAATCCTTTTTTTCCAGGGCTCTTTGTAGTGGTTGCCCATCTATTTTCTCCACAACCTTGCTCACAAAAGGGAAAGTAAATAATATAGGACCTGGCACACACCTTTCCCTCTTGTGCCATGGCTGTGAGCATGAAGAAAATGATGGCACAAAACTTCAAAATTTTATGTTGGAGCTGATCCTTAGCCCACAGAAATCACAGCATGGCCTCATTAACCTCAGCAAGGTAATCCTACTAAACCTCAGAAAGTGGTTTGAGGATTCAACACAAAGTATTCTTTTTCCTGCACATTTCTTCCCGAGCTTATGTCAATTACCCTAAACATCTCCATCTGTTTTAGGCCAATGTGGTTGGCCACGATAAATGTAGTTTTTCTTTATACTGGCACAGAAGACAGATCATACTTTTAAGAGAGTTCTTTCCCTACTCCTTTCCTTCTTGTACAGTATTTCTCAAAATATACACATTTTCTTCAGCTTACAAAAAGACAAGCAAAGAAGAAACATTAATTTAAAAGCTCTGCAGGTCATAACTCCAGCTTATGAATCCTCTGCCAGTTTAGACATATTTGTTCTCCATCTCTGTTAAAGTTATAACATGAAAAGAACACTGTTGCAAATGAATTCAAGGAGACACATTTCCTCCAACACAATGGGCAAAATGTGAATTGTGAAAGTTAACATCAGATTAGAAAATGTTTATAAAGAGCCAGGCTTACAATTAAATTTATTTTAAATTTAAATAAGCACTTTCAGTCTCACAATAATTGATCACGCATGCTGGGATAAGAGCTGATTTTTCTGTAAGAAAAAAAAATTGCAATGATATGGGATGGCTAGCCCCATTGAGGCCTGCTGTCTTCAGCCCCAGATCCTTCATCTTCTTGGACTCTCTTCCTCTTTTTTAGTAATGTTTTTTTATTTTTACGTTTTATGTATTTATATGTATTTAAGGTTTTAATGTTTTGTGTGAACCGCCCAGAGTCCCCCATTGGGGGGAGATGGGCGGGGAGAAATTTAATAAATAAATAAAATAATAAATATTTCTCAATTACTTCAGGCTGCCTCTCGTCCCTCATTCCAGTTGTAATTCTGGAATGCATAGCCGCTGAAGATCAGAAATTTTGATCAGATGGTCCCAGATCATAGAAATGCTTTGCAGGCTTGCAAAAATGGAGTAGCCACTTGATGTGCGCGTTTTTTCAATCAAAATGGCAAACTTTTGATTTAAATCAACTGTAAGGTTTCTATAAAAGATGATAAACACAGAGTGAATTTGATGTTGCCATCACACAGAAGAAGGTCTAGCAAGAGGAGAGAGGAAAGCATTTCTCATATTGACAAAAGCAAATCAGAAACAAAAGAAAATGGACAGTTACAGCATTTAGCATGCAACAATTCCAAGAGGTGACATCATGGTCTTCATAGAATAAGCCAAAATCAGATAATCATTTACAATTTTCTTTTTCAAGAACTTAATCCTAAGTGACAACATATACTATGAAATAAACAGAACAAAGATGGAATTCATAAGAATAACATCACATAAAACCTTCGTAAAACTTTGGATCACATATCGATATGGTAATTTAGATTTAGTATTATTTCAAAGCTTAAGAAAGTATACCATAAGGAACCGACTGCATCAAAGAGGGAAGTGAAATGGTATTTACATGCCTGGCTATGGTGCTGTGGACAAGGCAGTGAATTAAGCTGTGGTTTGTTCAAAAATAGTTGACTGAACAAACAGCAACTGTTTAGGTTCACACAACCAAATCAACAGTTTAGAACCACAGAGTCTGGGTTCTCAAATTAGATTATACCAAAACCCAGCAACCGTATTATGGCTCACAATAATGAGTGCACCTAAGTATTGTGGTTTGCAAACCACAATTAAAACATGATATGTGACCTCTAAGACCCACTCCATTAGCTTGACTGCAACAAACTCTTCTTTGCTCCTTCTCTCAGAAGACCCATTTGTTAAAAGAGTTTATATTTGAGAAATGGCTGCATCTAATACTGTATGGAGAAAAGTCAGAAAGACGGTTTACACGGCAACCAATCTTTATCTGGATCCTTCTTTTCCATTTGTCCATTAAAATGTCTGCAATTATTGCTTATTCTTTTTCCTACATTTCCCTTTTCATAACAGTATTTCTCTCTTTTACAGAAAGCCTGAATATATGAGTTTTATTCTTTTTGTCCAATGATCCTATAATATGCTAGTTAAGCTCAAAGACCATCTAATCCAGCTTTCAGGTCTCCTAGTAGCCAATCAGATATGTCTGGAAAGCCTCCCAACAGGACATGTTTGCAATAATATCACCTGCTTCTCAGATCTTAGCAATGATTAACACCCAATTATACC
This sequence comes from Python bivittatus, assembly GCF_059951505.1. Lineage (NCBI taxonomy): Eukaryota > Metazoa > Chordata > Lepidosauria > Squamata > Pythonidae > Python > Python bivittatus. The sequence continues at coordinate 6,133,992 of NW_028277097.1, forward strand.
TTTGTTTTTCTTTAGCCTTTTGAAGCTGTCTCTACATGTTGTACTGTGAATCCCACAGGTTAATTATGTGTTGTGAGGAAAAAGAAATGACTTTCTGTTAACTGTCCTGATTTTCCAACAACTCAACTTCATTGGAAGTGCTGGTATCAGGATAAAAGAGACCTGGGTATGCCCAACTATTTGCAAGCTTATGGCTGGACACCACACATTGGCCCACAACTAGACTTTGGACAGGTCCCTAAAAAAAATCATAGCAAGTTCTAATATTAAGGAGGGTAAAAAAACTTTTCCCAGTCCACTTTCTGTTCACTGCCCATTTTATACTTCTCTATTATGTTCTTCTGAACTTATATATTTTTTCCTTTGGTTTTTGTTGTTACAGAGTCAATGTATTATAATCTTCCACTAACTGCCATGTATGATGCCTAACAATTGCTTACATGCTTAATTATTACCACACCACCACCATCTTCTGTGAAAATTCACTTCAGTGATTTAACTTTAATGATTTAGCTGTAAGTCAAACCAACATCAGCTGAGATCTACCAACATGATGTGGGGGACTATCTATTTAAGCATCCTACTTCTGCCTGCCCAAGTTTACAAAGACATGGAGGATGCCATTTGCTAGAGAGGTATCACATCCCATGTGGGTGGTTTATTTTTGTTTTAGCAGATCATAAGAAGTACAAACAATGTCATCATGAATTCACAGCTTCTAGGCCTTATGTACCAAGTCATCTCCAGATAGATAGATAGATAGATAGATAGATATTTATTTATTTATCTATTTTTATTCATGCAATTTCTATAGCTATCTATCTCAATCCAAGTGACTCTGGGCAGTGAACAACTGCAATAATTAAAACCATTAAAACAATTACAAATTATACATATAGGCAGCCAGGGAGAGCCTACATCACTCTTTGGACTTGAGAGAGAGCCTGATGCTAGCTATTTAAATATAAATAAATAAATAAAATTAGTTAGCTATTTAAATAAAACATTTTTCATACCTAAGAAGTGATTCACGATCACTTCCCCCAGGTGAGATACTATAATAAATATAAATTTTAAACACAGTAAAGGCTAAAAGCAAGAGAAATGTTAAAATCAGCCTATTAAGGATAATTGGCAAAAGAAAGGGATTTTAAAGACAATTTAAAATCCATTAAAAGCTTGGCAGAACACAAATGTCTTGGCTGCCTGCCTAAAGAAAGGTCAAAAAGAGGGCTAGTTAAACTAAATGATTCCATAACAGATACAGACACGGGGGTAAAACAAGAACTCCAACCTATCTCCTGTCACCACTAAGGATGCCTCCTATGATGTTACTAACACTTAAGTCACCCCCTAGTCTATAGTAAATATCACAGACTTAATCCAGATTTTACAAATCCTGTGATAGAAGCAAACTCAAGTCTCCTCCACTGACTTCCTGGTTTGTTACTCAGTGGTGGGATTCACCTGTGCCAAAACTTGGCTTAAGGCTCAATGTATTGTGAAAACCTATGCAATTGTAGTTTATTAAATAAGTAATAATTAAAGGAAGCCTGGTTTGCCATGAATGCTGTAAATTCCAGAATAATTCCCAAGTATATCATCCCAAAACCTGAGGACTTTTTAACAGCCTGTAGACCTGCTGTTGTAAAGTTGTTATGGAATTTTTTCGAGAGCAATATTCAGGCACAGTGAATTAACAAAACACTCCATTTGAGTATAATCCAGGAAAAAAAAAAACTCAAGCATTTGTGAGATTACAGTGGCAGCTGCCATTCAGAAGAGGAAAATATGAAGTAAGTAACTGATCCTAAAATTGATTTTTTTAATCTCAACAAGTTTAGGCGGGATGGGAATACTAATCTTTGGTTGCAGTCACATCTAAAATCAAAACAAAACTTTGAATTTTCCAAGCAACTTGTCAGATCCCTGAAACAGAAGCAAATTTCATGGGCAATGTAAGGAAGGATCAGGCGCTGCCAAGAAAAACAAAGCTCAGGAAAATAAATTTGGTGAAAGCAGACCTAAGTTAGATTTCCAAATGTGAAAACATTTTTAGGGCTGCCCAAGAGAGGCCAAAAACAACATCAAGATCATGAAGAATGAAGAGAAGGCAGACTAGCCTTTTATATCTGAGACCCTAACACTGAGTTTGTCATACTTTAGCAATTATGGACCACTAAATAAACATTTGGCACATGGGGGGACCAGGCCATAATGTAACACCCTCTTCTTACTTTTCCATCTTTATCTTTCAGCAAATTGCATGCATGCCTTCTCACCCCCCTCTATTCTTTAAGGCCATTTTAAGCTAAATTTTATATCAAACATATGATCCCAAATTAAGTATTATTTACTGCTTGCATTATTTTATTATTCTGTGCATAATATCAAGACCTGTTAGCACAATCTGCTGGTCAAGAATGTGCTTCTATAGAAATCTCAGTAGAATGGGCTCGGGTTAATGGATCTCTGGCCCAGTGAAATCTCTGTTTAGTTATTCCTTGTTATTTCCTATTCCCATTTTTCTTTTTGTGGTTGTTTGGGTGAGATCACAGTTCCATTTAGCACAGCATGTGTAGACTCAGTAACTGCACCTGAGCCTGTTCGTTATTGACTGTTCTGCACAGTCATGTTGCTGCTAATGTCATTTCTTGTACACAAACCAGTTGACCACCAGTGAACATGGGGAGGCTGTAATGGACCACTTGAAAGATCTCCACAGACTACAATGGGAGAATCATTCTACTAAATATCTGAGTTATTCAAGGGTATCTGTTGCAATTGTACAGATCATGTCCCACAGAGTTCTACAACAGCATGCATGCATACAATATCTGTAAGTACGCAATCATCTAATTTTTACGCATTATTTTCAATTACAAATCTTGTAGCAGCAGTATGTACCACATACATCATGTATTCAAATAATCACTGTAGTTATGTACTTTATCAATCTTCTGTAATTAAGTAATTGCTTATAAAGCAAATTGCTCTGCTCATTTAATGTAACGCTATCACAATGCATGTTTGGTTCTTGCAGGATAACCTCCTTCTTGATTTTGCAAGAAAAGTGATACATATCATCTTACACATCTGTAAGTGACTTTATGGCTGTTTACAGCTACGGTTTTTGGAAACATGAAAGAGGAATAAAAGCCTCTCTTTATTTATTCAACCTATATGCTGAATATAGACTGATGGAGGATCCTCTTGGAAGAAGATGACCGTGGTGTTACAATCAGTGGAAAAAAACTCAATAACTTTTGCTGTAGATAACAATATTCTGATAGTTGAAAATGCAAAGGATCTGCAAGCTCTCATAATGAAAGTCAAAGAGCACAGTGGAAAAAAGATGGGACAATTAAATATAAAGAAGACTAAACTAATGATAACAGATACAACAACCGGCCTTAAAACTGACAACGAAGATATTGAAGTGGCAGATAGCTTCTGTCTTTTAGCACTATCAACAGTAAAGGAACAAGAAGTCCAGGAATAAACCTCAGAGTAGCACTTGGTAAGATAGCAATGAAGGCTTTGGAGAAGATACTCATGCCACAACATGTCTATACCCACAAAAGTTAAAGTCATGAAGATAATAGTTTTATCTGTGACATTATATGGATGGAAAAGTTTTATCTGTGACATTATATGGATGCAAAGTATGATAGAAAGATTATTGATGCCTTTGAACTTTGGTGTTGGAGAAAACTCTTAGGAATATGTGGATATTCAGGAAAACAAATCAGTCCAGAGTTCTCACTTGAAACACAAATGACTAGGCCCACATTTTGTGTTTTGGACATATGATGTGAGGAACCAGGTCCCTTGAAAGGTCCATGATGCTAGGAAAAGTGGAAGAAATGAGAAGCAGAGGATGACTAGCAGCTAGATGCATGGACTCAATTACAAGACCAAAGAGTGTTCCACTGAGAGACTAAGATCATTCTTAACTACATCTATTTATGTAGTTGCTTAGTCAATGCTGACATGATGGCACTTAATCAATCAATCAATCAATCAATCAATCAATCGCACCCCTTTCTCTTATTTTTTTAATCTCCCAAAAAAGTTAAGCTAGCCTGGTGCAAAATCAAACTACTTCAATGCCTAAGGGTGAATTTGAACTTGGCATCCCAGTCTTATTTCAACATTTTACATCATCATTGTTTTAATGGCACCTTGTAACTCAAGAGCAAGCTGCAGGCCAGCACCCTATTGTTAGGGTCTGACAGGTTACACCTTCCTCAAGTAGCAAATAAGATGTCTTGTATCCATGCATAACTAATTCACATGACTAGTGGTTTGCATTTAGCTGTGTGGATCTTATCTCCTTAGACAAACGTATCTCCTCCTTGCTATGGTGCTCCTTCCTTTTCTTTTAAAGTTAAAGCAGAAAAGAATGATGTATCAATGGTATTTGTCACTGGAAAGATTGTCAAAAATGTACAAAGGGACTTCAAATATATGTTGGAAATGTGAACAAGAACAACAACTTTTTCCCATCTTTGGTGAACATGTAATAAAGCTAAAAAAGTTTGGGCTCAAATACATATATTAATTCAGAAGATTCTGAAGATTAATATACAATCGAAACCAGAGACATTTTTCTTGGGGCTGATGGATAAACAATTGGAAAAAAACTTATGGATATTTGTTTTTAAATATAACTGCAGCAAGATTTTTATATGCCCAAAGGTGGATCCAATATTAACTGCAATGGAAGAATGGATGGTGAAGTTGATGGAGTTAGCTGAGATGGTGAAATTGACAGCTTTGATTAGAGAAAAACTGACTAATTTTAATGCTAATTGGAAGCCCTTTTTGGACTTTTTGTGGGAAACAGAAAAAAAATGAAATTATGACATATGGATTTGACAATTATAAAATTAATAGATTATGGAAAAATGGATGTTAAGTCAAAATTCTAGAGTAAGAATTTAATGTATGTATGTTTTACTTATATCTGCTGTAAAAGAAATTGGAGGTCATTCTTTTTTTGTATTTCTATTTCTTTTTCTTTCTTTTTCTGCACTCCTGCTTTCCCTCTTTCTCTTTATCCTTTCTTTTCTTTTATTTCTTTTCTTGATTATTAATTTTTGTTAGTTTTTATCTGTGTTTAAAATTTAACGAAGTTATTATAAAAAAAGTTAAAGCAGAAGAGGACACTTGTTCTGACTAAAAGCAAGCAGAGTTACATTAGATCTTATAAAAATAATGTTAAGAGAAAAGTTATAAATACTCTTCGGATACTCTGAGGTTCAGTGGGCATGCCTGAAGTACGCAATACAGGTAGTCCTCGTTTAACAACCACAATAGGGACCAGAAAAGCTGACCTGGCATGTATTACGGAGACCTGGCTGGGAAAAGAGGGGGGAGTTCCCCTTTCTGAGATGTGCCCAGCTGGTTTCCAGGTGTGGCACCAGCCAAGACCCCAGGGTAGGGGCGGTGGGATGGCGGTGGTCATCTGAGATACTTGGGAGGCATTCAGGGTGCTGCTCCTCAGATTGCCAGGTGTGAGACCCTATTTGTTAAGTTGGGCTCTAAGAGGGATCAGTTGGGACTGTTGCTACTATACCAGCCTCCCTACTGCGTAGCAACCTCCCTGCCTGAGCTCCTTGACTCTGTAGTTGGGTGGGCAGTGGAGTTTCCCAGGCTTAAGGTCTTGGGGGATTTCAACCTGCCTTCCTTGTGGGCAGGATCAGAGGCCCAGGAATTTATGGCCACCATAACAGTTCCTTTGTCCAGCACTGTTGTAACTTCAAATGGTCACTAAATGAATGGTTAAGTGAGGAGTACATGTAGTAGCTTTCAAAAACTATTCCTGGGTTCTTTGAAAACTACAAATGTTTCTGAAAAGAGATTAGTAATGTTAGACAGAATTCCCAGAAGGAAAAATTGCCAGTAGAGCCAGAAACCCATGAAACAAACAGTCCCACAGTTGTGCTGATTGTGCTCTAGGGCACCTTGTCATTCCATGCCGGATAACACTGGCTGCAGTTGCAAGACAAACTACAGTAACCACAAACATTCATAGTTAAGGCTATCATGTTGTGCAAACTCAGCTAACTTACTGAGCGTATAGTTGCATATGTTATGTGAAACCAGTAATTGAGACAACTGGGCTCCTTACAGAGGTAGACTGATATAAATATAAAATCTGTCACCCAGTGCCAAACAACCCATGTGTTAATGTGTCATACAAACACAGTCATAGGGGCATGACATGCCACTCCAAAACTCCATGTCAATTGAGTATGCATGTGGTCTTGCACTCAAATCATCAAGCAAACATACTGGAATTCTGCACAAGACAAATCCATGCAAGAAGCAATTTTGTAAAAGTAGAATGCTCAGGGTTCTGGTCCCCATGCCAAAAAATGGCTCTTTAGACAAATGTCCAAACTCTAGGATTCTATTGGCCAAATGAGATCAGCTGTTGCAAATTATCAAAGATGGGCTTCTTATCAGAAGGTTAACAGTGCAGTTCAGTGCATGTAAACTAGACCACTGGCTGGACCACAACATACTGAATCACAAGCTTTCCAATCACGTTTTCATCTAATGTATTTTGCAAACCCACAGTGTGAACCTATAAAAATTGAATTGAGTAAATGACAGTTCAGTTTTCCATGCTTAAGCATGCCCTATGAATATAGTCTTTACGTTCAGCCTCTCCTCACATGGAAATCCACCTGAGCATAAATTGAACACAGTGTATATAGGACTGTGCTGTAGACAATTGAGAACTCAGAAGTGATTCAGCACCATGCCTTCATAAATCACAGTGAGATGAGCTGGTCTTTAAGTTAGATGTTTCACGTCTTTGACAATCTTAAATATTTAAAAGCTACATTTTATTTTGTAGAAAAATGAAGTATAGACATCTCTTTTTTTCCTTCTATACTGCTAATAATAAGTCCAACCCACGACGGCTTGAAAACATAATATAATGCTGCTAGGCAAAAGTGAAAGACTATTGATTCAAGAAAAACACAAGAGCTGGTTGATGAAAAATATCATTCATGCTCCTAATCAATATCTGCAACTTCAGACCTAAGTTGATTGCAATAAATTGTTCCAGAAAGATTTATAATAGGAACATTTGTGTTCTGATGGGTGAATGCACCTAGAGACCCACTTGATGCTGATCAGTGCATTCTGAAAAGACAGTGGAGACTCTGTTTAATTTTTCAGCTAAGTTATTTTTGTAGCAAAGTCTAATTCTGGTTCTTATCTGCATTCTTGGCATTGGGCTTGTCAAACTACCTTAGTGGGATATATAAAACAAGATGCTTAGCAAATTCTCTAAAAGTGGAACTCCCACAAATCTTCTCCAAAGATTAGAAAAAACTCCAACATGTTGCTGAGAATTATTTTCGATATTCCACTTTGTGTTTGTTTTTTTCCCCAGAAAAACCATGATGGGGGTCACATGGAGTTTCTGGATTTTCTAAAATAGAAAAAGTAGCCCAAGTTTTTTTTTTTTCATTTTTTAGCCTGCTAGCTGCAACATCAGGCCTATGACATCCTGGAATCTCCCATTCAAGTTCTAACCAAACAGATCCATTTTATTCACAGTACTTCCTCAGCCTGGTGCTATAACCTACCGAGATCTGCTCTTGAGTATTTCCAAGAGGTGCAAGAAGAATGCCTTCTACTAGCAGCAACTTAGTGCTGCTTCCCACCAGCTCTTCTAAAGTAGAAGGCCAAATGAGGCTGAAAAATAGCCTGTAGGACAAGGGATTCCTCTTCTGCCTGCTATATTTTCAGTAGCAGCCAATCAGAGGCCTCTGAGATGCTCATGGTAGTGACAGCTACTCTATTAATTCATTAGGGTTGTGCAGTGCTTTGGGTTCAGTCTCCAGAAAGTGCTTTGGAGTGTACAGGAGCAGGAACACAGCACCTGTCCACCACTTCAAAAAGTAGTTGCATTTTGTCGTGTAGGACATCAAGGCCTTTTGGACATCAGATCCAAAGCACTGCACGGTCTTATTATTTATCCAAAGCAACTGACACATGCTTGTGTATAATGCCTTTCAAATGTTAGGCTTTGCACATATTAGAAATGAAAGACCTTGAATTGTGTTCGGGTTTCTAAGGTTTCTAAATCATTGCTGGTTCATTAAGGATGCAGCTTCCAATCTTCCAAAGTAAATCAGAAAACCACCAATCAAAAATATATAAGACCGCTAGCTGGATTGACTAATGTCATAATACCTACAGTGGTATCAGACTGTGTGCAAAACTGCAACTAGTTGATGCCAAAGATGCTTTTGTGATCTGGCCCAATCTTGTTTGAACAAGATCTATTCCCTTTGTTTATTCATTCAGGTTTCTGAACAGCCCAGAGACTGTGATGGAATGGAATTATGAAGGCCAGGCTCAGGGAGAAAAACATTTTCTTTCATCTCCTGAGGCGAGAGGGAGAGATAAGAGGATGAGACTGGCACCTCCCTGAGGAATTCACAATGTTGTGGCTGGCATTACTTGGGAACTGGGGTTTCAGTCTGGGAAGATTGATGTCAGGCCTAGCCCAAGGAACTCCAAGAGACCATGTAAATTCAGTCCGGCTATGTTTATTAGCTACAACCTCTAGCAAGAATCTTCCCAGACTGAAATCCCAGCTCCCAAGTAATGCCAGCCACAACATTGTGAATTCCTCAGGGAGGTGCCAGTCTCATCCTCTTGTATCTCCCACGCTCCTCAGGAGATGTAAGAAAATGTTTTTCTCCCTGAGCCTGGCCGTCATAATTCCATTCTATTACAGAGACTGAATATTAATACAAAAACAGTATTAATGACCGGTCCCTACAGGAAAGGATCCCCTAGGGATGTGAATTAGGAGAGCAATCTGATCCTAGGGTGATTTCAATTCCCTTTCTCTCCTCTATAGTTAAATTGTTAAAATTGTTTGTCCCCAGAGTAAACAAAGCCTTGGCTAAGACCTCTAGTGTACCTTTAAACATTTTAATTTTCCACATGACAAAAGGGGAAAATTATTACATACGTAGATTATAATCAAGCGCAAATACGAATGGCAGCCAATGGGGAAGGCCAGAAGTGGAAAAGTGCCGGGGGTTGGCTCAGCTTCTCTGGGGTTTTCCCACTGGGGAAACCCTGGTGCTTTCCCATTGGGCGAAACCACTTCTGGCCTTTTCCATTGGCTGGCATTCTTATTTGCACTGTCCTGCTGGGGAGAGCCACATGTAGGAAGCATTTGCCTGGGATAACATGGCGGCTGTGGGTCTGAAAAAGAGACAGCAAAGGCAGCGAGGCACTTCTGCTTCAGCCGCAGTGGCTGGGGACAAAAGGCAAAAGGTCAGTGTGGGGAACTGGGAGAGAAGACAGCTGGGCAAACAAATGCTTGCTAGCATTTGCTGGGGTGGGCTGGGGCGGCTGAGGCTTCAAGGGGCAGCTGCAGCGTTGCTGCAGCTCAGGGGCTTCTTGCAGCCCCAGAGCCATGGTGTGAAGCCCCTGAGCTGCAGTGTGGCAAGCAGCCCCAGAGCATGAGGTAGGGCGAAGGGCGGCCAAAAGGCCAGAGTTGGGGGGGAGATAGGCGGGTGGGGGGAGTTGAAGCACCTTTGTGTCATAAGTGCAGGCAGGCTGCCAAACACCTGATCACGTGACTCTGGGGGCACTGCAATGGCTGTAACTTCAGGGACCAGTCATAAGTCCATTTTTTTCAGCATCGTAACTTCGAACAGTCGCTGAATGAATGGCTGTACATTGAGGACTATCTGTACACACACAGTAGCAGCTAATAAGACTTATCTCCACACTGTGAAAAGTTTCACCTGATAATTCATTTATTTAGGTTTCTGTTGCCACACATTGTACTAAAGCGACTCTTTATTTAAGCTACTTGTGTGCTGTTAAAGACAGAAGAGCCAATTAGGTGGTCTTTATCGGGTTTACTGGTAACCCTAACTCCAAGATTAAGGGTGCGTGTGTGTGAGTTTCTTTGATTCTGTAACACCATGCTCTGAAAGGTATCTTCGTTCCCCTTTTCATTCTTGGTGCTTAATTACTACATTTCACTTGGCTGATTTTCCCATTAATTTGTTTATGTTGCTGTGACTTCAGCAAGCTTTTCCACATGTAGATAACACCTGTACCCCAACACATAATGGTCCAGACAGTCAATGGCTGAAGAATAAAATTTCCATATGCTCATATGTATTTGCACAATAAACAAAAGATACTGTTTAAAGGGGACAAAAACAAAAAACAAGCCACACAACACCCCAGATACAAAAAAAGAATTGCAGGAACATTGCACACATACAGTGGGGCAAAAAAGTATTTAGTCAGCCACCAATTGTGCAAGTTCTCCCACTTAAAAAGATGAGAGAGGCCTGTAATTTTCATCATAGATATACCTCAACTATGAGAGACAAAATGAGAAAAAAAATCCAGAAAATCACATTGTCTGATTTTTAAAGAATTTATTTGCAAATCATGGTGGAAAATAAGTATTTGGTCACCTACAAACAAGCAAGATGTCTGGCTCTCACAGACCTGTAACTACTTCTTTAAGAGGCTCCTCTGTCCTCCACTTGTTACCTGTAGTAATGGCACATGTTCGACCTTGTTATCAGTATAAAAGACACCTGTCCACAACCTCAAACAGTCACACTCCAAACTCCACTATGGCCAAGACCAAAGAGCTGTTGAAGGACACCAGAAACAAAATTGTAGACCTGCACCAGGCTGGGAAGACTGAATCTGCAATAGGCAAGCAGCTTGGTGTGAAGAAATCAACTGTGGGAGCAATAATTAGAAAATGGAAGACATACAAGACCACTGATAATCTCCCTTGATCTGGGGCTCCACGCAAGATCTCACCCCGTGGGGTCAAAATGATCACAAGAACGGTGAGCAAAAATCCCAGAACCACACGGGGGGAATGACCTGCAGAGAGCTGGGACCAAAGTAACAAAGGCTACCATCAGTAACACACTATGCTGCCAGGGACTCAAATCCTGCAGTGCCAGACGTGTTCCCCTGCTTAAGCCAGTACATGTCTGGGCCCGTCTGAAGTTTGCTAGAGAGCATTTGGAGGATCCAGAAGAGGATTGGGAGAATGTCATATGGTCAGATGAAACCAAAGTAGAACGTTTTGGTCTAAACTCAATTCGTTGTGTTTGGAGGAGAGAGAATGCTGAGTTGCATCCAAAGAACACCATACCTACTGTGAAGCATGGGGGTGGAAACATCATGCTTTGGGGCTGTTTTTCTGCAAAGGGACCAGGACAACTGATCCAGAAAGAATGAATGGGGCCATGTATGGTGAGATTTTGAGTGAACACCTCCTTCCATCAGCAAGGGCATTGAAGATGAAACGTGGCTGGGTCTTTCAGCATGACAATGATCCCAAACATACCGCCCGGGCAACGAAGGAGTGGCTTCGTAAGAAGCATTTCAAGGTCCTGAAGTGGCCTGGCCAGTCTCCAGATCTCAACCCCATGGAAAACCTTTGGAGGGAGTTGAAAGTCCGTGTTGCCCAGCGACAGCCCCAAAACATCACTGCTCTAGAGGAGATCTGCATGGAGGAATGGGCCAAAATACCAGCAACAGTGTGTGAAAACCTTGTGAAGACTTACAGAAAATGTTTGACCTCTGTCATTCCCAACAAAGGATATATAACAAAGTATTGAGATGAACTTTTGATATTGACCAAATACTTATTTTCCACCATGATTTGCAAATAAATTCTTTAAAAATCAGACAATGTGATTTTCTGGATTTTTTCCCCCATTTTGTCTCTCATAGTTGAGGTATACCTATGATGAAAATTACAGGCCTCTCTCATCTTTTTAAGTGGGAGAACTTGCACAATTGGTGGTTGACTAAATACTTTTTTGCCCCACTGTAACAAAGAGGCATATGGCAGGTTGAAAAAAAGGCATCAGAGCTGGAGAGAAGGAAAGATTACTAATAAGGGTTAAATAATAAATAAAACAGGGATGGACTAAAACTATAAAAGTGGGGGGGGGGGTAAAGTGAAGGTAAAGAGCAATATTCCATTCCAAAGAGGAAAGAGAAAACATCGGCACAGCTCATTGTATTTCATGTGATTCATCTGTGATCTCCATGCTGATTTTATTCAGCCACTGCATTTCAGCTTAATCACCACAGCATACTCACAAATTCTCACAAAGGATTCAGAAGATAATAAGAAGTACCATTAGGTGAAGAAGAAAAACAGCAGCCGGGGGGTGTATGTCTCCTTAAATTTCCCATCGTCTGCCATTTTGCCTTTATGTAGCCTCGCTGTTTAGGCACCTCATTTATTTAAAGCCGTCATGCCCTGAAAAGTTTGCAGTACAGCATACATCAAAAGAAAAACCCAGACAGTGCATGCCTCCTCTAAGAACACAGAAGGAAAAGGAGATAAGGAAAGGAAAGGAAAGGAAAGGAAAGGAAAGGAAAGGAAAGGAAAGGAAAGGAAAGGAAAGGAAAGGAAAGGAAAGGAAAGGAAAGGAAAGGAAAGGAAAGGAAAGGTACACAAGACATCTGAGGCGCCAGATCCTTAAGTATTTCACCCTTCTTATAATGGTTAGGTGATGGGAAAGATTTGCTCTGGGGGGGTAGATGACATGCCCCCACCCCCCAAAGATGGATACCGCTGCTGCTTTTCTTCAGAGGATCTTCTCCGAAAATCATAGGAGACTGGTGTAATTGATGACATTCTCTGAGGCAGGGATATGTCAACATCTGTCAACTCAAGGTCGACACCCAGCTTTGAACAGCACGTTCAAAAAGAGGGTGGAGCAACACTGACATTTAGACTTCGTCACGAGTTGTTTAGCTGTCTGCTTGGCATACTCATTCTAACACCTTGGTCCTGCTGGATGGCAGCATCTGGCCAACCCTGGCTGATCTCCCAAAGCTAAGCAGCATCAGACTTGGTTAATATTTGCATGGGGACCACTTGTAAATTCCAGAGTAGAAAGCTAGACTGGAGGATAAAAAACAGATCCTAGAAGAAGGCATGGTTAGCCCCTTCTGAACAGGGGAAGGTGTAAATCCACATCAACCACACACCCACAATATATACCTGGCAGTTTAAAACTTCCAAATCACCAAAGTGGGTAGCAGTGGCATGATTTGTATCATTCACTTTTCTCCTATCTCTCATTTCCCCTTTGCAACCACATCTCCTTTTTTTGTCAAGTGACGCAGCAAGCACAGGCCATGAAAACCACAATGAGGGGTGAGTGGCTTGAAAATGGCTAAGATGCACTGATGGACAAGGTTATGGGGCATCCTTCTTTCATATAATTTAGACATATATTGTGACTAGTTATGGGGACAACATGCAACTCCTTCTCTATTATATTTATAGCATGGACCGATTATTGCTAGCAGAGTACCAGCGACTTTGCTATTTCTGAATGGAATGTTCCTTCCTCCCGCCAACTCAGCCCACCCTCTCACTCCCATCCTGTGGTTAGGTTCCCATCTTCTGTACAGTACTGAATAATCCCCTTTAAGCTCTAGAAGGACATAAACAAAGCAAACACAAATACTGGCAAGAAAAGAGTCCATTCAGATTTGCTGTTACTAAAGGAACACACCAACAATGTTCAGGAATGGATAGGGCTTAGAGACATTAACAAACATAAGGGATGAGATAATTCATGCCAAAAGTTTTCTTGACTCACATCTGAAGGGAATGAAAGATGGAATTAGAGATTGGGAAGAAAAATTCAGAAATGAAAGACTCCGGAGTATTCCTAAAAACAAAGTGTATTGTCCCTACTCAAGAAATAAATAAATAAATAAAATCCAAAAGCCACTACTACAATACAGGTAGTTCTAATTTAGTGACCCAACTGGGACTGGCAACTTGATCATTAAGTGAAATGGTCACTAAGTGAAACTACAACTGTGCTTATGATCTTACTTCAGCTTTCCTTTGCTTCAGATCTGGGAAGGTCATAAATGTGAGGACTGGTCATAAAGTTATTTTTCATCACCATCATAACTGTGAATGGTCACTAAACAAGGGAGGCACTAAACAAGGACTACCTGTACTTTCACAGGGACCAAGTGAAATGCCAGGTATGCAAACTTTTGGGTTCTCATTTTCATTTGGGGAAATGACTTGAAATAGGAGAGATGGGGATAAAGCAGAAAAGTCCAAAAATAAGAATAAATGGGGGAGATTATATTTTGGAAATCACAGCTTCAAAATGGAGACTGCAAATTGATGGAGATATGCATTAATCACCTGTAGATGTATTAGGCATTCTGGGACAAAGGAACAATGGTTGTTCCCTCATACATACAACACATATTCATACACAAATCTTGGGCGGGGGGGGGGCGAAGAGAAGGTTAACTATACCTCAGATCTGTTCCAGGTCTTGTATCAAGTTTACAGTTTTCAGACCATTGGTCTTACTGACTGAGTCCCACACCCAGCTACTCCTAAACTAGGTGGACCAATTCAATCATAATTTACACTTTATGAAGGATCTCCAGTATCAACTTTACTTGTCAAAGAAAAATGTAGTTTATGTAGTTGCTTTGATTATTAACTGTTAATTTTGCTCTCAGACTTTTATCATGACAAGCAGCCATCTTATTATCTGTTCAGAATGTTTTTGAACATACATTTGACTCTGATGTTTTTTACCATTTTATGAAAATTATTTTAGACATAAAAAAAAAAAAAACCCAACCAGAAACACCAGCTACAGTGGTTCAAATAAACACTTTCAAAATATTAAACCACTCTACATGTTCTTGTTTCTCTCCATCAGGTTGGGCTACCTGTGGTTCCAAGGCAGTAGAAACTCTTTCACAGTTCCTAGAGGCTTCTATAACTGGGACTACTGAAAAGTTTGAGACAGAAAATATTTGAAAACTATAATTTAAACCCTAAAATAATCCTAACACAGAGTATGAAAAAAATTGAAGAACAAGAAGAGGAGGAGGAGGAGGTGGTAATTATCATCATCACTGATCCTGTCCTTGTGCATAATTAGGATACACCAATTTTGTGTCAGCATCTTGCCTACTGTGTCAAATGGCTTGCCAAAAATTTTACCTGCATTCCTCAGCCAGAACATTCTCCCTTCCCTTCCCTTCCCTTCCCTTCCCTCCCCTCCCCTCCCCTCCCCTCCCCTCCCCAAACTTAAAAGCAGCCCTCTAGTCTCCAATTCAGAAACTAACATTTATTCATGCCAAAATGCCATTGAAGTAGTGCTCAACTTATGTGAGTGGGCAAAAAAACCCATGAAGTGATTTTGAAAAAGATGCAAGGACTCATGAATGTAATTTACTGTTCCATACTCAAAAGACCCACTTCTAATAGGCTATCAGTCCAGGCTCCAAGGACAGTTTGAGAAACATATTAGTTCATGGAGTTTTAGTAATTATACATTCCAGCTTCTCCACCAGTGGCCAATTTTAAAAAATCCTAGGAGATAGGAGATGACAAAATATTTTGTTACCTTATTCCCTTTCTGTTATTCATTCTGAGTTTTTGTACTGTCTTTAAGATTGCAACGAAATGTTTAAAAATCACAACCTGGTTAAAACAAAACCAGGAGCCCTCTAAATCCAGTGTTTTGAACCAGAACAACAAAAAAAGCAAGAGTCTGATTCCTCCACCAATATTGGCCACCTGTTTTTGCTCGTTTAGGAAGGCCTCAAAGACTTTTCAGCCTTTTCCTTTTTAATTGGAGCTTGATTTTTAACAACCATTTAATACTTATGCTTTTGTTTTTATTGTTCCGGACTGCCTAGAACATCCTACATGGAGAAGGGCTGGGTATAAATTGAAATAGCAACACAACGACAGTAATAAATGGTTCTCCTGCCCCACCTATCTCTGCTTGGCCTGTCCCCTACACCCCTCCTCTTGGTGGAGAAATGGCCATAGCCAGAGACAGATGGGCAAAGAGAGAAAGATGGTTTTCTATTTTTTTAAATACCGTCTATTTTTTAAATAGAGTCTAAGACTAAAGCCTTCATTGCAATTGGTCACTTTTCCCTCATTTAAGAAAGGGGCTCAGCCACTTTGCAGAGCTGGTAATCCAAGGCTGTGAGGGAAGGATCTCTTTATTTATTTACAGTATTTGTATACTTCTGACTCCCCATGGATGCCTATGAGGCCTAAGTGGCCAGCTCATCTGACCTACCAAGTGCCTCTCCACACTGATGGCAAATGGGGAAAATATAGGGTTAAAAAAAACCCAAAACTGTCTGTGCAAATTATTGCAGCAACGGTGCCTTCCATGGACATTTCTGATAACCCCACACTTTCCCCAAGAGTAGTAGACATTGTCTTTGTAACAGTAGCTCTGGTTTAGTTACCCCAGAGATTCTCCAGTTAGGGAAAGCATTGGGCAGCCAAAGTGCTCTGTGTCAGGCATGATAGGGCACAAGATTCTTTTCTTCATGCCACATAGACTCCTCCTGGTATAAGTGACACATCCTTTATGCTCATCCCAGATGGTCATGTTGAAGGTTCCTAGGCTATAGAAAATAAGACTGGTGGGCGGTATTGCTCAGTTGTGGACCCATGTGTAATGGGAAGAAGGAATGACAGGAGGACAAGTCACTACCTGACAATGGTCAGATAAAAGAGACCTGAGTCCAGAGCAGAACTGTAACCCAAGAAAACATCTCAGATAAGACCCTCCCTAGTTCTCATGAGGATAAAGGGAGGGAGGGGGGAAGCACATTCAGACTTGCAAGATTGTGTTACTATAACTTTATAAAAACAGTATTAGCCTACATGACTTTGGTTTCCTAGTTGGTCTACCATCATGTTATAAAATAACTTTACCCTGTAAGGCAGTGTTGTCCAAACTTGGCCACTTTAAGATGAGTGGACTTCAACTCCCAGAATTCCCCAGCCAGCATGGCTGGCTGGGGAATTCTGGGAGTTGAAGTCCACTCATCTTAAAGTGGCCAAGTTTGGACAACACTGCTGTAAGATATGGTTGGTGCCAACCATAGTGTTATTCTGAAAGGCTGTCAAGACAGATTTATTCTGCAGAGCTTCTGAAAGCTGATGTTGCCTAAGATTGGTTGGCAGCATTTGATGGGTGCAATTATGTTGCAGATGATTTGCTTTTTACTGTGTTTTATCTACATTGTTTTATGTTTTCATGATTGTAAATCACCAGGATCTATAGACTATGGCAGTATAAAAATGAAATAAAAAATAAAGGGGTGGGGCTTTGGAGATGGACAGAGCTTCACATTCCTATAGCCTTGCTCTCTACATCATTTAGATGTTAGATACTGGTGAATCACCTTTGGCATAGCTTTCGTTATACAATTCATTTCAGAATGTATTATGTATTTATAAGTGAAATGAGGGTATAAGACAATCCTGCAATCCTGTGATCTTTGGGAGAGTATCTCAAAAGTCATACCTCTCTTCCTCTTAGGGCAACAGAAGATCCAAGTCTGATCCTCCTCAAAATATTGACCCTCCTCAATATTTCCTGGCTGTGGAAATATCTGCAGTTTCACTGCCCAAATCAGAGCTGAGAAGTCAACTCTGTATTTCTATTCTATCAACATGCTTCCAAATTTGGGGAAAAAAACATACACCATCCCTAGAGAGGGCATGCATCATTTCACTCAGATTGCAACCAATATCCGTGAGAGAGATTATCAGAGAAAGATAGACTCCAATGGGGAAAGGAAGACACCACACTCATTTTCCTTCTTTCATCAGAGTCTTGGATATATCATCATCTCTGTTCTGAACTTCCCAGTCATCTACTTGATGATCTGTATCTATCAACAAAACACGCTAATCCTCAGCATCGTGATAACAGTACCAATATGGCTTGTGTATCAATTCCTGCCTACAAATACATCAGTGATCAGTCTCCCTGAATCATACAGAGTCTCTGGCTCATGTATATATTCACTCACTGCTCCAAAGCAAAGGTCAGAAACTGCATCCCTCCAGATGTTGTTCAACTACAACTCCCAGTGGCCCCAGCCAGCATGGCCAATGATGTGGGCTGCTGTGGGTTGCAATTCAACAAGTCTGGATGATTGCAAGTTCTCTCTTTCTGCTCTAAAACAAGGAATAGCAGATGCATACTGTGCCCATCAATATCTTCAAGTCACAAGGAACACATAAGGATTAAAAAAAAAAAAAAAGCTGAAAAGCTGTGCCGCATGATAAATAATGATAATGTAAGAATACTACTTGTCTGCCACAACACTGTGCTAAAAATCTTGCTTCTAAGGGTCTGATAGTCAAAAGTGCTGGACAATTACTTCCACTGCTTTGACATTTTCTTTCCAGATTGTGCTACTGAGTCCTATCTCTCTGTTGATCAAGGAGTCTCCAAGTATTTTCAATGCCTACAGACTGCCACAGATTAAGCACAGGGTAATCACTACGTTCTTCTTCCCTGGTTCTAGAATACAGAAGTCCAAGGCCATGAATGTCTATAAACTAATTGAAGAAATCACATATTTATATAGAATACATTTAAAATTGTATTATTATTTTGAAAACGTGTTCTTGACAATCAAGAGCAGGGTGGAGAATATTCTTAATTCCCTCACTAACACACACACATGTTCCAAGACAGGAAACAGAAGGCAAGATTTGGTGGAAGCCTGTAGGAAATGGGAAGAGGAGCCAAAGGCAAGAAACACAGAGAAGGGGAAAGGTACCACCTTTGTTTGGGGAAGATTCCAGGTGCAATAAGAAGCCTAGGAAAGACTCCAGATGCAATCCTGAAGGAGAGCTGTTAGTCAATGTACCTGATACTGCATGCAACAGACCAGCATTGTGATTTGGGACCAGGTTATCACTAACAACAGTGACATATTTTTCAAAAGGGTCTTAACCTGCCCATCCATCTATTTATTAGCAAAATATATCCTTGCACCTGAATCATTACTGGAAATGAGAAGGACAGAAAGAGCTCTTGTGTTCCCCACACCCTGAATAACAGAAATGACTAGGTAATAATTCACTAATGATTAATTATTTAATGTTTGCACAAGGCCAGGGAGATAAAGTGCTGAGTATGGCCATGCCAGTTAGAAAGGTGTCTGCTTTTGAAGCACTGGTTGTAGGTCATGCTAGGAGACCAGAATCAAAGTGCCACTGGGTTCTTTTAAGACAGTCATTCCCAACAATAATTATGGGAGTTGTAGTCAAACACATCTGGAGGGCCCAGGTTGGGGAAGATTACCAGTGCTCTCTTAAAGCAATGAGCTACGTGAGCAAGGGTTATCTCTCAAGGCCCAGTTGCCTAAGAGGCATATCTTTTTCCTGTATCAGATGGCCCAAGTTCACAGCAGAGAGTAAATACTGCAGTCTGAGTGCAGGGAAAAAAGATAAGAGGAGGTTGAGGGAACAGGTGAAAATGGTAGCTAAAATGAAAATAAAATGCTTTTGTACTGAAACAAAATGCCCTAAACGTTGCCTCAAGCACCAAAAGCACCTGATCTCGAAGTCAAGGGAAATGGCAGACTAAAAATATTTCTACCTGCTTTTCTTCTACAAAGCACTCAAAGTTGCTAACAAAATAATAAAAACTAGATTTAAAGATGCAGTATTAATTCTACACAAATCTAAACATAGGCCAGAAAAGTGATAATGATTATTTAAAAAATGGAATTAACACTGGGGTGTTAATTATTTCCTCCATAAAAAAAAACATGGCTAATTTTTCTAGTTGCTAAAGAGACAAATTCAAAACTTCTTGACATTCTCTTTTTTCCTTTGTTTTGGGAGCAAGGATGGATTTCCAAACTTTTGATACTCCATCAGTAGCTGGAAGTAGGGCAGTCTAATACTTTGACTCCTTTCACCAACCTGCAGAAAAAGGCCATCTTCTTTGGTGAAGTCTATGCTGAGATTTGCCTATGCAAAATGATCCAAGACACTCAAAAAATTTCCAAAGAAATTCTGAAGGCATGGATCCCAAGTAAGAACTGATTGCACTAGAGATGCATAAAAATCAATGTGCTAGGGTAAAAAAGATCCAGAAAAAGGACTGTATTATTTTGATATAGCATACATTTGTGTTTATGCATGTGTTCACATAGAGTTTGGAGACCTTTACAGATAAGAAGATTTACTGTGAATAAATATCACAGCAGGTCTGTTAGATTTTAAGATGCCAAAAGGCTGTTTTGTGTCTTTGGGTACATAATTCTAGGAACACAACAGCTGTACTTAAAAATAAGTTCCTTTCCCCTTATTCCCCATTAGGCAAAGGCCCAATTCATAAAGCTGAAACATGGTTTTACAGTATGAAGACAAGCTACAGTGAAACTTGGATTTGTGTGCTCCCCTTTCTTCTACTAGTACAACTGAAATGAAGAATCTGAAAGCTACTTCTTGATTAACCACAGCATGGCATCTCATCTCTAAACTATTGTTTTTAGCAAAAACAAGCCATTTCTATAAACTGGAGAGCCAGTAGAATTGTAGTAGTTAAAAGTGTTGGATTAAAATCTGGGAGACCCAGGTTCAAATTCACCCTCAGCCACTTTAACCTGATGGATGACGTTGGGCCAATCATTCCCTTTTAGTCTAACCTATATCTTATTGTTATTGTTACGTGGAAAAAATGGAGGAAACACCACGTGTACCTCCTTGAACTCCTGGAGAAAAGGTGGTATATATATCTAGCACAATCCATGAAAACATGAATAAGAAGATAGCTGTGGCTACCAACCCTTCCTTTCCCATTGCTGTGGCAGAATAGATAGTGGCATGCAATGTACTACACCATCAATGATGTAAATATCTGCTTCCTGTTCCCAGGAATTCCTCCTCTTCCATGTGTGTATCAAGATCTGCAAGATGCCAGGCACAGATTCATGATCACTACACCACCCTTTTAACATGTATGGCAACCATCGCAAGCAAAAGGGACAAGCTATGATTGCAGTGCCACACCCACCATCTCCCGTGAACACCCATGTCTTCCACCATCCTTAACCACTCTCTTAAGTACTTTCCATCCCACCTATCATAAATGATAGGATATGGCTATTTAATTTATAAACTATGGTTTAAACTTGATTTGTTTCCATTCAGCATAGCTGTGGTTAGGCACAGGTTGTCCAGCTGGTATGATCTCAAAAGCTGTGAAGTTGTTGTCAGCTTCAGTGCTCTAATGTTGAGTTCATTTGTCCAAGAAGTTGCTCCCCAGCAATTTCTTAGTCCTATGAAAATGGCACCTTTGATCAACAGATCTATCAATACTGAAGGAATGGGGATGAGGGAATGATGAATTTGGTTAAGATTTTATGCAAGATGCTTCAGACTATAAAGTAGATCTTCTGCAGCAAAGGACTAACCATATGGGAAACATGGAGTAAATGGTAGCTTCTTTATGCATAAAAAACAGCTGTGGTACCCTGATTCAGAGTGGATTCTGATCCTGGTCATTAGTGGCCCCATTTGGACTCAAATTCTGTAAGAACTCACTTCAAGTGATTTTATTACCTTCTTTTCTATCCATCTCCCCATAACAATACAGTTGTCCATTTAAGTGGATTTTAAACTGGTAACTAGTTTTCTGTTGACAATGCGCTAGTATTAACATTCTCTTCCTGCTTTTGACTGTCCAGAGGGGTCAGTCAATGTTTGCTCAGAGGTTTTGGACAATCCCCATCATTCCTGACCACTGGCTTTGGTGGCATGGACTGGTGGGAACTGTAATCAAAACCAACTGGAACAGACCTTGTTTGCTTATTTCAAAAATAAAAGCCTTTCCTGTAAAAAAAAAAATAAAAAAATCAGCTGTTATGAGAACTGCTTTTTGGAAAAAGCCAAGGCCCATCTAAGTCCAGCATTTTGCTCTGCAAAGTGGCCAACTAGAAGTCTTTGGAGTGCTCAGAAGCAGAAGATGGAGTTATATGTACCTTTCACCTGCTATGGTAACCACTGGCCTTAGGAGATGCCAGCCTAGAGGTGACCCTTGATAGCCCCATCCTCCCTGAATTGAGTCAATCCCATTTTAAATCATCCAAATAAACTTGTAGTTATGAATTCCACAGCTCAGTTATTTGCTGAACAAGATGCCCTCCCAGCCTTCCAAGGACAAGCAAATGCTTCTCAACAACAGATGCCTATTTAGGGAAAACAAGACCAAATTTTCTTTTTTCAGATTTGTACGGTCCATGCCATTCACTAGCAATGCTGACAAAATTAACAATATTACAGTTTTTCCCTAGTTATCAATTCAGTACTTCCCCTAATTTCCCAGCATGCAGATCAGGGAGTGGGTTACCTGTGAGACAGATTTAATGAACTACAGCTCCCAGCATTTATCATCATTTGCCATACTGACAGGTTATCTATGGGGTGAGGTGGGATGTCAAGATGGCAGCCACAACCATATGATCAAAGCCCAACCACTTTTTAGCACATATAAGGGGGAAGGGCTTCAGTTGCGGTCACCTTCTTGACTTTTTTGATCCTCCCTCTCACAACAGACACTCCCATACTGACTTGGGCGGCCGGAAGTTATAAATCAGCAACATCTGAAGTGCTACAGGTTGCCCACCCCGATGTAGGCTTCTCTTAGAAAAAATGTTCTGCTCCTTGGTGTCTACTGTGGGTGGGGGTGGTGCAGGACTATCAGTGCCACATGTACCTTTAGGGCTAAAATAAGAAGGTAGCTGAACATTCTGATTGCATCTGAATGTTCCATATCTATATCCAAGCTTCTATCCAGAGGATTTAAAGGATTCACATGCTCCCTTCCTAGACTTACAGTTTTAGACTTTACAGTTTAAGGAGATAGAAGGAACATTAAATATAGAAGGAACATCAAATATTGACATTTATTTATTTTTATTTATTTACTGGGTCTTAAATGCTGTTCCTATCCAGCAAGACTCTGAGCAGCTTCCACTCCCTTCTTACAATAAAAGGGTTAAAATATAAAACCGGTTTCATATAATGACAAAACTATAATAAGAAATAAGAGAAAATTAGTGAAAAATAAACGAAGGGCTCTGAGAACAAAAATATCATACCCAACCCCGGGCAAAGGTTTAAATTTATAATAGATCTCCCAGCAGGGCTTTTTTAAAAATCCAGGTTTTAATGGCTCTCTGAAATCCTAATATGAGGGTTGAATGAAAATGAAACAAGAAAATAATATTTTAAATGGGTTCTTTTGTTACCTGTATTCACTTCTCTACCTAATCACCACTATTCACTATACCCTTAATGCACACTGTTGAGTACTCACTGAAGGCTTCTATTTCATGACCAGTATCAACACAACCTTTTCCCACAAAACTTCCCACCAACTAAAGTGAAAGAACAGATGCTAAAGAACATGTCAGAACTTCTAGTGCCTTCAATACTGCTATCTGTTGGTGACTTGTAACATTGGAGGCATTTCTTTCATCCAACCCTTGTCCGGGTGGCAGGGGGTAATCAATCACATTGCTCTTTTGAGGTTATATTCAATGAACTTCATTTACTGAAAGCCTGACAGTCATAGAATCTATAAAAATTGGAAGAGTGTCCAAGATGGAAAGAAAATATCAGGATGGCCAGCGAGGACAGAAAGGAACTCATCCTGAACCTCACAAAGTCATTGCCTCTCAATCTGTTGAGAAGAGAAAGTCCAGCTGATGATACTGCAACTTCATTGCTATTCTCCATAACAGTTCTGGGCCATAGCAGCTGCTCAGCCTCTGGCACCAGGCATAATTGGGTCCTTTGCATGGCACATTTTTTACTACACTGCATGACGCTTCAGCGGTTCGAGTCCAGCCTTCGCGTTAAACAGGGTGAGCTCCTGTTTCCTCCCCAGTTCCTGTCAACCCAACAGGTCGAAAACTCACGTGAGTAGATAAATGGGTACTCTCACTCCGGTGGGAGGAAAAATGCTGGCGGCGCCTTGCAAAAAGGAGTTGGGAGCAGTTGCCGGTAAGCGTGAAAAACCGCACGTGCCCGAAAAAGGGTGCAAAGCAATGGAAACCCCGCCTCCTGCGCTCGCCAGCTGGGCTCTGCTCTAGGAAGGAGGCTCTGGCAAACCACTTCCAAAAAACAATTGCCTTGAAAACTGCAAAAGGACTCGTCCAAAAAGCAGTCACTGCAGAGTCGGTAATGACTGAGCGCAGACAAAAAAAAAAAAAGTCATACGGTGAATATGGGAGAAAAAGAGGCACGGAATGAAAATTGCAACAGTTCAAAACTTACCTCCCAATTAAACCTCAAGTGAGACAGAGCAGATAATCAGCCCCAGCAGCCTTCCCAGCCTGGGGGCCTTCCAGATATGTGGACCTCAACTCGCGGAAGTGTGGTGACTGCTGAGATTTTTGGGAGTTGACGTCCATCCATCTGGAGGGTGCCAAGGAATGGGAAATCTGGGACAGAGCCAACAAACAGAACTGCAATGAAACAAATGAAAAGAGGAGACTGTAAGAACACCAGGCTGTGCTGACTTCAACAAAAAGGAGGAGGAGGAGGAGGAGGAGGAGACTACTTTGTGGAAATCAAATTGGCCCTTCAAAATTTTCTTCAGAGCTAAGTCTACATGCAGTCTATGAGGAGTTGCCTAGCTGTAGTTCAAGGTTGGAACAGGAGGTTCAGGGAGAGAACCAAAGGAACAGTTGGCTGGCTAGGTTCAGTAGGTATGTTACCAAGTATTTGAAAGGCAGCCTTCCCCAAGATGCTGTTCTTCAAATATATTGGAATTTGACTCCTGTAATCCCAGCTAGCAGGGCTGAGGCATGCCTAAAGGCTATGGAGTTGCAATGCACCTCAAGGGCATCTATAAACATAGGAGGTGCCCAAAACTGAGCCAGAACAATGTTATATCTGACCTAGTACTGTAGCAGGGAGATACCACAAACTTAGCATTTTTATTGGCATGAGAGTTCTCAGTAAATGGATGGATGTGCCATATTTCAAGGTATGATAAGCCAGCCTTCCTGAAGTTGGGACCGCTCATTCTCATTATACTGAGGGGATCCTGGGGCTTTCTTGCTCCAAAGAGGCAACAGTGACACTAACAAGGCCAACTCTGGAAATCTCCCATGCTTCCCAGAACACGGACAGGTGAAGGACATATCTTCTGGTGGAAGTACTCTCAGTGCTGAATCATCAGCATGCAAACAACTGAGAAAATGGTCAGAAACAGTTCATGGCACAAAAATGCAGAGTAAATAGGTTGCCTACCTTAATGAGAACCAATTACTTTTCTTCCTTCAATCACTAGGTACTAGTATGAAGCAGATTCTTCATCTACCTTCTAATATGATGCTACCTGCTGAACTTTGGGACTTGCTTCAGGAACACTGAAACCTTGCATTAGACATGCTAACTCCAGAGATTTCTTCAGGACAAGAGAACTGACTTCTATATTGCTCCCTGTAGTCATCAGGTAATATGGATGCGAAATGTCCCAGACAGATTAGAAGATGACTCCCCATCTGCTGCACTTCAGTAGCTCCAGTTCTACCAACTGATTGAAAAGCCACTCTGGGCTGAAAGGAGAATTCTGAGAGCAGGCCATAGCTCAGTGACAGGACCATGTTTTTGCACACAGAGGCTCCAGATTTAGCATTTGGCTTTATCAGCTAAGAAAGGGATCAGAAAGAAGCCTTGGAAAGATGAAACCCGGGAAAGGTGCTCTGCCAGGCAGAGTAGACAACACTGCACTAAGTGGACTAAAGATCTCTCTTGGCATAAGACAGCTTATTATATTCTGGTTTATTCCTGAAGAATTTTATGGAAGTACAGATATCTTCCAAAGTCATTACCTTCCGTTTGTAAATTCTGGAATGCACTGCATCTCTGAGCATACTTATATCACTGAAGTTCACAAAGCAGAGTGCAAGCTTCTGAGTTTTCAGGACTTTATGATTTCTTTTAAGCTTTCAGAGGGTCTAATAATGGCATTGTTTTAATGTGGACTGGGTTTCTCCCCTTCACCATGAGCACCTCTGGCTGGATGTGAGCAAAGCTTCCAGCCAGAAACTAGAAATGACCATACTTACTTGTGGTCTTTAAAGTCTAAAGCCTTCTGCTTTTGTTCACGCCTTTTAATTCTTTCCACCCAAAGACATGCTCACTCTTTACACTCTTTACATCCAAAACAGGGTTGTCACCACTTTTCCAAGAAGAAACTTAACACTCCATCCATATTTATACAAATGGTAAATGTGAAATACAGGGGGCAGCTTTGTGGCACTGCGGCTCAGCTGCACATAATGAGAACATTGACCCCATGTACCCAAAAATCAATGTCTTTTTCCAAGTATTTTAGAAACTGTACTCATTATTGCTCGTATTGGCAGCATTTGCTAATCCAACTATGCCAGAGAGACTGAGTGGGGAAGGAACATTCCAGTTTTGCAACAGACCTTGGAGAGCATCCCTGAAGTTACCCAATCAGAAGTCTTGACAGGATGGAATTCATTTTTGCAAACTCTTATAAACAACAGGGCTAAAGAAGAATAGCTGAGCTCAAACTCCAGCGTTATTACTCTAATCCCCAAGTAAATCCTACACAGATCATTTTCTGACCTACAGCCAAGAGCAGCTTCAGTTTGAACTTTCCATTGCATGAGGCTGCAGGCAATCCTGCAATCCTGTTCTAATCTTGTTGCTGGAATCAGTCCAGAAATGTGCAGCCTTTGCTTAAAAAAAAAGTTAGATTTCTCTCTCTTTTGCTTTAGTCCATCTGCTAAAACAAGTTTTCAGGGATTATGAAGAATCCAGAAAAAGAAAGGTCGCTCAAAGGGCAGGCACAGGTTATTAAGCGAGGCTGCGCTTTCAGACAATCCATTCATGCAATCCGTGTATCATAAACATCCGGGCAACAGGATGTTCCTACACATGCATACACTAGGTGAGTTCAGCACTGTGGCAGCGATACAGCTCTAGAAAAGCATCCTTAGATGCACCCGCAAAACTGTTCATCTCTGGTACTGAAACCGCAGCAGCTCTTGCTTAGGACACTATTATATACCATGTTACGTTTACATTTATATTTAGTTCCTCAGTGACTGTGTGTGCAAATGTGGCCTTTATCCCTAGCCATGTAAGCTGCAGTGACCAATTATGAGTGCACAAGAGAGAGCCAGGCTGTTTCGAAACAAAACAAAGTAATCACATTCCCAAGTGCCTGAAACCCTTGCTACCTGATTTTTTCCCCCTGCTCCCTATTCATAACACATCACAATCAACCACAATGCTCAGGTTTAAAAACACAGCCACATGGGCTAAATGACAGAGTTTATTATTGGGTTACAGAGACTGGTCAGTTTTGAAAAAATATAAAAAAGGGAAGGATGGGAGTTTCTAGGATGAGGCTTCCCTCTCCCATCTTTTATCCCCAGAACTAAAACCATAAGCTCAACTTTAGGACAGATCACAGTGAATCCAGGCAGAGAAGAAAAAGCAGATGGGAAATTTTTTTAAGAAATTTACCTGGTGCTTGGTAGACAAAGACTCTGACTGGGAACTTTCTGTCCTGCATCAAGACAGTTTAGCAGCAGTGCAATACAATAGCTGAAGCTGAAGCTAATCTCCGAACACAATTGCAGCGGGAAAACTTTTCTCCTTACATATGCTGGAGCAGTGTTTCTCAACCTTGGGAACTTGAAGACGTGTGGACTTCAACTCCCAGAATTTCCCAGCTTCAGCTATTCTATTGCACTGCTGCCAAACTGTCATCTTGCTGCACAGGACAGAAAGTTCCCAGTCAGAGTCTGCGTCTTCTAAGGTTGAGAAACATTGTGTTAGAGTCTTGATTAATCATGAGAGCTTTAGCGTCTGTTATTCTTTCAGCCACTCATTTCTCTATAGATATTTCTAAATATTACAGGTTACGTGTTCTCTCTGGGGGAGATCGTTATCAATATGGCTTTTACAGGTATATGGTAGAAATGATTTTCTTTCTTTTCTCAGGTGAATTTTGTGTGCAGGCGAGCGAGCAAGCGAGCGTGCATGCAGCCATCGAGAGAGGGCAGCTTGTGTTTTTGCTGCTGTGGCTCTTGTTAGTTATTCTCCCTCCTTTGGGCCACCTGGCTGCCATCTGTAGGGGAAAGGACGAGGCTGAATATTTGGGGTTCCGGTCCTCACCTGACCATTCTCATCTAAGGACCTGCAAGAATCCTGCAGTTTATTTCCAGTTTCCTTCTCTTCTGAATCTTCTGCTGCAGGCATTTCACGCAAGCCTGTTGCAATGCATCAGAGACAGAGTTCTAAGATTTGCAATTGGAGACAATCATAAACCAATGTTTCCCATAGCAGCAAGAGGCAAAACAGGCACAGTTTGCTGCCCATTTAACTCCTGGCCGTGACAGTTTCTCCTGTGACAGTTTCTCCTGTCCGTTAATCCATGGCTTTGACATTCAGCCTGTCCCCAATCTATTATAATAACTATGCCACAAGAAAGCAGGGGAAGAGTAGCCAACAAGGCCACTGAGAGAATGGATGTCAAAGGCTGCTTGAATTTCTCGCCACAAAGAATGTTCCCTGGCTTTTACTTTCACTACCATAATTATCTTTCAACTGGGAAATAAGGTGAGCCAAGAGCTCTCAGATTTAAATCTAACTTTAGTCATGCAGGCTTAAGAAAGCCATGCTTCTGAAGCCTCAGTATCTTATGACTCAGGGGATAATAATCGGAGCCACAACATTTGGTCAATTAATGAATTACCATTTACATGGCTTTTCAACCATTAAAAAAGGAGTTCTGCTGAATCAAGAACCAAATCTTCCTAGGGTGTTTTTTCCCCCCTTTATAAAAGCAAGCTTGGAGTGACTTTCCACTTTCTTTGATTTCACATTATCTTCTTCTAAGATTCTGCTATTCCGCCCCCCCCCCATTGAAATTAAATGTTATGTTTGCATCTTTGTTTATATAGACTTAAAACTTTACTAGCTAATCAACCAAAATGTATTTCATCGACTGACAGCCCTATCGGCCTTTCCTATGGGGTTTATAACAACTTTTTTTTAAGATCTATCTTCCTAAACCAAGCAAGCTCCAGACATCTTGGACTGACAGCCCTATCAGCTCCTACTGCACAGTTACTGGGGTTAGAGAGAAGCTGCAACCCAACTTATCTTAAGGAAGCCAGGTTGAAGAATTTAGATAGATTCAGATTTAGATAAGGGGTGTTGAGTTATCATCTGATCTCAAGTTCTCTAACCTGATGTTTCTTCCACAAAGCTATGCTAGCTGGGGAATAGTAAGAATTGAAGTTGGACACACCCTGAGGCCACCGTAGTGTGGAATGCTGACCTAAAACTATTATATAAGTCCCACATATTCTAAAATGGGTTTAGCCTCCTTAACCATCTGTACTGTCCTAGGTTGGTTTTATTTGTACTCCCTGCCACCCAACTTTGACCCAACTGATGTTCCTGCCTGGCTTCACCATCATAGTATGATTATCGAGTGCCAAAGAGAACAAGCAAACCAGCCTGTCCTTGTGTTTTTTTATTTATAAAATTTGTGATTTGCTTCTGATGACCACCCTAGTCATGCCAAAGCAGGGTACAAAACAGGATTAAAATAGATACAATTACATCTTCTTAAAAACCATAACATGGCAACATGTTAAAACCAGAAATGATAAATCTTGTGTCTGTAACAGTTTGGTTTGCAGGAGTCAGCCCACTTCATTTTCTTAGCCTGAAGATAATTGTTGTTGTTGTGGGTGAAATCATCCGTTTAAAAAATAATATTTACATTGATTTCCAATGTCCATGTCCATTTTTTAAATAGCAGTGCTCCTGCACTGGGTGTTCCCACACCCCGTTACCTTCTGTTGCTCAAGGCACAGTTACCAATGCTAGTTGAAAACGTGGTTTGGCTCTTAAGGGGCCCTGAATGTCCACAAATATTGCAAATTAGCAAATGTTTAAAAAGGGGCAAGTCAGAAACCAACAGTTCTTATTTTTATTTTTATTTTCCTTTTTCTTTTTTAGATATTATGATCTTTGTTAAATTTGCTTCATCTTTTTTCCCCCTTTTATCAACACACACACACACACACACACACACTACAATGCAGATTTTAATATTAAGTAATTAGCTTAAGGTCGAAACCATTATCATATAACGAATACTTTGACATGAGTTGCAGTCATTCTTTTCTTAATGTTATATTTAACTTTGGATGAAAAAGCCAAATGATTTTATGCTTGTAATACTGACATCCTAAATAGTAATTAATATTGATAGAATTTTTTCTTTGTTTCTCTATTTTCAATACTTTGAGCTATCTAAATCTATCTAACAGAATGTGAATAATCTCTAAAAAAGAGAAAAGAAAGAAAGAAGGATCCTTATACAGTAATGGCAATCTGAGTAGCTGTTCTTCTTGAAGATATAAAAGATGCCCTGTTCTTAGCAGTAGGTACAGAATTGTAAGCAAGCAATGGAAAAACAAGAGCAATATAATAATTGGATGCATGTTTGATGGATGGGTTTGTTGGGCTTACTCAGGTAACATGTTCCTAAGAATGGCTCCTGAATCTGCACAGAAAAGCACCAGGATAATTATACGATGACAGGCCAGTTTGGCTGGGGATTTGCTCTCTCTCTCTCTTTTTTTTAGTGTAAAGACTAATTTGACATCAAAAATTAACTGTGGGTTGGACAAGACTTATACCCTCTGCAATCTGGAAGGTGGTAGGGAAGAAGCCAAATAAAGTATCTAAAGGTTTGGATAGATTATGATGCTAGATTTAAAAGTCATAAGAATGTAAGAAAAAGCCACCCAGGATCAAACCAACCACCCTTCTTATCCAGCATTGGAACAGGAGCCAACCAGATGCCCATGGGAACCTGAAGGCAGCACACAAATGGAGCAGCTCTCCCTGGTTTTGGACCAAACCGCCTGTCACTGTGTTTATCACAGCAGTGTTTCTCTAAACACAAGCACGCTTTCCATGTAAATCCTTATTTTGTTATACTTAAATCAGTATATATAGTAAGTTACAATTCTATATGCAAGAAAGTATGTGAAAATTGAGGCCTAAGATAAATGGCCCCTTTCCAGTCATGATCTCAAACCAGAACAACAGTCTTATTAATAGAAGTTGGGAGGGATGAAACCAGTTTTCAAGGCTTAGAGTCTCTTGTTATCTTGTAACACCAGCTAGCACCCTAGCACAAACAAGCATTCAATGTTAAAAGGTTTTAGAAACTGACCTTAAAAGGTAAGTTTCCCAAGGTTTGCACCAGGTGTTCTCAAAGTTCCAAATGTCTGTAGCTGAACCATGACTGGTTAAAATTTAAGCATATCATTTTGTTCCTCGACTTGTGGGACTAGAAAGTGCTTTTAAACTTCAGCTGGATACTGCAGGAATTCTGGCCTGACAGTTTAAAGATGAAAGTCACGCATAAACCATGGTTTCTGACAAACTGGGGCAGCTAATAGGGTAAATCCTGCAATGGTAGGAGGATGCACAGCGCTTGTTCTGTAGCATCACACTGTAGTTTGGCATCTGTGAATCAATCCACATATTTCTTCGACAAAGAACCAAGGTTTCTTGCCATATTTACAAGAATGCAGAAAGGCTGATCAACGCTCTTCTTTTATAAATTGGCAGAGTTCTGGAAAATTCCACATTTTAGTTTTAAAATAACCACATTGATTTGGAATGTGTGAGCTTAGAAAACAATGCTTTGCTTAAAGTGTGACTTGAGAACAAGCCAAAATTTAATTTAAAAATTTAAAAACATGAGTTGATCATTGGTTTTGACTAGTTAGCAGGGGTGGATAGGAGCGAAATCTGGATCAATTGATAGATTTTTGGATGAATTGCAATAGATTCCCATTTGTTTACCAACAGCAACAATAAAATGGTTCGTGTGGGTCTTCCGGGCTGTGTGGCCGTGTTCTTGAAGTTTTGTTTCCTAACGTTTCGCCAGCACCTGTGACCGGCATCTTCAGAGTGCAGGAGCGGTTCTCTCTGTGCCCAGGGTGATGTGACCCTTTTGTGGGTATTTATAGAGATCTGAGGGGGGAAGGGGGATTGGGGGTGTGGGGGGGTTGAGTTACTGAGTGGCTGCTTGTTTTGGTGTCAGCATCTGTGTGTATCTTCCTGGGGATTAGGCAGGGTTTTTTCTTCTATTGAATTGTTAACGAGGGGCTGCTGGGGGTGATTAGCAAGTTCATTGTGTGAACTGTTCACATGTCCTGGTGGTTGAGCTGAGTTCGTTGGCTACCAATCCTGAAAAATACAGCCTGCAAAAGGTCAAGGAACTCAGCTCAACCACCAGGACGTGTGAACAGTTCACACAATGAACTTACTAATCACCCCCAGCAGCCCCTCGTTAACAATTCAATAGAAGAAAAAACCCTGCCTAATCCCCAGGAAGATACACACAGATGCTGACACCAAAACAAGCAGCCACTCAGTAACTCAACCCCCCACACCCCCCAATCCCCCTTCCCCCTCAGATCTCTATAAATACCCACAGAAGGGTCACATCACCCTGGGCACAGAGAGAACCGCTCCTGCACTCTGAAGATGCCGGTCACAGGTGCTGGCGAAACGTTAGGAAACAAAACTTCAAGAACACGGCCACACAGCCCGGAAGACCCACACCAGCCATCGTATGCCGGCCGTGAAAGCCTTCGACAATACAATAAAATGGTTCCCTTGCCATGCCTGTAAGCAGGGGGACAGGGACAGGCAACTAACATTACCTATATCATGATCTAATTTGTGTCATTTGTGTTGATGTCATGACACTTGTGACACCATAGAAGCTTCTGTCAAATGAGTATGTTCCCTCCAATAATCTTTACTGCTTAAACAGGGAGAGCTTAAGGTAGCCAGAACTGGATATTTTTGTGGAAATGCTCTGTTCGGTTCTGTTGCTCAGTGCAAAATTTCTAGCTCAGTATTCCATAATTCTAATTTTTCTAAATATGTGTTTTTTTGTATATATTTCAAGTGATAGAACTCTGGAACAAAAACAAAGTATAATCTTCCAGCCTTAATAGGCAAAGCTTAATAGGAAAGATGTAAAGGGCTTTTTTCTTTTCTTTTTAAATAATTGTAGAAGTATATTAGAACATGTGAATAGATATATTATCTGAATAGAATTCTCCTCATCCTTTCAGGATTTCTATTTCAGTACTGCATTAATTTGAAAGACTAGATTTTTGCACAAATAATTTAATTGTTGTGATGAAGTAAATGTATCTGTCAAACATCCCCCTTCCCTTTGAGTCATCCTAGGTAGATAAACAATTTGTGTAATAAGTAATAGCATTAAATCAATGTGTTCCAAATAGTTTATTTCTGTTCAAATATTTTATTTCTGAGACAGTGTCTTAAAAGCACAGAGAGAACAGAACCTTACTCTTATACATATTGGGCCAAACCATGGTTTATTTAACCACAGTTTGTTGAACTAAGCCACAACTGTCTAGTTTTGCACAACAGAAAAAACCATTAAGCATGGCTGACAAACCACAATGGATGATTTCACATATCATGCTAAGCCACAAACCAACTATATCATGGTTTAGCTCAGGGGCTGCTAACCTCTTTGGACTGGTGGGCACATTAGGAATACTGTCACCCTATCAGCCAACCTTCCCAACCCGTCACTTTATTGTCTCCTTAGTTTTGCTAAATCTTAGAGACAGTAAACGAGGAAAGAGGCTCTATCTCACCAGTGTTTTCACAATAAGAAGAATGGACAGAATCAAAAAGTAAGTATGTCTAGATTTCCTGGAAAAAGAAGGATAATTTAATCAGATAAAACACCATAATCCAGTTTTGTCCAAGCTTGGCCACTTCAAGATGAGTGGATTTCAACTCCCAGAATTCCCCAGCCAGCATGTCCACTCATCTTAAAGTGGCCAAGTTTGGACAACACTGCCATAAACCAAGCTTACCTCCACAGAAGTTTGCCCTGCTACCAAGTGAAGTAAAGTGCCAACTCAGAACAGCAAACAAGAATCAAAGAAATTTGTTTTGGGCAATCTTTTATAAAAGTTAGGGACAATCTTAGGGCTATACTCCATACAGCAGAAGAGGCAGAAGTTTGGTTCTGAATACTTTTTGTGGTGAAGAAATATGGAATCCACCAGCTTTGCAATAAAATCTCAAGATTCCAAAGGTAGAGTTCTAAGCATTATTCACGGCATATAATTCCATGATGTTGAAGCATGAAAACTCACTCCTATAGTCTCTATCTCTCCACCCACACATGCAGAAACACATTTTACTTGGACTATCACCTGTTCATTAATCTGCCATCTGCTTTTAATCAGCCACTTGACAAACACTACAAACTCTATTTTAGAGTACAGGTAGTCCCAGGTTAAGAACGCCCAATTTAAGGACGACTCATAGTTAAGAACAGAGCTATTGTAGCAAAATTCAAGTTGAATACACAATACTACTTATACAGTATTATACAATAATACTGTTCGGGCTTACATACAAATTCAACTTAAGCACAGGCCTTGGGAACGGAACTTGTTCTTAAACTGGGGACCACCTGTAATTTATATTCCACTTATCTTCTATATAATAAGAAGCCATGGTTTCTTAACAATTTAAATTGTTTAGAATTGTTTAAATTGTGCCTATGAGATCAAACCAGCCTCATCCATGTATAGGAAAAGAAGACAATGGTTTGCCAGCCAGCCTAGATGGCAGATAATGTAATTCCAATGTAGCAAAAAATCTGATTAATGAATGGATGTAGATGCTAAACAACCATGGGGCTAACAAGCAACCTTGGGTTGTTTTTTTTTAAGATTTTTTTTTTAATCCCGCCTTTATCATTTTTATAAATAACTCAAAGCGGTGAACATACCTAATACTCCTTCCTCCTCCTATTTTCTCCACAACAACAACCCTGTGAGGTGAGCTGGGCTGAGCGAGCGTGACTGGCCCAAAGTCACCCAGCCAGCTTTCGTGCCTAAGGCGGTACTAGAACTCACCGTCTTCTGCTTTCTAGCCTGGTACCTTAACCCACTAGACCAAACTGGCTCTCCGTTCGATACTTTTTCAGGTAGGGATAGCTGGCCTTGATAATTACAACTAATTCTTGAATGGGCATCAGCACACAAAGTATGCATCTCTTAGTTGACTATAGTTTCACCCCAAGTTCTCTCTTGAGATCAACCCAACTGACTTGAGTTCTACAAAGGTAGCTTACATGGGATGATCATTACTGTAGTCAGATCTTGTGATGGGATGGAATTATGAAGGCCAAGCTCAGGGAGATAAACATTTTTTTAGCTCACCAGAACTGCGTGGGAGGAACAAGAGGATGAGACTGGCACCTCCCTGAGGAATTCACACTGTTGTGGCTGGAGGACTTTGGGAACTGGGGTTTTAGTCTGGGAAGATTCTTGCTAGAAGTTGTAGCTAATAAACATAGCTGGACTGAATTGGCATTGTCTCTTGGAGTTCCTTGGGCTAGGCCTGACAGATCTCCCACCATTTATTTATGAACCTTGGTCTTCAGGTGTGATTGTAGTGCCACTGGTGGCAGAAAAAAGTGTGCCTGAACTAGGAACTTTCCCACCCTGTCTGTATGTCTGTGGAAATCAAGTCACTGCCAGCACTTCGATGGACTAAAGGTGATTAATTAATTGAGAGATCTCCACATGGTAATCGTAGCCCATTCTTTAACAGCTTCTAAGTCAAATGTAAGACATGGATAGAAATGGTTTCCATCTAACGTAATTTTCTCAAGCTTCCGCCAAAATGTAACAGTACGATTAACTCTCTTACAGTCAAGCCACCCAAATTTTACTATTGCTGCCATGAAATTCAAACTGAAGGAGTCAGAGAATGATGAAAATTATCACCATCATAGTTTAAAAGTAACTTATATTTAAAAATGGGCAAATTCTTTTTAAAAAGCATGCTTTTAACTTTTGGGGGCTTATTTATGAAGCAGATTTAAATGCTATTTATGAGCCAAATGTGGCGTTTCTGGAGCAAAATGAAGCTTTTAGAGGTGCAATTACTGTATAAGGGACGTGTTGTTTTCCTTACTTCTGAGGCCAAGTATTTAAAAGAGCAAGAAAGCTCACAGCTCAGCAAACCCAAAATTGGCATGCATGGATTTTTATTACATCTTGACTGCAAGGCAGCTTTGGAATTTCAGCAGAAAAAGTCTTTTTTTTTTTCCTCCTTTGACAGCCGAATTTACTTGACCTCTGTAAACAGAAATTGGAATCCCAAATATAATGCAGGACCTGTGAAGTCCAAATGTTGTAACCCCCTATGCATGCATCAATCTTAAGGTTGAAAATAACATAAAAAATAACATGAAAACCAACATGTCTTAAGAATGGTACTGTGTTTTTTTCTTGCTAGGACTCTTAAGGATTGGCCAACTAATCTACATATTGGCCACCCATGTGGAACGGAGAATTTGTACTACTTTATAGTTTATTTTATAAACCCGTCAAAGACTGTCCAAATGGGCTGGGGTGGTGGTGGTGGAGAACGGGGTAATTTTGTTCAAGCATATTTTCTCAGGCCAAATGGGATTAGCAAAGTCTTCTAGCCTGCCAGATTTATTGTGTTTACAAGCAAAAGATCAGATCTCTACCAGATTTTCCCAATCTGGAAGCCATATAAACCAGGGAATTCTGGGAACTGCAAACTCCTATACTTGGGGGTGGGTGTCAAGTTGGGTAAGTTTGATCTACCCAATCACATTTTTTATTTAGTAAAAAAATAGTCTTGTATATGGGATGCATATAAGGGCTTGTAACCTAGCTTATGGGGTAAATCTCAGAAAATTTTCTTACCACTGAGTGCCCTCCACCAAGTATTGAGTCTGCAGAAAACTATACTGGAATGAAATGTGTTGCCTCCACTGCCAATCCTATTATTCCCTCTGTTTTAAATAACTGAAGTCAGCTGACTTCCAGTCAAGGTGATGAGTGACAAAGACTAACAGATTTTACTCACCTTTAGGCTGCTCTTGGACAAGGTCAGAATAAGGAGGAACATCAGTACAGCTCCATGAAGACATGTTAGGTACATATGGGCAAAGCCCCTAAATTTCGTACATCCCCATCTTAATTTCATATAGTCCCACTTTTATGCTGACCACGAGTATGCCATAGAGAGGAACATGAGGCAGCAGAGACAGAAAGCAACGAGGTTCTGAACAGCTGCAATTCCAGCCATTGGGCCAGCCACCCTGGTAAAACCATTCCCAATGAGGTGGACAGTGTTAGGTCAATCAAAAGTATATGAAAACACAACGTATGTCATAACTATGGACCCTTCCACACGGATGCCAGCTTTGCCCCTCCCAAACTGAAAGTAACATTTTCACATTGATTGGGATGCTCAGTAGTACCCCCATCTTCCTTATACCAACTGGTGCTCCTTCCAGCTGGTTAATGTCAGACAGCTAAACATCTCTCACCTTGGGCTTCACTCACTGTGTAAGAGGAAAGTAAACATAGTGAAAGGGGGTGGGGTGGGAACAGCCCTCCTTAAAGCAGTCAGGAGGGTGGAGGTGGAACCAGGTGAGGCTCCTGCTGAACTGGAACTGCCTGCCACTTGGCTTCACGGGCAATGCTGCAAAACTGCACAGCACGTCCTTTGGAGCAGCAGCTGAGCCAATTAACATCTGAAGTTAATCAGTTCAGCCCAGCAAACCTGCCAGAAATCCCATGTCATCATGGGAACGCATAATAGTGGCACTGACCTCAGTTCAGTGCAGCTCTTTCATAGGGAAAGAACTTGTGATACGGATGTAAGGAACTCACAGACATGATGCCAAAAGGAAGCCTGTGATGTCTGTGTGTAGAATGCACTATCACTGTCGTGTATCTGAAAGTTGTATCCTATATGCTGTACAGGTAGTCCTCAATTACCAACCATTCATTCAGTGACTGTTTGCAGTTACAATGGTGCTGAAAAAATAACTTTACGGTCCATTTACAACCATTTAAGACTTTCGCAGCATCCCTCAGTTGCATGATCACCATTATAGTCAGTACGTGTTGTCCTGTGCCTGATCTGTGTCCCCCCCCCCCCCTTGCAGAGCAGAGATTGAAGAGAAAGGGATTGCGAGAGA
The DNA here is from genome assembly GCF_059951505.1 of Python bivittatus. Lineage (NCBI taxonomy): Eukaryota > Metazoa > Chordata > Lepidosauria > Squamata > Pythonidae > Python > Python bivittatus. Next base: position 6,172,037 of record NW_028277097.1, read on the forward strand.
GTAAGCTGTTTGCTCTTCTACACATCAAAAGCAATGCAATCATGCCAGCAGCCCGGGACTGGGAGCCATGGGCACGCTATGCAAACAGTTTACAATACCCTCTTGAAATCTCTTCCTCTCCAATCTCTTCTTTGCCTGACCCAGAACAGAGAGTTTGGAGAGGGATTTCAATAGAATAAGCTGTTTGTTCCCCTATACGTTGAAAGCAATGTAATCGCACCAGCAATGGGAAAGGGTCAGGCAAAGGAGAGACTGCCTGCAGAAACTGCTTGCTTTTTTTCTCCCACCCACCCAGAGCAGAAAGATTGGAGACAAAGGGATTTCAAGAGAGTAAGCTATTTGCATAGTATGCCTGCAATTTCCAGCCCCAGGCTGCTGGCACAATCACACTGCTTTCAATGTATACAAGACAGTAAGCAGGCACTAGAACATTCAGGTGGTTAGGAGGCAAACAAAAGCCAAAGGTGTGAAACTGAGTACAGTAGTCTTGTCTCTTTCCAGCTGGAAAGCCCAGTCGCAGTCACGTAATTTCCCACTTAATGACCGCTTTGCTTAGCAGCAGAACTGCCGGTCCCAATAAGGGTCATTAAGCAAGGACTACTTGTATCAGCCAAAGTTCCTTCACTGTGTTCATGGTGTTTCCGTCAATAGCAAGGGATGGTATAGAGTTTGTGAATTGTGTTTGCCATTTGCCTCTGCCGCCTAAACAGGACTCTTCTTGTAATAACATTGTCACGAGTGGATATGCTTTTCACAGAAATTGGCTTGAAAGTGTGTTAACAACTGACAACTTAAATCCTGGCTTCTACATCTTCAATGTGCTCAAGTTTAGCTCAATCTTAAGAGTTTGGGATTGGGACTGACCCAAATACTCTATGACATTTTGCACCAACTGGGTATCCTCCCACATGTCTTTAATTACAACAACCATCATCCCCATGGCCACACTGGCATGAAGACAACTCGAGCTGAAGTCCAATACGTCTGGCAAGTACCAGCTGGAGAAGGCTGCTCTGCACCACTGCCGTCCAAATTATATGGCAGGAGGAAAACCCAAGGTTGATGGGCAGTATGTGGCCCCTGCCATTTTTTGTAGTCCCTGGAGCCTTCCTAAATCAGCCCACCAAAATTTGCCAGCAAAATGCCAAAATTCAAATGGGTGAATTTATCTATTTATCTCTCTTTTTCTCTCTTTGGTGGAAACAAGAAGCAGGCTTAACACACTTATTTTTCCATTTCCAAAAAAACCCTGAACCTTGGGCCACGTGAAGCCATTTTATTTACTCGTTTTCGATAAGCTATTTACTTTTATTCTTTAAAACTTCTTTTTTTAGGCAATGAATTGCTAGGCTGGCTAGAAATTCAGACTTGGAATCCTTGCACATCTGGGAGGCACCAAACTGGAGAAAGTAAAGCTCAGAGATTCCATAGAAAGATCCACCTTTCTGGCAGCTAAATCTAACCTCTGTGTGGCATTAAGGAAAAATAGGCAGTGGAGGAAATGCCTGTGATATTTCAGTTTAACTGCAAAGGAAAAAAGAAAAAGGAGTGGGAGGTCTAAGGCTGTAACTGCAATTGGATGAAACAACCTGCCTTTGAGGTTGATCCAAAAAAGAGGGGTGACTGCAGGATAGGGCTATAAAGAAATTTAAGATGATAAATGAAGGACAACATGTCAAATTATTCCGGGAAATGTTAGATGCAAAGGACAGACATGAATGTGATATTGGAACTGGCCAGTGCAACAGGAGGCAGAGTTCCCCTCCATAAAAATTTAGCCATCTGTGTTGACTGTCAGCTATAAACTAACAGCTTAAAATGCCAGGGCAGAGTAAGCAGCAATGAAATACTTTTGGCACATCAATACGATTGTCTTAAGAGTTCTGGTTGCATTTGGAATTCATCAGTCACAAAACACCACCCAAGCTGGAAGTAGACAAGGAATAAAATGCATGAAAAACTGTAGCTGCCATGAAATGAAAAGGAGATAGCCCTGATTACAAAAAGCCAACAGTGGAGATAGTCAACCAGCAGCTGGGCTCTGCTCTAGGAAGGAGGCACTGGCAAACCACTTCCGAAACACCTTCCCTTGAAAACTGCAAGGACTCGTCCAAGCAGTCGCCATAGAGTTGGTAACGACTGAGTGTGGATTTAAAAAAAAAATGCAATGACTGTCTATTTACACAAACCTGCTTTCGCCCTTCTCTCCTGCATCAGCAGTTGACAGCATTCAATATCCAATTGAACGGAAAATGAATTTGCAATGGATCTGAATTTGGCGTAGTGCAGACCAGGAGCTTATGCCCTTTAAATTTGTTTAACTACAACTTCCAGCATACATCACTATTGGCTATCAAGTCTGGGGCTGCTAAGAGTCACTGTACAGGAACACCTAGAAGTCCACAAGCTCCTCGGTCTCAGCTCAGATGTTCTTCATGGGTATCTGCTGTTCAAGAAGAGATTTTTTTTTTCTTTCTGCTTCAATTGCTCCAGGCCAGACTCTCCCTAGATAAAGCTGAGGGGTCTTGGAGTTCAATTCATGGGGAGAGCATTAAGTTAGGGAAGGCTGCTATAAAAGGATAAAATTAGAGTAGTGCAGATCATAAAAGCAAGCTGGAGTTTTTCAATTCTGGAAATATCTTCTGCTGAAGACTCAGATGTAAGGCTGGAATCACACACTGAGCTAAGCTTCCATACTTTGTTGTATAAGTCACAATGGCTGGATTCACATATCACATTAAGTTATAAAGCATGTAACATAAATCAAAATAAATGGGGTTCACACAGCACACTACACCAAATCAAACCAATTGAACGCTATCAGGATTTAGCACAAAATATGTACCCCATCCAAGTATAAGGTCTTGATGGCCAAGCACAGAATGAGAGAAGGCATGGTGGAGTCTGTTCAATGTTACTTCCACACAGCATATTTAGCCAGGTCAATCAAAAACCTAGTACAAATCAAAAACCTTGTACAACATTAGGATCTTGGTTAGTTTTAACTCATTTGGTTAGTTTATAGCTGGGTGTGTCATACAAACACCCAAAATGGGTTAGTAACACAGTTAAGTATACTGTGCAAATACAGCCATATATCCATCTTAAGCTTTGGAATAGGTCTAATAAAATAATACAAATACTAATTGATTAACAATACCAAAGTTATTGAATATACCCTACCTTCCCATCCAAGAAAGGCATACCACATCAAACAATAGAACAACAGCCCTATTCTGTTCATAAGTCAGAAAAAGGAAATAAGCACAGCTGAATTTAATGACACTTATTTCCAGTTACACTCACGCATACAGAGTGGTAAATTAAGGCTATTGAACGCTGTTCACAAAAACCACACATTACAATTGCACATCTATGAATCAGAGCAGTCGTAACCACTTTCCCTGTCTGCAAGACCCAAAGCACAAGAGAAGAACGCTCGGCTTAAAAGTAGATTCATGTAAAACCTACTGCTAGTAATAGTATCCTAGTCCCTCCTCCCATTAATGGAAACCAGGGTGGAATAATTTAAAACTGCTCCCTTAATCCCTGTCCCTTCATGCTAGACATGTTTAGCCAGGAGTTAAATAAGATGCACAGCACAACTCTGAGTTGTCAGAAGTCTGTTCCAATTGGTCTGGCAGGCTCAATGATATGGACACAGGGATTGCACAGCCTTACTCTGAAATAAAGATGTGTCCCAGTAATCAGCTGAATCATTCTTACCTGTACTGAGAGGCAGTTATATAACTGAAACTAACTGCGAAGAGTTTGCCAATCACATTTACATACACTTATTTGCTACCTGTAACATCACTGTGTCAACATGGAGCATGTCCAGGTAATCCCATTCGTATCTATTCAAAGACAGGTTGCGCTGAAGGTTCCTCCCAGAAATTAAATATGGGATCACAGCCATAATGGCAGAATATCAGAGTCCCTGGGTGGAAAGAGTTGTTTAACATACAATGATGCAATTCTAGCTAAAGCTAGAACATGCAGCACAGAATGCTTTACCTGAGCAGTGGAGAATATCTGAACCATTCTGACGTTCTGAGCAAAATAGTTGTTAAAATTAATGAATTACCTACATTAAGGTTGCAATCCTGCCCTGGGAAAGAAGTCCCCTTGAAACTCAGCAGGCAAGCATCCATAACAATTGTGTGGCAGTTGTTGGCATACGAGTATGGGAAAATACGTTATTTCCCAACAACCACCACCAGAATTCGTGGCTACCTGCAATCTTAACCCACCCTGGAAAAATCAAAGATTCAATTCTGTCAGGATGCATGTTTCAACAGAGAAGAAAACTAAGAGAAATGGTGAATGTAGTACAGTATTTGAGAGAAAAATGAATAGGGCGAACATTAACATGAAGTTGCTGACGGGACATCCTTTCATATCACGGACAATAAACACTTCACCTGCAGCAGGCATAAAAGCGGCTGTTTTGTCCAAAGTTGTGGGAAAGTTTTGTTTCCCATTGGGCGGATTTTTTCAAGGCACGCTAATGATTTTAGCAACCCTCCCAAATGCAACGGCCTTTTTTAAAATGTGTTTTTAAATGCTACTTTGCGTTATTCACGTTTTTCTTCAGCTGCGGCCATCCTGCTCGCTTGCCTCGCAGCTCTTTAAGCCGCGGCTGGCTTTCACCCTCCCCAGCGCTCTCCAAAGGAAATGACTCCACTAGAAAAGGCCACAGAGAATTCCGCGGCCACTTAAACACGCCTCTAATCTGGCCGACTAAACCCAGATGGACCTCCATCCACACAAACGCTTGGAAGAACTGCCTCTGTCTCCCCCCCCCCACCCCTTTTTAAGGTGTCGCAAGGCACTCCTTTCAGCTCCAACGGATTAAAAACAGCTGGGCTACCGCTCAGGAAATTCTCCAGAAACGTTGATTCCCCTGCACCAGCAGACCCAGACTTTCGTCCATAAAGCCAGAAAAGAAACAAGACGCTTTTGGCTACGGATTCCCGCACCGGAACATCTTTTTCTCCAGCGCTCCCCCCGCCCCGCACCCGCTTTCGCCATTCCAACTTCCCATTGCCCGAGGAAGCGAATCCTACCCTGGATTTTCGAGGCTCGGGGAAACTTCCCAGAAGTTTACACGCAACAGGCGGCTGCTGTTCGTTCTTCTACCTGAGCTAGAGTTCCGCCCGTGGAAAATACGCACGCTTCCCCGGCTCCCTCAGAGGGGAGAGCTCGGACCGCGGGGCGGGGGACGCAAAGCCCACAGGGCTCGCCACAACTTGGTAGAGAAGGAAACGCGGGTCGATGCCTCGCCCTCATTCCTAAACGCCCCAGTGTCGGTCAGGCTCCCACCACGCGCATCGCAGTTTTATTTTCCTCCGGGAATAAACAACTACCGGGGAGGGAGGAGGGGGAGACCTCCCATTATTGCACCCAGGCACCCCCGCCCCCCAATAAACAGGCTCCCGCGTGCGCCCTACCTCCGTTTCCAGCCAGGCGCAGGGAGACGGGCAGGGTTCGTGCCGTGCCTTCTTGGCGCCGCGTCCTCGCCACGGTGCATGGAGATCCGGGACAAACAGCTACGCCCCCGGCTGCGCCCCCCAGCCTGCTCGGCTGTCTGCGGGCGCTGGGATCTTAGTGGTCACAGTCACAGCGCCCGTTGCCGCCGCCGCCGCCGCCCCTCCTTGCCATGGCCGCCCAGCTGCGGCCGCCTGCCCCAGGCGAGAGTTGGGAAGCTCAATCGCCGGGATTGAGCTGGGGCGGGAGGAGGGGGACGCGGTCGACGGGCGAAGCAGCTTCTGGGCCGGAGCGGGGGAAAGGCTTCTTTTAAGGCGAGACCGTTCTCTCACTTTCTGATCCGGGCGCGGGGGGGGGGGGGGGGGCGCGCGCCACTGGCTGGTCTTGGCCCGAGGCGGGCAGATGGTTGAGAGGAGGTTCCTACATTCATGGGAGCTCTGATTGCTGGCCGGGCCGCCGAAGGGGAGTTGCATTCGTGCGAGTCACCTTTTGCCAGATATTAATATCGCCCTTTTCTTTTCTTTTCTTTTCTTTTCTTTTCTTTTCTTTTCTTTTCTTTTCTTTTTGCCGGGGGAGGGGGCGGTTCTTTGCCTAGAGCGAGAACTTTAGGACTGCAAGGCTGTCTGCAAACCGAGTGATGGAAGGATCTCAGCAATTCCTCTCCAATTTCTTTAGGCTCCGTTTGAAAAATTGAAAAAAAAGGAGGGGGAAGCAAAACTCTTCCCACCCCGTTCTGATTTTTTTATGTTTCCTTTTGCCCGCTTGTGACCAATTTTTGCCTTCCTATAGACTACCGTATACTTGTGCTGTCAGTGTATTGAATTACAAATATAGGACTACTGCCTGGGCTGAAGGCTTCACCCGGCATTTGAAAGCATGCCTGGAGCCATTCCCCTAAAAGACAGAAAATAGCTTTTTTTTCATTTAACAATGAAAGTCCGCTAAACCTAAAGATAATTACAACAATTGCCTCCAGTCCTATATTTAATGTAATCGCTATGCATTTCTCCTGATTCCACAAGAGTGGATGGATGCTGTAGGGGACACATGTGGAAGGAAGAGTTCGTTCAGGATTAGTGAGAAAATAATATAAATAACTAAAAGTATAAACCTGGATAGAATGGTCAGTGAATAAAAATAATGGATTAATTTAGTGTTCAATGGATGGTATGAAGGTGATAGGTATGGATTTCATTGTCAAAATCAAGGATGGGCCTGCAACATCTGGATAGCTTTCTAGACATCCCCCTGAGTTCCTGCTAAAAAAAAGATGGAAATGACAAAAGGCTCTGGGAAAATGTTTGTATGTGGTCCAGCTGGGTTGGGATAACTACACCCAGAAACTCCTGGGGAGCTGGTGATTGGGGAAGCTCTTGGTAATCAGGTTCCAGTTAGTCCTTGGATGGGAGACTCTCAGAAGATCCCAGGGCTATAGGTTAGACTGCAAGAAGGCAATGGCAAATTATTCCATATTGTTGCTAAGAACATATCATGGATGTGGATGTTAGTCATTAGGGGTTGAGTTTCTTAAAGGAGATTTTATTTTATTTTTTTTTATCCTCATGTCATCATTGACTTTTGCTCCACCGATTAAAAAAGCTTATTTTTGTAACTTCAGTATTGCAAAAGCAAAAAACATTCCTTGAGGCACCAACATTCCTGAAAGCTCACTGGTTTGGTGCCCTGAGGGTCTCAGTGGAGCTACTGTTATTCATTACAGCACCATCAACTTGCTTATGGTCCAAGAGGAGAGGCTTTGATTGCACAAGCTTGGGCTGAGTTATAGGCTCAGGACGCTTCCACAGAGTCACTTGGCATTGCTTCAAGATCAAAGTGATGCTCCTTGTTATTCTTCAGCAGCTAAGTTGGTTAACTTCTGTCTTAGCTCTGGCGCAGATGGAATTAGAGTAAATACATTTTTCCCGTATTAATGGAAACTTAATGGTGTTTGGAGACAGTTTTCCACGGGCAAGAATTCTCCCTTTGTTCTACCACCTTTCCATCACATCCCATTCTCAGTGACAGGACCTCTTCCTCCACAACTGATGCTTATGTGCTATGGCACCAGGCCACCACTACATGAAGCTTTTAAAATGTAATTTATTTTTAAACTTATAACAAATAAATATTTTTAGAATGTGTATGCCACCCTTCAAACCCTGATGTCTCCAGGATGGTTACAAAATGGTTGTACTGGAGCTGTACTGTCAGCCGGAGGAGCATTTCTATTTCATCCAGAGATCTCAATGGTTTTAGCATGGGGATGGCAACCATGGTGCAACGTAAACTGGTTTCTGAGGACATGAAACCATGGAAAAGTGCTAAGGGTAGGTTTTGACAAAAATGCTGAAGGATTTCAGTGAAGAACTTTCTGTACAGGTATGCCAAAGGCACAAATCCTCCTTTTTTTAAAGGAAGAGGAAGGAAAGTATTTATATTGTTGAACAGTGTTGATAGCAGTGTTCCAGTTACTTGGAGGCTCAGAAAGACAACCCATGGATAAATGCATTTAAGCTATAAGAATGGTACTTTACCTGTTTATTTTAGTTCTGAATTGTCCAAGAAGAACCCAGGAAAAAAACCCTCACTGGGAAATCACTTTACCCTTCTGCTGAATCAGAAACATCCACTTTTGTAGGAATCTGTAAAACACATGCTGTGCACATATGGATGAATGAAAAGAGCCAGGGCAGAAGTAGGACTAGAGAGACTCCTGCTGTTTGATCTGTTTCCCATCTGACTCCAGGGAGTAAGAGAAGCCGAACGAATCTGAAGTGGCAGCCAGAATCCGTGCAAAGTATAGAAAAACAGAGTTGGAAGGGGCTATTTAGGTCATGAAGTCCAACTCCCTGGTCAGTGGGGGATCTAAATTAAGTCTTCATGACAGATGGCTGTGCAATCCTGCTTGAACATATCCACCTCTCGCTCCACTGCCAAAGTGCTCTTGTTGGGAGCCAGTCAAAATCTGCCTTCCTGGAACTTAAGATCTAACCTGACCTGCACTCTGGAATGATAATGCCTTTCTTCTCTATGGGTTCCCCTCAAGTTCTTGTAGAGTGCTATCATATTCCCTCTGGCCATCTTTCCTCAAGGTCAGGTGTATCCAGTTCCCTTGAATTCTAGCACCTTGTCTAGAAGGTGCTGCTATGGAACTAACTTCCCTACCTTACTTAGGCGCGCTGGCTGGATTTCCACATTGTACTGTGTCTTAATATAGTGAGTTCTTAGACGTGGGCAGCTAGCCATAGATGCCAAAATGATGGAACGTGCATTATGGCATCATCATGCAAGCGCCACCCTTCCGCACTGCGTCATGGCATCACAGGCAGGTATGTAAGGAGTGGGGTTTGCACCATGGTGTTGTAGTACCCATTTTTTCGTTTGCTCTCCCCCACTCCCAGGGGTGTGTTTAGGAACTGTTTTATTCAGTAAATTGAGTCACACCATGGCTTGGTGGGATATGTGAGCACAGTCTCTGAAAGCTGTGCAAGACAGTATTGCAATGATGAGGTGAAAAAGCTCTTGGGACAATGCTCTTCCAAGGAGGGCAGCCACATACATTGTTCAACCCCCCAGTTTCTCTCTCCACAATCCCCCTCCTGCAACTCTTTCTTTTGTCTTTCTCACTCTTCCAAGCTGCATTTTTTTTCTCTGTGTGTTATGGGGCAAGATTGTTATGGAGTTTCCTTATCTATCTATCTATCTATCTATCTATCTATCTATCTATCTATCTATCTATCTATCTATCTATCTATCAGATTTACGGCCTATGGTATGTTCAGGAGCTCAAAGCAATGTCCACAGTGCTCCTGCTTCTTATTTTTCCGCACAAGAACAGTGTATGGTTGGTTGGGTTGAAAAGAGTAGCTGATCGCTGGGGTTACTGAGATAGTATGGGAGCAGTGATGCCCAGAGGTGACTGGATAAGAGTGCCTGTACATAGAACTGGGCTGTAGAGACAGGCTAGGGCTAGTGCCCAGCAGTGTTCTTCACAAGCTTCACAAGGATGTTGTCACAGGTGCTGGCATTCTCAAGACCTGAAGGGACGAAGACAATCTCTGTGCCCTGTGAGAGAGATCTGGTGTAGTTTGTGAGTTCCTGGCCTCTATGATGACCATGGGCCTGACCTAAGCAATCTTGGCCACTACACACATGAGTGGACACCTTGCCTTTATTTCAGAGCAAATGAAACATGATCTGGAAATGGAAGACATTGACATCTTGTGAGGGTTCTTTGTTTTCCAAGGACAGAACATACCACAGCGTAGAAGATAACTATACAAAATACTTTATTGTAGCATGCACCTTTCCTAACAATTGGCTGTTGCCCTGGGTTAACCCACCTTCCTAGGCTTTGTAAGTTGATGTAGCCATGTAACTAAGTCTTTGATGGTTAGTCCTTATAACAAATAAAAGTCTTAACGTTTGTAAAGTGGCATACAACCTTTGCCTCCCTCCAAAAGTTCTTGCACTGGTTGGGATTAGATGCTGCCTCAGCGTGGTTACTCCTCTTCTGATTGAGCACTCCAGCTGAGCTCCCAAGCCAAGCTCCAGGTGGGAATCACACCAGTATATGCTGTTCACTGTAGCCTGTGTTCCTGGTAGTTGACTGATAGCCCTCTTGCCTGCCTGTAATAGTTATAAGTTCCCAGACATCACCTCCTGCTTCCTCATCTGCTTGCTGCTTTATTATCTCCTTTTATCCTACACACACCTGCTTTTGTAGGCTAAGGGACTGGGCAGGGCGAGGTTGCCCATGGACATCAGCACATTCCTAAAAATGCCAGGGTGTGGCTCAATTAGCCAGACAGCTGGAATGCTGGTGTGGACGCTTGTGAGTAACTGTGAGTGAATAAATGAGCCCATCTCCTCTCAAGCTTCTGGGGCTGTAAACGTTTACAGCCCTTTGGGAAAAGGCATGAGCTGAGCCTATCCTTGAGGACGTGGGGGTGGGAAGCATTTTTGCCTGGCTGCAGCTGCTTTTCCCAAATGCAGACAACAACCCCAGCTTCATTCCCTCACACATTTGTCCTGGGCTAAGGTGAGATCACTTCCTCATCAAACGAGCTCAGAGATGTCTCAGACTGTTATATAGATGACAGACCCTTTCGATTGGTCTGCCCCGGGCAGGTGATGTATCCAGATGGATTCCAAGGGGCTGCTTGGTGGTTTTCTTGACAATTTGGTGGGCAGCTCCATCTCATTCCTGGCTGACCTCTGGAATACAGAAGTGGCTAGAGTGGTGGATGAGACTGTTCGTATGAGGCATCTGGCAGTAGCAAATCCCATTCAGCTTCTCCATTTCAGAGAAGCTAACTTCAAAAGCAGCCCTATGTAGAGTACATGGTGGTGGTTGATTCTAGAAACGATAAGGGCATGGATTTTATGTATTTATTTATGAATTATGGCCACCCACTCCAAAAGACTCTGGGCACTTTACAACATCAACATATACAATTAAAGCAGTTAAAAACATGACAACAAAATATAACAGCCTGAAAAAGCAACAACAGCAAGAATACTAATAAAACATGACAGAGGCCTGACAAACAACTAACCCCAGCCCCGGGATCTAACAGCCAGGTTTTAAGGGAATTCTGGAACCTCAGGAGAGGGGGCACCAGATGTATCTCTGGGGAGATGCTGTTCCAGAGGGCCGGTACAGCAACAGATGAAGGTTGCCAGCGCCATACGCTCCAGGGAGGGCTGCAGCTAGTGTGCCAGTTAAAATTGGAGGAAGACAAGGCGGGCAATATGCTAACTTGCCTTTACCACTCAACATTACAAACACACATTCACAGCTGTGAATCAGGACATCCGATCACTACCAAACCATCCTGAACGATCATTACAACATGCCTCCCCTATTATGGCTGATGGAAGAGCCAAACCCAGGTCAGCAGATTCCAACCCAGCAGTAATACATGCCAGGTCTGTAAGCTATCCACTATTAAATTCTAGACAACTGTTTTATTGTGCACAGACTTGGCATTTACCAACAACCATTTGATGCCAAGGTTGCCAACAGCCCAGGCACTTGGACCCAAGGAAGAGGCAGCCGGGCCTCAAGAGAAGAAGAAGGGCAGCAAATAAGCAAATTGTGGAGTCCTTCAGATTCTCTGAGCTTGGTTGTTTTCTTCCAGAAGTTTCATTACCTGGCTAGGTAACATCTTCAGAGCTAGAAGGGAGTGGGGTTTGCTCTCTTTATATACAGTAGCTTGCTCTGTCAGTGTTAGTGGGGGTGTTGTTTTCTCCTTGGTAGTTCCTTAGGCTGTTGTTTACTGTTTGATTATCTGTCTGAGTTGGTAGTTCTTTGATTAGGGTATTGTTTACTGCTTGATTGTTTGTCGTGTTGATCCTGGTGTTAATCCCTCCTTATCTGCGTGTTGATTGCTGGCGAGGAGGTGTTCTGGTCTTTTTGTTTCCTTTTTATTGTCTCTTTTGTCTAGAGATAAACAACATTTACACACTATTCTTTTTTTCTGAAATGGCTTGGCAGCCCAACTCCTTCTTCTATACCTTCTCCAATCCATCACCACTGGGATGTGTTCACCCGCTAACTTTCTTCCTCACAGACCTTCACCTCCACTCCCCATTCTTCTCTTGCAGCTCCCAGTAGGCCCCACAGAACAAGAGAGTCTCAGCTGCCACTCCAAAATGCACCTGGTGCTGAGTGGTGTCTGCAATGGGTGACATCTCCTAAGGTTGCATCATCATGTTCTTGTCTCCTCCTGCTCCTCATACTGTTCCATGCTGCCTTCTCCATTATGACTCCCTCCTCCAACCTCCTTTTTCTTCCTTCTGTCCCACTCTACATCCCAGTCTTTCCTTCAAATAATTAATATTTCATTCTCTTCTAGCCTCCCCCAATATGCCTCTCCTTTTCTTTCTTCCCCTGCTTGTAGTTCTCCCACCTGCATCTACTAAATCCACTTGGCCTCCAGTCCCAACTGTCCTGAATATGTCTGCTACCCGGTCCCTTTTCCAAGGAGGGACTCACATTCTGTTTCTCTGAGTGATTTTGCAGCTCCAGTTCCTTCTCTCATACAACCTGCAAGCTCTCGCACTCTACCTTATCCAGCCTATTAATCTCTTCAAGCTACCCAACGTTCACTCTCTACCCAAATAGAGCCGAGGGACTGCATGTCACTTAGATGCCCTGTTTAAAAAATGTATCAGATTAAAAGAATGATTAGGAAGAAAAATCAGTCTAGCACAGGGTTTTTAGCAAGCAGAGGGAGACTTTAAGTGAAAACCAGCATTAGAGAAGCAGAGGAAATGTCAGTATAAAATATTAGCTAGCAAATATTTATATATAGCTAATTTTTGTTCTCCTGAGATTTTAGATAAACTGAATTGTTCACATCAGGATGGGATTTGGGAAATCATTTTTAAGGTTTAGACAGAGAAGCAAAATGAGGAACTGCTTTTTCAGGATGGAAGAGACCCATACAGATAGTTTTTCTGGCCAATGATTTAAGTCAGCTTTTTGACCTTTCACAATATAAAAGATAGAAAAGGAAGAGATCAGAAATGGTGGCCCCAACCTTGCAATCAAACTCCTGCCCTTTTTTAATGAGCATTGTGACATCTTTGGTGCAGCTTTTTTGGTATAATTGTGTGGAAAGAAATCCCTCTTAATTCAATGGCACAACTCCTGAATAAATGTCCATAGACAGGAGCTTCAAAAAGGTAGCTAGTTTTTAAGAAGCTTCTGCAGGAGAAAATGGTGCTCAGGAAATTGTAAATTAGGCACCTGCGTGCTCTTACAAGGGGGCCAATCCCAACTGAAGGGATCCAACAGGACTGAGGAAACTCGTATAACAATGGGCTACAAATGCTCCACCATTTTTGGGCACAACAGGATTTGGGTGTTGTTCTTTTTAATTATTTAAGAATAAAATGCACACATGAAATGTAGATTTTTTTGCAGTTAAACAAGAATTTGCTGATCTGGAATTATGCAATAAGTAGCAACAGTGCAAGGAGAGTTATAGTAATCAGGCAGACATTTTCTATTTCGCTGTTGTACTTTTTTAATAACAGATTTAAATTGCTTGTTCATCTCTTTTCTCTTGCACCAAGGTCTTGTTTATTCTGGCTAAACAGATGCTAGAATTCAGAGCAAAGATCAAAACTTGCGGCACTATTACAGGACAATCCTGATCCAGTATCAAATTCCACAATAAATTCTACTAACTCTGGGCTGCTTCCAGGAGAACATACATTGTGAAATCATTAGGTTCAAAAATGCTCTTCTGTGTTTTCCTAGAAGCTCCCCTTTTCCCTTCCATACTGGAAGAAGCTGACTTTCATGGAGAAGGATAGAAGAATAACATACAGTAGGTAGCACTAAGTCTTCTGTCTTTTTAAAGAAGTGTAGTTTTGACAGGGTGCTGATTCCTTGAACTGTGCATATCAAATGCACAGTATGTGGACCTGTGCATGTGATATGTTTGCATACTGTGGTCCACATACTGTGCATTTGATATGTTTGCAGTAGGTACCATACTATATTTCCCATCCTTAAGGAAAAAAAAAAAAACACTTAAGACCCCTAAAACACTTTGCTGTACAAATGATAACATTATGGAAATACAATACTAGCCCTTTATAATATTAACGTCTTATTAAAAATGAAAAAAAATTCTGATCATCCCCATTACAATCTTCTAAAATGATTGTGACTGGAAATAGTTTTCCTCCTCATGCTTACTTGTCTCTCTGGGTATGTATTTTCACACCCACATACATTTGGGTGTATTGATTCACCATTACAGCTGTAATACTTTTTCATGTTATAAACCTAGTTTTAAAAATAGAGCCATAAAACTGGGTTAGCGTTATTTTGAAACGTTAAATGGCAGATAATTATTTGTACCCAACCCATCAGGTCTGAGGGGAGGGACACGCTCCATAAGAAGGCCATTTCCGGGACCGAGGAAGTAGATCTTTGTCCTGGCACGTACCCTTTGGAGTACCATACCATCTGAGATTAGGTTGGCCCAGATCCTGCTGGCTTTTCAGAAGGCTCTTAAGACCTGGCTGTTTTCCTGGGCAAGGGGGTCAGGAGATTAGGTGAGCCCGTGAGGCCTTTTCATTTCCTGTCAACCGATTATCCTTGATTGCCACTTTGTGCTTTTCGTGCTTCTTACTATATGACTTTTGTTACTGTCATTGTTTGTATTTGAAGTTTTAAGTTGTGTTAAGTTAGAAGCTATTTGCCTGGAAGCATTTCCAGAAGCAAATGGCCTAAAGGTTTTCAGCAAAAAACCACCAATGTGTTTTTTCTATAAGCAGAAGATTATAAGCCTGCTCTTTTTTGTGACTGTCGCTTCAGTTACGCCTTGCACGTTGTGTAGCGCCAGAAGGGATAATCCCTGGAGCACCATGGTCTTTTTAGAAGTATTTCCAGTATCTTCACAAAGAAGTTCATCAAGCTGATTTTCTTAGGTTTGTAAAGACTACTTTTGTTTCAGCAATTGAATGTTGAATGCTACATATATTTATGCCTGAGAAACAGCCCCTTTATTGAGTGTAGTATGTTTAATCCAATATTGAGTTTCAACTGACTTTTCACTTTATTTGGATTTTACTTCACAATTTTTTAAAATATGTAACCTTATAAACCATTGCAGGTGCTTGGCAGAGCCCTGTAAGCAAAAATAATTCTTAGCATTTCTAGACATGCTGTTTCAATAGCTTTAGATAGATGCTGCTGTTTTTCCCAGTAGGTAAATAGTCATAATTCATCCTCAACTTTTGTATTTTAAAATGCCTTTTCCAAATAATATCCTCTAGATGGGTTGGGTGTGAATTCCCAGACAGCATGGGAATTGTAGTCTAGCACATCTGAATAGCAGTAGGAAGGAAAGGTTATTTTAGATGACTCCTCAGGATGATCCCTTCTTTTCTAATGTAAAGAACATTTTAAATAAAATATTCCATTGATGCCAGCTCAGATGACACCATCTATTCCTAAGATGTTATTGGAAGGCATTCAGGATCCAAATCTACAAAGTATCTTTAGGGGATGAAGAAGCTGAATGGAACCAGTTCAATGAAGCTGGATCAGGCTCAACATTCAGTTAGTCTACTATTTTGTTTCTAGCAGTGGATAGCCAGAAGCTTGTAAGAAATCAGGACATGATAGCAACTGCTGTTCTCTGCTGACCTGCCTCCCCTCAGTTCCATTGTTTATGGAAAACATAATCTGGTGCCCACCATATTGTTTGACTACAATTTCAGAGCCCTCCCAAATAGTTGATGATGATGGGAGTTGTAATTCATCATACTAGGTCGCCAAAGGGGGGGGGGGCATGATTTATAACTGTCCTGTGAATTAAACTTTTTAAAAAGTATGTTGGAGAAAGAATAGTTCTTCATTCTCCTGCCCCCTTGGTGAATCTTTGCACTCAAAGTGTCTTATCTACTGTCAGGTGAAAATACAAACAGTAACTTTTCTTCAACTCCATTCTGCCTCATATTGATTAAAAAATAAATTGTCTTTGGAATTATCTTGTTTTGACACATTTTGAATTCATCTATAAAGCACACATCCTGACCACATTTTGACAACAGTACGTGCTGGATGGTGTACAATGTGTATGAAAAGGGGTTTGTTTTGTTTTTCTTAAAGGAAGGAAGAAAAACATGGTCTGGGAATATAACGAAACCATCATAAGATTTCTGAACTGCTTCCTTCAGAAGTTGAATACTACAGATAAAAGAAAACAGTAAACCAGAAGTAAACAACATGCTCTTAAAGAAGCAAATTTGTGAAAGCATTCCAAATTATAATTTTTCCAGAATTAGGAATTGGGATGGTTTTCTAGTACATATTAATTAATTCTTTTAATTAATTCTTTACTATAACTTTTTAGGGTTGTTGTTAGGGGGCAAATAGGAAGGAGCATTTTTGTGCCTGGAGTGCCTATATTAAAAGGCAGGATATAAATCTAATAAACTAACCAATTTGACTTCAGGAAACTGTGATTACTTTTTTTTTAATTAGAAAAATTATTTGGCATATTTTAGATTGGTAGTAACAACCAATTCTGTGTAGGTTTATGCTGAAATTTGTCCCACTCAGTATAACATGATTTACTCCCAAGTAGCTGCCTAGGATTGCAGTCATATAGTATATTTGGATAATTCTGATTTCTGTCAGAGGCCATTTTGGCAGAAAGAGACTGGGTTTGGCACCAACCATCTCTTCCTTCTCTCTCAGAAAAGAAGCTCCATCTTTCCACAGGGAAATTTACGTATTACATATCATATTAATAGCTGCAAAGCCTTGGGCACTGATTGGTTGGGCTGTGAGGTGGTATGGCATGTTCATGAACATTCCAAGAAGGAACTTCTCACGTAATAGTAGAAAAAATAAGTGAGTTCTGATTAGTTTTCTTTGTTGTTTTAGCTGTGCTAAGCTTTTGAATCCTCAAAAGTTATGAAAAGTACTCACAATTCAGATGGGGAAGATGATATTCCTCAAGAAATAACACTTTCTTCAGAAATCTCTTTCTCCCACACCGCAATTTGGAACCACGCTTTTAATGAGATGGTCCTTTTATAGGTATAAACATGCTCACAGCAGCTCTGGACCTCATGAATAGTAATTAAAAAAAAATCTCTCTCCACATGTTTCAGTGTTAATTGGAAAAACACCATCATTAGGACAGAAATTAATAGGAAGGCCTTTTTTGTACAATGACGGACGATGTGGCTGTGCTGTGCTGAAAGAGAGATTGAGAAGTCTGCTTAAGTTGGCTTCTGGCCTGTGGCAAGCTGGGTTTTGTTAGTGGGTAAAGGAATATTTGCAAAGGAATGTCAAAAATTCACTCAAGTTCTGCATATTCTGCTCTCTAATAATTTGGCAGATGTCAGGCTTCCAGCACAGCAGTACCTAGCAAACAAGGGTATGTACAAGGTATGGGCAGACACAATGCACATCAAAAGTAAACTGAGCTTTCCTTGAACTGTTGCAGCCACCATCTGGACATTTTTTTAATATACCCTATAGACACCCCAGCTAGTAAATACAGTCAGAGTCAAATAAGATGTTAAGAGGGCACATTGGAAAAACACCGCAAAAGCACTAAAGTGGCAAGGTGTTATTTGCCTTGTGGAAAGGCTTGTTTTTCGGTACATGTAATCCAAAGCCCCTATTCTGTGTGCAGAGAATCTTCCAGCTACTTAAGCTAGCTTACTTCCTACTCAGCAGTCCTAATTTTGATAAAGTATTATTGGCAAGCCTTCATTAATGCCTAGACGAATGGGTCCACAAGCAGTCTTGCTCCCTATCTATTTATCTTCTACCCTGTCACAATCAAACAACTTTCAGTGACTTACATAACAAATAAAATAAAAATAAACAAACAAATAACCCATGTTCTGATTAAAACCCCAAACAAGAAATAAAAAAATGATTGACAATGAAAAAAGATGAAATATTAATCAATAAAAGATGGCATCGTATACAAGCTAAGAGTTTGGTCTTTAACGTTTTCTTAAACACTGGCAAGGAGGGGGCTAGCTTGATACCCATCAGGAGGTTCTTTCGAAGCACCAGTTCTGCCCCAGAAAAGCAGCACCATCTGGCTTCAGCCCCTCTGAGCCCCTCAGAAATGTGGGACTATAAGTAGCTTCTCCCTGGGTGTTCTCATAGGTCAGGTCATTGCGGGTTGGAGTAGGTGGGGTAATGTAATGAAATGTTGGGAAAGTGTGCATTACTTAGACTTACTTCTAAGCCAGCCTCCTCCTAGCACTTTCTTATGCCTCCTCTTGTGAAGGACACAACGCCTCCCTTGCCCTTAGACCAAAGAATTCCACGATCAGTTCCTAACCTTCCACCAGAGATGTGCAGCTTCGGGGGGAACAACAGTCTCACTTGGCTTTTGAATGGTGTATCTAAGTCTACATTCTGAAAAGTGTGTGATGCTGGATAAAGTAATGGTCAGGACCAGGATAAAAGTCAGTTTTAATTTGTTAATGTGAATACTCCTTCTGTCATATTTAAAATTACAATACACAGCCATTTTTACAGGGGGCCTTTGATGAGCAATCACAGCTCCCAGGCATCACATGTACCCTGGGTCCTCTGGTTGGGCATCCATAGTCTATGTATTGGAGGGATTTGCATAAAAACTCACATTGGGCTTGTAGATCAGTATCAGCTATTCAAGGTAAGCCAGGTCAGGAAATATATATTGCAGGGATTCTAGGAATGCTATTTTATTATTGTAGGGTATAATAACAGAATCTTGAAAGCCTGTCAGGGTTTCTCTGTACTTCATTTTATACCAGTCAAAATCAAGGTAGGATTATTTTGAGATTTTTTCTCATGCTTTCCACTTTCTCAGGATTAAGTTGTCATTCCTTGCCCCTTAACAGTTCATCCATTCCTTCCCCAAGGTCAATTTTACATTTCTTTACAATCAGCCACCTCCACATATTTCTTCTGACCTCCTCCACTTGGGTTAATGGGACTTGATTATACTTCCCTTTGCTTCCTAGTTCAAGGTCCCTAAATTGGATGGCATTGCTTAGAATCCTTGGGTAGCCAAGATGCCCTTTGGGGTGAGGGCACTGCTGCCAGCTGGGAACTAGATTGGTTGATGGATATGTGTAAATCAAGATACAAATAAGACATTGTCAGGGCTGTGCCGTTGGGGATGGTGGCAAATGCTGTACTCTACTAATAAGTAAACAAATAAACATGAATCAGAGAACATTCTTCTTATGCCCAATTTTCTGAATGAAATTAGGAATAGTAGGAAAGGATTCCTTAGGTTGTGTCTGACTCCTGATCAATTTATGGACATATCTATGTAGTTTTATTGGCAACAGTTTGAAAAATAGTTTGACCTCTGACCATGCATCATTTTTCTGTATGAACAGGCCATGTCAGGCCCAATCCAAGAACAATAGGGAAACAGTTCATCCAAATTCAGTTCTTTTATTGCTTATATCATATAGACAGAATCTTGCCAGACTAAATATGTACTACTGCAACTAGTGGATATACCCTGGGAGATTCTAGGAAGTGGCTATTCTAAACTTCTTACACTTCCTATGCTCCTGCTCCAGACTGTGTTGTCTCTTATCTCTTTGCCCTTCCTGGAATGCACCCCCTCCTTCCTGAGAACCTTGCTCTCTATTGCAATCCACCACATTACCCTCTACCCTTCGTAGATACATTCGATCACAGGCCGTGGTTGACTAAATGCCATCTTCTGTGGCAGATCATCATCATCATCATCGTCATCATCATCGTCATCGTCATTGTCATTGTCTTCATTGCATTCAGTTATAGGTTTAATTTTGAACTACAACCTAAAGCATTGCCTACCACCTTGCTTCTTGTCTGAGGTATTAGTTTCCCAGGAACCTCAAGAAAGTCATTAAAGGGAAAATCCAATATTCTCAGTATTTTGTAATCCACCCACATCAGTCTGTTTTCATGTTATATATCCTACATTGAAACTGTGACATTTACAGACAATATTTGCAATCTGATCAAGGCCTTGTGCAAACAAATATTTTTTGGTTATTTTTGAGAAATAATAGAATATAGGACCACGTTGATGAAAATACCTTGTTGTGAAATCACTTTCCCAGTGGTGACTCACCATCTCTGCCTTTTGGAAAAAAAGCAGAATGAATGGGAAGAGAGGGCTCCTGAGGCTGCTTGAGCAATGCAATTTGCAAAATTAATTTGAAAAATGCGAAGATTGCATTTTCAAGTCCACAATCAATACCAAACAGAATTGGAAATCCAACATAAGCAACAAAATTCAGGAAACATTCAATGTTCTCTGATCAAGATGATTTTGAAAGGACATTTGGGGAGCTAATTCAAAATGCATGCAATGGCTCAGATCCTGACTGGACATACAGAAGAACTTTACTTCGGATACTTCCCCACCACACCACTTCCAGTCCCCAATCTCTCACAAAGCAGTTTGAAGTCAACTGGTGATCACATTCACTTTTGTGGACCACAAACTGCTGAGAATAACATGGGCCAATCTGTACTTACTTCAAGCTTACCAGTCAGTGTCCTTCCCACACTTGCAGCAAATCCTGGAATGACAAAACTCCTTACACCCCATTATCTAAAATTGATAATTTGCCAGCTCATACCCCAATCCATACATTTTGACTTCCCAGTCTAGCCTGGCATCACCTGGTAATTCCGCTCCAGGTACTAAGCAGGGCCTGTCCTGCATAGCTTTCAAATTCAGAAGAGGTCAGCCCAGTGCTTAGGTTCTTTCCTGTTTTGGCCCTTGTTCCATACAACGAATGTTTTTTGTCTACCTGCTGCATCTGCATGATTTTTTTGTTTTTGTTTTGGTAAATGATTTTGCTTTGAATTGGTTTGAATTGTTATTAGCTGCTCTGAATCCTGTGCCAACATTGGAAGGTTGGTCTGTTTTGTTCTAGAGAATTCCTGTCCACAGCATACAGTATGTGTTGGCTAGCAAGCAGCTCTAAGACACACTCTTAGAGTCAATGGGATTTACTCTGTATAACGCTCTTTCAAAGGGAGAGTCAATGGGATTTACTTCTGAGTAGACAAACTTGATCTCTGTTTCATATATTGTTGCACTTAGCGATTGCCTCTATTACCAATATGGGCGCCCACTTGAAAAATCTCTTTTGGGGAAGATTCTGGTAATGTTTTTTTCCTTTCTTTTCCTTTCTGACTTAAGTATTTATTTTTTCTGCAAACAACAATCATGCTAGGCCAGAACATCAGCATCAGCACTTCAAGCCATTTTATAATAGATAGGTTAGATCAGGCAAATGTACAACACAAAAGCAAACC
Source organism: Python bivittatus (assembly GCF_059951505.1). Lineage (NCBI taxonomy): Eukaryota > Metazoa > Chordata > Lepidosauria > Squamata > Pythonidae > Python > Python bivittatus. Next base: position 6,193,356 of record NW_028277097.1, read on the forward strand.
GGCTGATGTCATAAAACTACAGTAAAGGAAGTTGCAAATCCTTTAGAGGAAAGGCTATTGATTCCAAATCCAATAAACCTTATAATTGGTTTATTTATTTATTTATTTACTTACTTACTTATTTATTTATTATTAAATTTGTAGGCTGCCCATCTCCCCCAGTGGGTAACTCTGGGCGGCTCACAATTAAAATCAGAAACCCCATCAACAATTAAAAATCTCCCCGTAAATAGTTAAACAAATAATCCATTAAAAATCAAATCTAAACAACAAACCCTGTACATAAATACTAAAAACATTCAAGATGATGGGCGGGCAAGGTCAATCACCCCACAAGCCACCTCCATTGGTGTGAGCCCCCATCCAGCCCCCAGGCCTTCTGGCACAGCCAGGATTTCACCCCCTTCCTGAAGGCCATGAGAGTGGGGGCACACTGGACCTCGGGAGGCAGATTGTTCCATAGGGCGGGGGCCACAGCGGAAAAGGCCCTCTGCCTAGACCCCACCAGTCGAAATTCCTTGACCGGTGGGGTCTGCAACATGCCCCTCCTGCTGGACTGAGTGGGGTGGGCTGAAATAACCGGGACAGCTCCTCAGATAACCTGGTCCTGTGCCATAAACGGCTTTAAAGGTGGTGACCAACACCTTGAATTGGACCCGGAAACAGACTGGCAACCAATGCAGCTTGCGTAACGGCGGTGTTATATGTGCCCTCCTAGGGGCATTCAGAACTGTCCGCGCCACCGCATTCTGCACCAGCTGTAGCATTATTATTAGTTATTATTAAATGATGACCCAAGAAAAACACACATAAGCACACGCACCCAGACACATTAAATTTGCAAATACAGGAAAGACAACTGCCCTATGATAGACCTGTAACTAATCTCTTTTTCATATGTTACATTTCAAACATACAAACAGCAAGAACAATCTGTACTAAATAAGGGGATATCCTGCATTAAAATTCACTTCACACACACACACACACACACACACACTCTGATGGAACAGCTAACACTTCATTAAAAGGGTAACCTTCTTCTCTGCTCTTGTTTATTTACTGAAATTTCGGTACAAAGAGAATTTCAGCTTCCATTGTTTTGGGGATATATGACCAGATGAAATGGAAATCTTGGAAATATGCAGCTGTCCCGCAGTCCCTGGAAGAGTCTGTTCTTCAGTCTGGGACATCTGGCACTGATGCTATCAATGGAAGTGAAGGTTCCATCTGTATCCTGGTATGGATGTTTCCACTTTTCATTGATTCAGCAGCAGTGATCTCCTCTGCCCCAACTCATGGTGAGCATGCCTCACTCACTCAAACTACAGGGAGTGGTGGGATACAAGCTATGGACTAATGCTCCATCCAGAGACCTTTGGGAAGCCCAGAAGATGGCACATATCTTTCTCCAAAGGACACCATCCTGCCTTATAGCAAAGTTTTTGAGGAATCTAAAAGTGAAACCAACCCTATTTCCTTTCCAAAGCTGTCTAGCAGCAGCTGGGGAGATCCCTTTAAACAACGTGACTCTGCTTCTGAAACTTCTGAAAGAATACTGTCTTCCATCTATCAACAGCCTCATTCCTTCAGGGTTAATCTGTCAAGCACTGTAAACCAGGGATGGAGCCAGAGCTCTGACCTCAGCCTCATATACAGGCACATTCCTCTCTTTTTCTCTTAAAAATCCTGTTTCTCTTTCACTTCTGCTCTCCTTCCCTTTCCAGAAGCACGGACTGTTTTTGATAGAAATCTGCATGCTCTCAATATGCCCTCTCTTCTAATAGTACAGTACACACACAGCATGCAGAAGGTTGCAGATTCAGTGTCATCAAAATTGCAGATTCAGCATTTCAGTTGACGATATTACAGGACGTATGTATGTATTTGTTGCATTGCATTGAACTACATTGGGTTTGTTAGTGCCATCTTTTCTCTGAGAATTTACAGTTGCATACGTGGAGTTCTCTTCTCTCTTCATTTTATCTCCACAGCAGTCCTATGAGGTAAGTTGGGTTATACTCAGAATCCCCTCCTAATATAACTATACTGGCTCCTTACCATCTCTCCCTCTCCCTCTCCCTCTCTCTCTCCCTGTCTCTCTGTATATGTGTGTGTGTGAAAAAGAATTTTACACAGAATTAAAACACTACAAAAACATAGAAAAAAAGTAGAAAAAAGAAAGAGATCTAAAGAGATAAAAGAAAAAATGGGAGAGACAAAGAAAAGAAAGGTATCTAAAGAAGCAACTTTCAATTTTCTTTGCAGCAATTACTAGCATGATTATTATCATCCCCCCCCCCAAATTACATATCTTGGTTCCCTTCTTCTCATAAACAACATTTTTAAATCAGTAAATCCTGAAATCACTGATTCATTTTTGTCCATTTTCAGCAAAAAGTCTATAAAGAATTTCTAGTATTTTATGAAAGTAGTTATTGTTCCTTCCTGAATGAGACAAGTCAATGTAGCCATTTCAGCCAATTCTACCATCTTCTCAGTCCACTCCTCCATTGTGGGTATTTCTGTATGGCTCCTTACCATTTCAATAAGAAATGAGGGCATAGTTTTTTGCCACCTGATCTGAGACAACTGGCTGAGCTATTATTCATTTTTTGCTGCGTGCTCAAATACTCATAACAATGGATTCCCTTCATTGGCAACAGTGCATGAAGCAGTGGGTAGAAGCAGGATTCATATAGAATAGAACAAGTGAGCAAACTATTGGCTGCATTTGTACAGAAAGAAACGAATGTCCTATGAATTGAAAAGGTGGATACTGATATTCAGGACCACGTGTACCAATAGGCTGAGCAAGGTGGTTGCTCAGGTGATGGATCTGAGAGGCAGGTAGAGGCATCCTGAATTCTTCATTTATCCCCTTCATTTGCAGGACAGAGCTGCATTGGCCACACAACCACCTGGGCCTCTAAACGTGGTAGCTGACTGAGCTATGACAGAGGACAGTCTAGTTGGCTTCTGTACCTGGAACAGAGAGAGGCATTATCTTGTCTGCCTCAGCCACCAAATGTCTTTGGTCATCCCTGAGGACACACTATATATTATTCAGCACAAACAATCTGTTGTTCTATTTCTGCTATTTGAAAGTGAGTCCAAGAGCTTATATTAAGAGAGCGGGACAATCCTGCATAGAAAAAGTATGACCGTGGAAGGTGGAAGAACGAAGCACTGAGAACAATATGGAATGGGATGGAAGAAACTGGAGAGGAATACTACTGCAACTTGCATTTTGCACCATTTTACTTCTAGATTTGTTTTCTGTGGCTGATGGGATGCTGCCTATCCAGCAGCACTTTTTGCAAGGGCAATGAAATAAACAGGAAAAGAACATGTGATACCCAGTGGTGCAACTTTCCACAACTTGGATTCTTCCAGATTGCTAACACTACAGCACCCCAGATTCCCAACCAGCCCAAAGCCCCAAAACCAGGTTAAAGGAAGATAATAGGCTGGGAAAGGATACCACAGTGAGACCACTCTTTTGAATATCTGATCTGGAATTGCTCAGGATTTTATTCTTTGTTTTTTAAATTTTATTTATGTGATGGTATATACAGTAGTTGAAAAGAGCCAGTTTGGTAAATAGTGATTTAAGGCACAAGGCTAGAAACTGGAGTTCTAGTCTTGTCTTCGGCATGGAAGCCAGCTCTTTCTCTCCACCCCAGGAAGAAGGCAATTGGAAACCACTTTTGAAAATCTTGCCAAGAAAACTGCAATTGCCAGGAGTCAAGAATGACCTGAAAGCATGCAAATATCTATCTTCTCTCTCCCTCTGACTCTCTCTCTCTTGCTCTCTCTCTCATCTAAAACAAATATATTGAGGGTGCAAACATTCTTGGGAGAAAGAACTATTATTCTCAGCAGGACTAATATTCTCATCCGTGGCAGGGGGTGGTACCTTTGACCTTGAAGGATATGATAGTGCGCCCCCTCCTCAACAGGCCATCCATGATCCCAACAATTTTAGAAACAATCATCCTGTCTCCAACCTTTCCTTTTTAGGGAAGACTGTTGAGAAAGTGATTGGTTTACAGTTGATGAGAATCCCAGAAGAAACGATTACCGAGAACTGTTTCAGTTGTTTTCAGGCTGGGACCTAGTATAGAGGCAGCCTTGGTCACATTTGTAGGTGACCTGTGGCAGAGCATGGAGGGAGGTGGTCCATCCATCCTTCTGCTTCTTGATCTCTCAATGGCTTTCAATACCATCAACCATGGTATCTTTCTTGATTGGCTCTGGATTGGCTCTTGGGGTTGGGAGTCAGTGACAATGTATTATGGTGGTTTTCTCCTTCATTCAGGGCTGGTTCCAGTTGGATGGCCCCACTCTGCTGTTGTTTAGAAGAGCCATGAAGACATGGCTGCACACCAAGGCCTTTGGCACAGGAGAGTGTGACCCTTTGCTTCATTGCACTTGCCATCTTTTATCTTTATCTTTTATGTTTTAATAATTTTATTGTGTTTTCTAGAGTTATTGAGAGTCAGGCAGCATACAAGTTTAATATGTAAGGATTGCTGCATTCGGCGCTGAACAAAAACCCTCGTGAGACACAGGCTCGGCCGAAAGTTAATTTACTCTGGCGTAATCCATAGTGGTTACAGACAAAGCCAGGATTGGCTTGGCACGGTTTCTTACAGTGTTTATAGGGTTCCCCCCTTGACCTGTAGTACCCCTGGGTTCCGCCCCTGCCCTTGTCCCGGGTCACCCTCTGCTTGTTGTGACCTCCTTCCCCTCTCCTTAATGGCAGATTCAGTCAGGTTTCATTCTCCTCATGATCGTCGTCTTTTGTCTGCGTTGTCGGTGTACTCATGGGGCTTTTCTCATGCAGATGAAATTGAGGTTTCTTAAGTCAGGTTTCAACTGATCGCTGATTGCCTCTGGATTGCTGTGTTCCTGAAGTATTGTAATTGGCGTTGCCAGGGCGTCTGGGGAGCCGCCAGCACTACAATGTTGCCGGTTCCAATTTACTCTCTGCGATGTGTTAATTGCCGCCACCTGCCGACAATTAGCTTGCGGTTGGCCTTGTTTCCCTCCCCTGCCCGCCTATGCCTGAGGCGGTGAAATTGACACACGGTGGTGAAACTGAACAGTGGCGCTGGCTGTACTAGGCCGAATCTGACATTAGAAAGGTCAAATGAGACAGGCCTTGTTGGGAGAAGGACATAGGCAGTCCTAGCAAAATGAATATTTGTGAGATGAATAGGATGAGGAGAATGATCTGGGGGTCTAATCATGTCCTGAGAGGTGGGGACCTTCTTATGTACATAGGGTACCCACCCAAGGGCCCCTACACAGTCTAAGCAAGAGGGTCATATACAGCCATTGGTAAGATATTTCCCACTGATAAAGTTGACCAGATTTATAGTGACATTTAATGCAGCCTGGTAGAAAGTGCATTCCTGACTGAAAACAGTGCCCTGGAAAATGTGTTTGTTTTGCTTGTCGTCATTTCACTGGAAAGGATGCAAGTAGCAGTGAATGTGTGTTTACTCACAAGGGTACCGCAACTGAGAAAAAGCTGCTGATACCGATTCAGGCCTGAGCCTGCATAACAGAAGTGCAATACACAAAGGCTACAGGGCAGCTTGGACAATTGCAGCCAAACCCAGCGAGGTAAAAGAGGCTCAATTTTAACTTGGTTAACTGATGCTCTTAAAGAATAACAAAAGAAAAATAGACATGTTATGATTACTCTGACAGAAACAATTTTGTTCACCACTAAACAAAACAAATAAAACAAAAATGACCACTGTGAACCCTGGGAAAGTGATGGGATGAATGAAAACAGAGGAAATGTTCTTGAACTCTTGCAACTTGTTGCAAACCACAATCGCAGGGTCCAGTCTAAAACAGCTTACCTCATGATACATGATTCATTTCAAGATGAATTGTTAAGTATCATGAGCAGAATATTTATAGAGCCAATTTCCTAAGAAGTCAAAACAGCTGGATTTTCCATTAATTGCTGATGAAACAAAGGGCATACTTTAAGCAAGAATAAATGCTGATGGTTCTACAGAGGCAATGTATTTGAGCAATTTGTTGATTTTCATGCTACTTCACTAATATAAAGGACACCCTGGTCTGTTGTGACCTAGACATAAAAGGCACAAGCCTATTATCATGCCACCATAATGAATGGAGCTCTCAAGTATATATACAGTTTCTGAATGAAGTACACACGATATCAGTGTTCACTGTTATGACCACAGATGGAACCTGACATATGTTGATGTCTGCAAAAACATAGATGTTGTTCCAATTTCTTTTACTCCTCTTCAACGACTCATTTATCATATTCCTATGTTTACTCACCTTTGACCGAATGGCAAAAAAACCCCCACCTGGGAGTGGAATTAATGAAGAAATTGTCAGACACTTGCTGGGTATGTCAGATTGTATCATTCTTAGTTGTTAAAGCAACAATCAGTAATTTTATTGCTTCTGAATATAATCAGCAGTGCATCAAATTCTGCAGTCAGTGTAGAGACATGTGGCATGCTAAAGCGTATAAACATTTGCTCTGTGTTTTGCCTGCATCTTTTTAGTGAAGTGCTTTTTGAACTTAAAGTGGTATCAGATTGCTTGCCAAAGTCAGTCTGCTGTGGTTCAAGCTTAGTTCGTTATTGACTGTTGATTGATTAACTGAGGACTCCTAAGACGAATTTCAACTACACTGTGAGTGATATATAGATTATTGTAGAAGAAAACACCATCAAGATGCAAACTAAAGAGAAGACAATTTACTGTATATTCACAAAATTTCAAAACTATGTTATAATTGAATGTAACACAGCTTCCAAAAACTGATCTTAATTTAAAGTAAAGGCGCTCCTGTCAGTTTGTGATCACACATCAGGGAACTTAAATGACAATTGACAGACAACTTCTAGTTTTAAATGGGGGCACTGTATTCAGTCCAAAGGGTCATTACTTTCTTGATTCAGAGGAACTCAGACCATCTCAAAGCTATTACAATAGTGATTCAGACAAATCTGAAATTGAACTAAAGATCTAGAGAGGTATGAACATGAGAGAGAAGAAAAAAAAATCACCACAATGAACCCAATGTTTAATCTGTTGGAAGAAATGAAAATGCTTTTCAGGTAACCCTGTTGGTTGTATCCTACTGCCATCCCCATACCTCCATCAATGGCAGGCTGTGAACAGACATTTTCATGTCTGCATCAGACTAAGATTTGAGGAAGAGTATGAGTATAAAGCTTTAAGTGACATTGCCCTACTAGCAATAGAAAGGAGACTTTCCAAAGCTCTTGGTCTTGAAGTAGAGCTTAATCACTTTGCAGAATTGCAAAGCACAGGCGGATTCAACTAATATAGATACTAACATATGTCTTTCATTCCATTTTAATCCTTCTCAATGACTCCCCATTTGATCAACCATCTCAATCAACCAGATGCTGAATAAACAACAGCATGTCTTGGTTTTCATTGTCTGGTCTTAACTCACTCTGCTTCATGCATCAGATAAAGTGATTTGTAGCCTACAAAAGCTTATGCCTTTTACAGTTAGTTGGAGAAGGTGCTACCAGACTCCTGATTTTTTATTTGTATCTCTAACATCTAGTGAATTCCTCAATGAGTCTGTACTAGTAGCAGCTCAGAAGTATTTTTTAAAAGAAATCCATTACCAATGTGATTTTTTTTCCTGCCTAGGTTTTTCATAAAATGTTGGAAAAATTGTTTGGGTCTTGTTTTCCTTATTGTAGTCTGGAATGAGGTTCGTAAATGCTTGCTTGCAATATAAGAACAGACTATAATACCACCTATCTTCATTTATGTCAGTAAGATTTATCTCAGAGACATACAATCCATTGTGCTCCTCTGTGCCACTCATAAATATTTCTGGACTCACATCTGTTAGGTAACATATCACAGAATACCAGAAGCTGATTTTGATGGGCATTCAGCCCAATCCATGGGAGCTCTTGTTATTTTCTTATGTATAAGGAGTTATATTTTCAAGCACTGATGTGTCTAGTGGTTTTTATGTTGCTTAATATGCCTTTTAATTACTGTTACTTATTGCAGGCTTCCTATTTTAAATATGAGCCTGATAACATACTATGGCTTCTCCCAATTTTGTTTTTCATTTTCTTTTTTCCATTCCAGGACAGCCCTTGAGGTGCTGGGAGTTGAGTACCAGCTCAGCTCTATTAACACTAAAGTAGGAAGCTCACATCTGCACTGGTTTAAATGAACAGAAAATTAATGCCAGCCAGATCTCATTTTTTTAAAATAAAAACAAATAACTATTTTTTGTGTTTATAAAAGCCGAAAGAAGGACAAGGACAGGGCTGCATAAACTCAGATATATGCCTGAGTAGGTAAAAGCAAGATTGCTGCTAAATCAACTCTACGGTGTAGGAATACATTTACTTTTGTGATGAAAGAAAGGAGGTTTACTTAAAAACAATATTAAATGTTATTGTGTTGGAACACTAACAATGTACAGTGAGAGAGAGAGAGAGAGAGAGAGAGAGAGAGAGAGATGTAATTCTGTTGGAAAACTGCAAAATATTGCAAAAGATACAAAGTTCTACTGTATCTCAATATCGGCTGAATAAATCCCTGTGAATATATTGTTCCTAACCTAAACACCTTCCAGTTTTATTCATTATGCAAAATTTTAAAAGGGTGCTTAGGTAACTCTAGCATCCATCCCCTTTAATTAATTCTCAGAAAGAAGCAAAACATGGTATTTTTCCTGTGATTAATATATATATATATATATATATATATATATATATATATATATAGAATACATTAGCAATACAAATGCCACTCTTTGTGAATGCCCTTCAGAGTTTTGTACAAGATGTCTGATGTCCAACATTCTGAGGGTAGCTTGCAGGTGGCATGAAATATTGGCATCTTCTCTCCTACTTCAGGGTCCCCGTTGGAGATGGCAAGGGGATGGTACAGCACCCTCTATGCTAGGAAGAATCAGTTGCTGAAGGAAGCTCATCATGTAAGATCTTATACCTTTATACTGGCTTCTGACTTCTTGCTCTGTACGGTTAGTACCACGGCTACCTCTTTCAAAAACGCTGCTCAGCATTCTGGCAGAGAAAAGATTCTGTCCACCTGTAAGAAATAATGGGTTGCAGGGGAGAGATATCTATATCCTATGCTAACTAAGATAGGTAAAGTCAACAGCATTACCACTAGTTTCTCTTCTTTTGTTTTTTGTGAAGCAGAAAGAGTAAAGGAGAGAGTACAGTAATTCTGGGAGCTGAAGTCCATACATCCTGAAGTTGCCAAGTTTGAAAAACACTGCCTTAACCTTCCTGACATCTACTTTAATACCGTTTTCAGTACCAACCCCCTTTTTATTTTATTTTCCTATGTCTTTTAAATTAGGTGATCATTTTTTACTATATGGTTTAGCTCTGTAGTTTTTTAAAACAAAAAACTCTGCTCCTTGCTTTAAATTGAACCATTCTAATCTCAATCAAGGGTGCCTTTTATCTGTTGAATGTAATAAGGTTTTAATTTTTGAAAATGATTTTACTTCAAACACCACCCAGAGAATTTTCTGTTATGCAACAGCCTGGAAATACAAGCCATTTCATCCTTTGTCTTGTTCTGCTGAATCTTCGGTGGGTGACTCTCCCCTTCGGTAGAATAGCAATAATTGTTAATACGCTTTTGGACTCTCTCTCAATCAGACATACATTTTTAATACGGCAAATGTATGCACGCTTCCTGCGCTCTAACTGTCCATTTGACACAGTAAGGAATGTATTGTGTTGCTTTCTGTATCGTAGGGTTTTTTTTTACCCTCCTTTTGAAATTAGCTGGGAATATTAATAAAGAAAAACTACTGCATTGAACACCAGCCTCAGCTAATAGAGACTAAACTACTTGGTTGCCCTCAGAGCTACTCTTAGCTCCCCTACATAACAGCTGTTGCTAGGATACACAATACTAGTAGGCCCATTTTATTACCAGCATTTATTTCAATCCCACCCCCAATTTTTGCACTGAGAAGGGGCACCTTCACATTTATCTCCCATTTGATTTCAAATTACAGTGCTGCACTTAGTTTTAAAAAGGTTTGATTTTCACCCTCTACTGTTTCAATCATTCTCGATGTGCTGGTCACAGAAAGAATCAAAATCAATGTTCCTTATTTTATGTCTATTCAACATCATCCTTGTATGTGATTCTTCCCCATTTCCCCTCTGGAAAGTGCCCAAAGGATTTCATGTGAAAAGTAGGCTTTCTATACCCAGCAAGCTTTTTTCCCCTACAAATGCACAAAACTTATTATGACATAATGACATTAAATGTATATATTACTAATAATACATGGTGATAATATATTATTCTGACAAGTATAAGGACCTAACGCTGTCATTGCCTTGCTAGATCTGTTCAAGGTCTCTGTTATTCAGCAGTTGCCTTTGGCACCTTTCAAGCAGGCTATGATAGGGGCGGCCTTTATTTCATTTGAAAAATCCTTGGGCAAATCTTATTTATTATATCTTCTTGTCTCTTTGCTGGCCTTGCTCAGGGGAGCACAGAGACCTCAGGACATTGTCTTCTCTTCTCCTTCTAAAGTAAAATGTGCACAAGTTCTCACTTTCAAACCCATTAACACAAAAGCATCTCTCTGATAAATAAACTCCTTTAAAATGTTTGCTTGTTATTTTAAATACAACATCAGACAACATCAACAGCAGTTATGCCTGGCAAGTAGGGTCAGCAACAAACTATTGCAGCGCAAAATCTTCCAGTTCTCCCTGTCTCTCAGGATGGTTCCATCCACTGCCTCTCTGTCCCCGTTAAGTACCATTCCTTATCTTCTGATGATGATCATTAATTTTACAATAATTGTTATATTTGCAGTTGACACATATTTGTACTAATTTCATATAATGTCATTTATTAAATGTATAAGGCCAGTCTCCATTGCAACTCTGGGTAGCGCATTATATTAAAACAATTTAAAAAATACAGATAAAAGAGCAACAGGCATCTGGAGAAAAAATGCCCACCAATCTAAAAACAGCTCATCTCATACACCAAAGGCCCACCACCCACCCGCTCTAGGGAACAGCTAAGTTTTAAGAGCTCTTTTAAACAAGGTCAGAGTGAGGGCCAATCTAATCTCTGGGGGCATGTTATTCCAAAGGGCAGGAACCATGACAGAGTTGGCAATTTATTCTATAATATGAAAATTTCCTACTTCTCTTTCCCTGAGAACTCAACAGACATACTTCCATACTTTGAAAGAGTTTCTTCATTGGATCTAACTATGGTACAGACATGCACTGGGAATTGTTCTTCCAACCATCTCATCTCAGAGTGTATCCTAGATGTTATGTATGCCTTTTAAATTTTTTTTTTTTAGTCCAAAAAGGTGCTAGGGGGACTCCTGACTTTTTCAGTATAAGTATTACTGTTATCTAAAGCAGATATTAGAGTTATAATAGAGAATGACAATTCATGCATTGCCCTAAGCCATGATTTTTTCTAAATGATGGTTGAACAAACTACATTTGGTTGGGTTTGCACAACTTCTAAGCAGTAAAGCCCAGTGACTGCATTCACACAACACAATGAGCCAAAACCAAACAAACCACATTATGAATTAATGTGATGTGTAATTCCAGCCAATGGGCTTTTCCCCACCGCTTATGTGATATGTTATCCATCTTTCTGGGAATCAGCAGAAAAAATATATCAGCATGAATTTTTTTGCCCCCAGTGCTGATCCCAATTCTGCCTCTATTCCCCCTTGTTCCAAACCATTGCAATCACCTGACTTGCACTAAGCTAATGGGTGATAAGTATAATAGATTTTATACATCTTGAGGGTGCCCTTGGATTATGTTGGAATAAAGGGGAAATTAACACCAGGAGGACTTAAATCTGCTCACTCATGTGCTGGGGACAAGAATGAAGACGATGTTGTAGGACATGACAGAACAAAGATGTTGCCAGGGCATATACAGTATGTGCAATCATTACATGCAAGTGGAGAATGTTTAAAACTCATGCTTGCTGTTACTGTTACAATCTTTTTCTTTTCACTGAGAAAAGTCCAGGGGGGAAAAAATGAAACTCTGGCAGAAGTATCATCTTTAGCAAACCCAGAATGGAAATCCATGGATTTAAATAGAGACTTTTAGGAGAAAGGAACTGCTAGAGCAGAATTTCAAGGCACTAAAATGATATTTTTAAAAGAAACATTCTTTTCTTGCAGTCAAGTGTGTTTCTGATTTCAAGTGGGAATTTGATCTTGCAAATTCCAGTGCATAGGGAGCTGATCTATACTTCCCAGATCACAGCAATTGTTGGACCAAAACTCTTCTACATTCTTTCCAGTAAGTTCTGTTTCAGAATGACTAAAGAGTATTTACTTTAGAAATTATTTGAACAACGAAGAAAATTTGGAGACATTCTCGTGGATGATGTATAGTGAATCTTCCTGCATTTATTTAATTATAATATGGCCAAGGAGTGTGCATTGATGCCTTGACTTTTATCCAACCATCTCTCTAGTGTTCTGCAGCCTCCCTGGCTACCTGTTCTATTCCCTCTTGTCTTGTTCAGAATAAAAATAATTGGCTTAAGATTAATGTACTGTATAGACAGTAATAGTATATTAATGTCATATTATGACCAATGTAACATATCACTTAGTCTTGTAGATGCACTGAACCTGTTGAGGAGGACTGTAGGGGAAATGCTATTCATGCATTGTACTATGAATTCCCTCATCTGGCATCTCTAGAAGTTTCCAGAGAAAAGCCAGAGATGTTTCCCGTAAAAATTGTGGAGAGCCATGAAGTAAAGGTTTGACCAATCTAAGGAAGTTTCTGTGTTCTTAAATGCTTGGGACAACAGCACATTCAGAGCTGGAAGCTCATCAGATATCATAGTCAATCAAGAAACTGATGACACTTTAGACAGGTCATATACAATGTAAAACGAACGGTGCATTTGGCCATGCAATTAGTTGAGTCAACAGGTGTATCAGAACATGCTTTGCTCTGTATTTGAAGTATTTGAAGTTTTACCACCACAACGTAGAAAGAATAAGCTGCAAAGAATGACTGGCAAGTATTATAGTGAAAAAACTTTGGGTACATTTTCCCTTTTTGATTGCGGTTGCATTTTAAGTAGCTTCCTCCCCCCCCCCCCTTCATTGTGTTGGAGTTATGTAATATTCCCTGATCACTTTGTAGAAATGTGAGCTATCATTTCAACAAGAACATATTATATTATATTATATTATATTATATTATATTATATTATATTATATTATATTATATTATATTATATTATATTAACATGTTTATAATAGAAAATGTTGAACTAGAGAAAATCTTAACTGAACTGGAGAAAGTCTTAGCTGAATACTGTAGCGGCTCTGATGGATTGATCCAACTTGCTGTACCATCCCTTAAGTTAATTCATTGCTTTTTGTACAGTAAAGCACAGGTTGCCAAGTTGTCAGCTGTAGCCCTGCATCCTACTGCAGAAAAAATATGTAGAAATAATGAACCTGATCAAAATTACTGGTTCTGATTTTGGATATTATGGCATTCTCTGTACCTAATGGCTTTGCATCTTAGGTTTATCTGAAATGCCCTCAACTTCGGTTCTGTGGAGTTTTGTACTAAAGCATTAAAGCAAAAACAAAAGAAAACCCCAACCTCATTGTTATTATAATGAAAAAAAAAATACCCACAGCTGACAAGCAAGGTGGATGGTTATTACTTGCAGGCATGAAGAGAAACCTGGCTGCTGTTAAAATGATAACAGACAAATTTATAGCCAAATAAAACCCAGGGTGGTGCAAAAAGCAAGTATTTGTAATCGATGTGACAAATAAAAACAAAGTTGTCTCTTATAGCTCAATTCCTGCTATAACTGGAAGTACAGTTGATATTGTTACTATCATTAATAATAGTAGTAAACAAGTATTATTGCTCAACGTCCTACGCAGCTTGAAACAAGATCTTTTTCAGGCGAATAGATTGCCTTCTAATAATAGGTCTGGTTGTTGTGGGCTGCAATCTGGAAAATATGTGTGTATGCAAAATCTTTATGGGGCCGATGATTCAGTAGCTGTGGCTTCATTTCTGAGACTTTGCTAGATTGTTTCCACTGGTCTTCTTCCACTCAAAGTCCTAGCAAAGAGGCTTAATGGATTAGAAGACAAGAAGAAGAACTGAATAGAGGTGGAAAATGTTGCTGCTGGGGAAGAGGATGAATCAAGAGGACACTACATGAATTCTTCCCACTTCATAAAGTGAAATGATCAGTACACTGGGTGTTTCTGTTGGTGGAGGCTTAGTTTCATTGCTTCTACCATTCTGTCCATTTATCACATCTGCCCATTAAACATGTGCCACTGTTTTCTGATCCAATCAAAGTTTCTGGCTTCAGTGGCAGCCCCACATAGAGTGAATTACAGTGATCTTATCTAGAGTTGGCCAGGGCATGAGTGATTGTCTTAAGTACATTCCGTTCTAGGTAAGGCTGCAATTGGCTCACCAGCTAAAGCTGTGCAAAAGCACCCCCGGTCACAGTTTCCTCTCAAGTGCTCTAGGCACTTCCATATTCCAGAGGGCAACAAGGCACTCAACAGTCCTGCCATTCAGATTGATGGGTAATGCCCCAAGTGCTGTCAAGAAGCCTGCTGGATCTCTCTATCTATAGTTGTTCTGTACTTCCAACCTGTGCTGCCAGTTTTCTGCTGTTGGCCAGAAGGGAGTCTGGGGGGATATAAAAAAAGCAGAGGTTTAGGGCCTCCATGCTGAATAAAGGTAAGGGGAGAGACAGCAGAGAACTGACTTTGCAGAAAATCCTATGTCCTGATGACCATGAATTTAAGATCCACCCCCCTCCATAGGAAGAGGAGATAGAATAAATTATAAACACAGACAAACATCCTGTGCCGTGTTCCGACTTCATCAACTTAGGGTGACCAACTGTGCAAGATTTTAGTACTTCACTCAGGGTGCCATTTTGTCACTTGAATTGTTTTATTTAGAAACAGACATACAGTGCGGTCAGTTTAATCAAATACATTTAGATGCATGGTAATATGCTACAGAAGCACTGTAGATATATATTCATTTATATAATTATCTCACATTAAGATACAAGTTTAGCTTTCTAACGATAGGGCCTGTTAGGGTTTTTTTTTAATATGGCACAAAACACAGACACAAAGACTGCATTTATTTTTTCCCACACAAAAACGGGTTTATTGTACAAAATTAAACTCCTATTCCTTACTTCTAAACTGAATACTAGTTCTATGCTTGTTTCTATTTTCCTATCTATCTTATTCTACTGTCTTCCTATTTACTGTAAGTTTACAACTATTTCTATTCTTACAGATAGTCCTCAACTTATGACCATTCGTTCAGCGACCATTTGAAATTACGACAGTGCTGAAAAAATGGACTTACAACCTGTCCCCAAAGTTATGGCTGTCGCAGCACCTCCATGGTCATGTGATTAAAATTCGGGCACTTGGTAGCCCACCTGCACTTACAAGCGCAGGGGCATTGCAACTCTCCCCACTCACCCCTCTCCCCTCCCATCTATGCCCTTTTGGCCACCCTGCACAGTGACACTTGTAGGTGGCAGCGCTGGGGCTGGGGCTGAAGTAGAGGCCCGAGGCCTTCAGCAGTCTCAGGCAGCTGCCACTGCCCCCAGGCCTTGACTTCAGCCCCAGCCCCACTGCTGCCACTAAGAACTACTGCCTCAAGCCCCACACCGCTGCCCTTTGTCACACTGCACTGTTCCCCAAGCTGCACCTCTCATTCCTTCCCAAAGCCGTGCATCCCATACTTTCTGCAAGCCAGCGTCCCATTCCTTCCCCAAGCTGGCATCCCACACCTTCAAGCCATGTATCCCCCACCTTCCCCAAGCCACACCTGTCATTCCTTGCCCAAGCCTTAGGGCATATATGGCGGGGGGGGGGGGAAGATAGGCAGGCCTGGGCAGCTGAGACTTCCAGGGGCCACTGCATCTTTGCGCTGCACTGCAGCACCCCTCCAATTCACACATGGGCTGCACCAGGCCTCCCAGGGCCTCCCCCACCCCCCAAGGCACCCCCACTCTCCTTACCTGGGACTTCATTCACTTAACAACCCATGATTTTCGCTTAATGATGGCAGCCAGAAGTGCTGGGATTGTGGTCGCTAAGCAAAGCGCTCACATGATAATTTGCTTAATGACTGCATCACTTAGTGACCTAAATTCTGGTCCCCATTGTGGTCATTGAGAACTACTTGCATATGATCTCACCTTCATTACCAAGCAGAAACGTATGTCATTGACTAATGGTTTTACTGTACGTGTCATGTACACTATAAGTCTGTAACTGTCAGGTCTGGCCCAAGAACAGCAGCGAGGCAATCTAGTACAGTTCAGTTCCTTTATTAGCCAGTACCTAATAGACAAAATCTCGCCAGACTAAACGTATGCCCGAGCAACTAGTGGCTATAACCCATGAGACTCTAGGGAGGGGCCAGCCTCATCCTCTTCATCTTCCCACACTCTTGCTGCGGGCTGAGGAGGCCCTTGCCCTGGAATTTCTCTCCCCCCTCCTGACAACCTTGAAGTTCCTTTCCAGAATCTTGTCTGCTCGTGCCATCCATTACAGTAACCTATAAATACACATAGTAATCTTCCTCTGGGGTTCTCTCGGTGTGTTTTCTACCATGCAACCTCAGCTGTGTCACATACGTGTCTATCTATCTATCTATCTATCTATCTATCTATCTATCTATCTATCTATCTATCTATCTATCTATCTATCTATCTATCGTCAGTTGGGACATGCAACTCAATCGTTGTGAAGCAGTTGCTAAGTGAAACTGCAACTGTGCTTACAATCTTACTTCAGCTTTCCTTTGCTTTACAGACCTGCGAAGGTTATAAATGGAAGGACTGGTCAC
Source organism: Python bivittatus (assembly GCF_059951505.1). Classification (NCBI taxonomy): domain Eukaryota; kingdom Metazoa; phylum Chordata; class Lepidosauria; order Squamata; family Pythonidae; genus Python; species Python bivittatus. The sequence goes on from NW_028277097.1 coordinate 6,210,332, forward strand.
AAAGTTACTTTTTCATCACCATCATAACTGTGAATGGTCATTGTACAACCCAGTCACTAAATGAGGACTACCTGTATCTATTTATCTGCATTGGGCACGGGTGTTGCATATGCATTAGAAGGGTGAGATATATATTTTTATATAAATAAAAATCTCTGCCTATATTGTATATTAGAGCAATTGTGTGTGTCTATGTATCTGTGTGTGTGGGTAGGTTCAGTATTCCTGTTTTTGCAGGGTCTAATAATTTATGGGAAGAATAATGGGTGTTACTTAATAAAAACTACAGAGAATTATACTATCCCATATCTTCCAACTTATTGCCAAACAATGGCTTGCCATGAGCCAAAAAGAATCTGTAGCTTAAAGGCTTCTTCTACTATCTTTTCCTTTTTTTGTTGTCTCTGCAACAGTAACAATGCTTTGAGTAGATCTTTTAGATTCTTTAAAGTATTTACCTAACACAGATCCTTAAATTAAGCTCAGTTTTCATGAAGTCAGATAGTCTACCCACTCTATACTCAGTCCAAAATGCATTCCTACTTAAAACAAGAAAAGGACGCTTCAATGAATGTTGTGCTTTATTATTTCTCCAGTTTGGCAAAGTTAATGGCTACAAACACATTAAATGCTGCAATTCAAAGGTTTGCAATTTTACTCAATGCCAACTCATGTTTTTGCTTTCAGTTATGCCTGCCCTCTTTTTTGCTATTCATCTTAATCTTCTTGACCTAGAAAAGTCTGAGTTTGGAAGGAAACCACTATTTAAGTAAGATGCAAGGCTCACAGCTTAAACTAGCCTTCTCCAGCCTGGTGCTTTCTAGTTGTATTGGACCACAACTCCCAGAATTTTGGACAGGAAGGCTTTTGGCCATAATGGCTGGGAATTATAGCAGTTGTAGTCCAAAATTTCCCAAAGGTGCCACATTGGCAAGACTGGTTAAATGGCCCGCCTGGTAGCCCATATCTACTGCTTATCTAGGTCTAACATCTGCATCTCTGGATTTCTCCTCTATTCAGAAAAGTAGGTAGAATGCAGTAGGATAGGCACGTTATGTGACTGCTGTGGGGAACATCTGTATTTTTTGCCACAGCCTAATCCTTCGTTGGATCCACAGAAGACCCTAGAAAAAAAAATTGCTTTATTTCTAATGCTGAGCAGCTTTATGTAGCCAGCACTTAAGATGCTCAGAGAATCCAAAACTCTGTTTTTAGTCTCCTACAAATTAGAACCTGTTTCTCCTTTTCACACATAGAGAGCAATGGCTTCCTTATTCCAGAAAAGTCTCAACTGATGTCAGACAATTAGTTGCTATAGCAACATGTCTCCTGAACTGGATATTTAATTCCCCTAGCAACAGATTGCTTGTATTTCGTTAGCGAAGGAATGTATCCCCAAGATCTGTCAATGGCAGTGTAATCCAAGTAGGAGTCCTATTTCAACATCTTGTTCACAACAATCTCATCCACAGATATAAATACTTTATTAAATCCTATCTTTGTATGTCTAAGAAATTTTAACATTTGATTGTGATTCCCACAAATCACAATCAGAGAAGTTCCATTTAGTCAATATTGTTGCTGTGAAACAAGGCATTTTTAATTGTTTATGAAATAATACAATAATGCATTCTATTTTATGACAGACTTACTGTTCACATTTCCAAACACATATGGGTGACTGAATCATCCATAATTTCTTCAACTGTTTCTACACAAAATATGTCATCAATTATATTGTTATTGTAGGCCAATCTTGCTACAATGTAGAGAGAGGAGATGTGAAAATAAACTCTGCCACGTGAAATGTGGATAGTTTCCATAATGTTCCACAACTTGATGCCAAGTAATTGTTACAGAGCATGCATACAACCTTGCCAAAATACCACACACCCCAAAGGCTAAAAATGATGGCCTCATCATTCCAGAGGTGGTTTGGAGGGAGCCAAAGGCGTCCTGAGAGGCCAAATGCAATCCCCATGGATTGTCTATCCCTGGGTTAAATGATAACCAAGGAATAATTTTGAAAACATGGAAGAAATGTGTTCATTTTACACCCTGTTCAAGCATTTGCCTAATTGTGTGAGGGCTTAAAATGAATAGAGGATGAGGTCTTTCACTTATGTCCCTATAGCCTAACTGTCCTATCTTGCTCTCCTCCAATTGCAAGTGATTTATCCTACAGGCAGCACAGAGGTCCAATTTGTGAAGTCATACATCTTCAGTCCATTGCCTTACAGAATCTAAATACTAGGACATGGGTATGCAACCTGTGTCACTCCAGGTGTTGCTGAATATAACTCCCAGCATCCCTCATTGCTGCCTATGCTTCCTAGGGATGCTAAGAATTATAGTTCAGCAATATCTTGAGTGTCATAGGCTATATATTCTTGCACTAGGATTTATGACTCAAATGGCCAGGCTTCAGTAGTTTCTCTGTTTCCTCTGCACAGTAAGCAGAATGAATTCTGTGCTTCCAGAGTCCCACTTTGGTTGCAGCTTACCTCAATTCCTGTCCATCAAATCGTATGAAGCCTTAACCTCAGAGCCTACTAATTGGGTTACTAGTCTTACTATTCTAATTTGTATCCAGTCTTGGCATCCATAGAGCACTATAAGAAAATTAACAAAGCAAACAAAAATATGCCCTGATGCACATATGTGCAGAATAATATAAAATAATATAAAATATAAAATAATATAAAATAATTTAAACCCCAGTAGAAAACTCAAAAGCAGCAACCACAATCATCAACCCCATAGTTGCCAAGGAAACTACATGGCTATGTAGTCATGCAGTCCATATAATCACCAAGGATTGACCTTGACTTGGGGAAGATTCTGTTTCTTTGTCTTGTATTAGGCTTCAGAAGACAATGATTAAAATTGGCTGAACAATCTGCCCCCACTCTGGGACCTCATTGCATTCTACTTCTTTTCCTCTGTGTGTGTGTGTGTGTGTTTTTGAAGGGACACTCATCCCCATAGACTTTGTGGGCATTTCGCCCCAAGGTGAAAATCACATAGCAGTGATACTATCTGAACTGGAGACACCCTGCTTTACAGCTCTGTATTTTAGTAACTATTTTACAATTATTCATAATGAAACCAAGATGATATCCAAGTACAATAAATAAAAACTTTATATTTCTCTGGCCTAGTTTTCCAGCCATCCTCCAGTAATCAAATCTATTTATTCTGTGGACAGAAATAAAGCTATTTTTATGTTTCAGGAGACCTTCAGGAGAATTCAAACTCCACATCAGTTGCTACAGCAACCAAAGTATTGAATGTCATAAACACCTTGTGCAACTGTTACTATCCTCTTCCTTTTCACATAAGGTGTAAAAATGTCTTTTTATTTTAATCTTCAGTAAGAACTTTGCACATTCTTCCCCCTTCTTTGATTTCATCCATTTTTGGTCAAGTTATTTTAGTCCAATAATTTATCTGCCTCAGATAAAAGGGCAGATATTGGAGGAAACAGAAGTGAATGCCATGATAACCACTTTCTGATGCCATTGTGCGTTGTGTGTACTGGTTGTTCTGGCTTCCTTTTGCTTTGAAGATATATGAAGAAGCCTTTTGGGGTTTTCTGAATTCCTTGCCTTCTTGAGCTTACTCTGACGGCCTCTCTCTAGTTCCACGCTGTATTTATTCTTGTTTGAGGATGTATCCCTCTGCCAACATCTTCTAGATGTTCTTTTCTGGTTTCTGTTCTTCACTGAGCTTTTTGTGCCACCAGATTGGTTTCTTCTGTCCTTCGTTGCCCCTCCTGCCCCCTAGAATTGTTTACATTGTGCTTTCAGCATCTCCTTTTTAGGAACTCCTTTCCCCCACCCCACCTCTAACCTTTTCCCATTAGCTTCTCCTGTGACGGAATCCAATTTATCACTTGTTAAAGTACACACTTCCTTTTAATTACACTCTTCCAAGGGTTACTTGATACCCTCCTCTCAACATTCTTGCTAAGTCTACTTCTTCAACTAACTCTTTTGTATTGGTTAGTATTAAGTCAACTATAACTGATCTTGAAACAGAATTGAAACAGAAACAGCGTTGGTCATACTTTTAGATGATCTCTAGCAAGAGCAGGATGGGGGTAGTGTGTCCATCCTTGCTCTGCTTGACCTTTCGGCGGCTTTCGATACCATCTACCATGGTATCCTTTTGGGTTGGCTGCAGGAGTTGGGGCTGGGAGGCACAGTTCTGTGCTGGTTCAGCTCCTTCCTCCAAGGCTGATCCCAATCAGTGTTAATAGGGAGTGAGAGGTCCAACCCGCAGCCCCTACTTTGTGGGGTGCCTCAGGGTTCAATGCTCTCACCGCTCCTGTTTAACATCTACATGAAACCGTTGGGTGAGATCATCCAGCACCATGGGATGAGATGTCATCAGTATGCTGATGACACTCAACTATATATTTCCATCCCAGGTGACCTAAGTGATGCTGTGGCTACCCTTTTGTGGTGCCTGGAGGCTGTAGGGGCCTAGATGGGGGACAACAGGCTTCAACTGAACCCTGGTAAGACAGAGTGGTTGTGGGTATGGGGAGCCTCAGGATCTAGGAGCTTATCATCCTTGGTTTCTGATGGGGTTGCACTACCCCAGGTAGACCCCAGTGCATAATCTGGGGGTCCTCCTAGACTCGTGACTCCTGTTTGAAGAGCAGGTGGCAGTCGTGGCTAGGAGGGCCTTTGCACAACTTCGTGTTATGTCCCTTCCTGGATCGGGAGGCTTTCCGCACGGTCACTCATGTCCTGGTCACCTCCCAGTTGGATTACTGCAATGAGCTCTACATGGGGCTACCCTTGAAGAGTATCCGGAAGCTGCAGCTGGCACAAAAAGCAGCAGAACAGACAGTTTTGAATGCCCCCAGAAGGGCACATATAATACCTCTGTTATGCGAGCTGCATTGGCTGCTGGTTTGCTTCTGGGTCCAATTCAAGGTGTTGGTTATTACCTTTAAAGCCCTTCATGGCACAGAACCAGGTTATCTGAGGAGCCGTCTCACCCCTGTTATATCAGCCCGCCCCACTCGGTACAGCAGAAGAGGCATGTTGCAGACCTCACCTGTCAAGGAATTTCAACTGGCGGGGTGTATGAAGAGGGCCTTTTCTGCTGTGGCCCCCGCTCTGTGGAACAACTTACCACCAGAGGTGCGGTGCACTCCCACTCTCATGGCCTTCAGGGAGAGTGGGAATTCTTGGCTATGCCATATGCCAGATTGCCTGGGGGCCTAATGGGGGCTCGCATTGTTGGAATTGGCTTGTGGGATAATTGATTTTGCCCCCGTCATCTTGAATTTTATAGTCTTTTTATGTATATAGTCTTTTTATTCAGAAGGATTTTTTTAGCTAATTTAATGTGGATATTTATGTTTTTACTGTTTTTACTGTTTGATTTTAAATGTGAGCTGCCCAGAGTCACCCTCTGAGGGAGATGGGCAACATATAAATTTAATAAATAAATAAATAAGACAAATCAGGAATTTTCTGGAAGGACCATATTTGGCAATTTGTCTTCCAACAGATGATGAGGTCATTAAAATACCTCATCAGTTTGCTCTTGGAAAGCATTATCCATATCTTCACTTTGGCTGGTTTTTGGCAATAGAAGGCACCAGTAATAGTATCGGTTTTATTTGTTCTTCCACTTATTTTAAACCAGATTGCTATATACACTCACTGTGTATATTATATAATAGCTGTTTCTCCTCACTTCTGCATCAATCATTCTCTTGCACGCATTGTTTCATCTTCCACAATCTCCTTCACTTAACTATTCCCTCAAGCATCCTTTTTCATACTTCTCGTTAGCATAATTTCATACACTTGTGATGCCTTATAATTAAGGGTTTTTCCCATTAAGTTTTAAACAGCTTCCGTGTAATCTTTTCTTATGTATGTTTTCAATTCATTCTTTTGGGGAATTAATCTAGCCTTGAAAAACATTTTTCATTAGGACCTGTACTTTCTCTTCCTGCATTCATTTTACTTTACTTTCTCCTCCCCCCCCTTTTTTCTTTTAATGTTATTCCTTTGCCATGTGCATGTATGAAGAGGCTTAAGTTTAACCGCGTATCAGGAACAAACGTATCTTTTTCTAACTAGATATTCACTGATTACCATTCTCATTCATTCTTGAGTCTTCAAATGGCCAGTCGTATTTCCTGTACCCCTTTGTCTTATTCCCACCATCCATTCATGTCGCTTAGCAGAATAATGTTTTTCCCATATCACAGATTGTTGCACAATATTTTCCCAGACTCAACCTTGGTTCTTTCATTAACACCATTCACTGAAATGTAACATGCAATTATCAACAATCTATGAATCCTATTTTCACATGGACCTTCTAGATCACACCATTTCATGGATTCTGATATATATATTAGCCTTCTCACGCCATAGTTATCAACAGAGGCCCTATAAATATTGACCTATATGCTCATCGTGGCTTTATTCAACGTAACATTTTTAAAGATAGAATAGAATAGTCTAACAGCCTTAATCATATCTATGCCATGTGCAGCATTCCTTGCTAACAGTAAAGGACAATATTAGTCAATTCTAGTACATTTCAGCCAGTATGCTACAAGTATAACCATAGTTCATTTTTTACTTGAAATTCTCCTGCTATTCTATACCTTAGCAGTTCATATTTAAGTAAATATAGAATAGCCTTTTCAAAAGCCAGATTAAATGTGTTGCCATCAAATATGTGATATGGTAGATTTCAAAAGATTGCCATCTTTCAAAGATGTTGCTGTAATGGTATCGACCTTGAAACCGTGGATCATATTTTATTGAATTGTGAGTTTTATAGAAGTTTCAACAGGATATTATCTAGCCTGTTTTAAAATCAAGGCCAGGAAGAAATCTTTCTCAATATGTTATTATTTATTTACGGTCCAAGACCAAGTCATAGCATTTAAAAAATACAGCACACAATTAATACATGTATAAATAACTATATGCAATTCAGACACGTATAAAAGGGAGAAACCCTATAAAGTTAACATTGCATAGAAGGGACCAAATGGTTTCTGATGGGTAGCATATATAAATTTGAAAAATAAATTAAATAAATAAATAAAAGGTTTGCTGCTGCCTTCACAATACCTGGGCATTGGTCATTTAATGAAACTATCTGAGTCTCCTCATCATGAATGGAATTTGTCAGGCTCAAGAACGGGTGTATTAGCTCTGATCACTAGTTTGTGTATAGTAGGCACTTTAAAAGGACGTGTGAAACAGATTTAACCTGTATATTCAAGCAAATACGTACATGAGCTTCATATGGAAAGTTGGCATATCAGCCAGCTGTCACCCTAGTAGGGAGAGCATCTACATGGGCTAGGGAGAAGAGCCTTCTGTGCAGGGCATACAGAATCTTTATGAAACACTTGTCTTAAAGTGTGGTCCAAGAACCCCTGGAGCTCCCCCAAGTCTGTTTCAGGGGTCTGTGAAATCAAAATGATTTGCCAGATATTGAAGGTATTTGCAAAATTTAAAACAATAACTCTTTTCATTATTATTTTAAATTTTTCATGACAAATATTTTATTTATGTTGATATCTAATGGGTTTAATATTGTTATTTTTACATGATTCAAGAAATAAATATTCTACAAATGGGTCAATTTTAAATTTTAATATGGTAAATATCAATAAATATAACCCATACAAGCAAAAGCTCTTTTGGGGTCCCCTGTAATTTTTAAAAGTGGGAAGGTGTCCTGAGAGCAAAAAAAAATTAAGAAAGACTGGTCCAAGTTATTCTTCAGGCAAGAAAATCAGAAAGTGCTATTAAGTACTTACTGTTATCAGCTCAACATATTGCAGCAAGAATTATCTTGGAAATTCTCAGCAGATGCAAATGCAAATACTAACTCAGCCCCCAGTTGTTATTTCCTCTTTGCTGTTGGATTTTGCTACTGATATTCATCTTGTTGGCCCCTGTGCCTAGCCCTAGAACTGGATTTAACCAAAGCAAATGATGGCCCAAATAGCGATTCATGCTGTTGTTATTGCTATGTAAATGGAAAGTGAGACTCACAGAAAATCAGGAAAAATGTGATCTGAATAAACATGGCAGCCTCTGGAATTCAGGTCCAAATATGAACTTCCATAATTCCCAGCTCAGATGGTCTTTGGAAATCAGGGGAATTGATGTCCAATATGTCGGCCGTGAACTCAGTAAAAGTAGGCTTGTTTGCTGGTTGGAAAAAAACCATAATTATTCTCCATGATGTATGATGGGTGGGGTTGGCGGCCTCTTGAGCGTTCTCTGTCACTTCATCCCTTGCTCCATCCAGTCAACCAAATTTTATCTTACTGTATAATCAATAGATTATATGCACTAGATAAAATCCCCGGTAACTATCAATCTTTGGGGAAAGTCTTATGTTGTACCCCATCCCCCCCCAATGATTGTCAGTCAGGATGTACCTGAGAGGCAGATCAACAGCTCCTTCCTGCTTCATCCCAGATCCCTCCCACCTGCTCCTCAGAGATTGTAGATTGATAATCCCATGTCATACTTAAGCTCCCTAATTCCCATCTTTTAGGCCTTTGGTGGTTAGCAGGACATCCAGAAAAGCCTAAGGGTTCTGACACTTAAATGTTAATTTGACAGTTTAATTACTGCATCCCATTTAAGTCTTCAAAGATAAAGGTCAGCCAGTCAGAAAGCAGGCATCTATTCAATAACATTATTATAGACCTGCCATGCTGGGGTAGGATCATTCATCAGAGGAAATGATTATGTTTCCTAGGGCATAAATTGTTTGTTTTAGCAGAAGTACACCCATCAAAATGCTGCTTTGCCTTCGCAGCAAGACTATTATGCCAAATGGAAAACGAATGGCTTGGCACAGCTGGGTATTCTTAAGTCACCAAGGATTTCATCTGGTGTATATAATCTATTGATGTATTATAATCTAGAAAATGTCATCTCTGCTGGTTTATCTCAGCAGGAAGGCAAATACAAATAATACTTTGTGGGGAATGATTTCCAGTGGGGTGTTTAGTTCTTGCTGTTTGGGGTGATGAAAACAATGAGTTCATTAGGAAGAATAAGAGATGAACATTTTCCTGTATTATATTGCATTTCTTTGTGGCTGGCTTGTAACAAGGAATTTGGGTTATTTTTGAAAATAAGGTAATAATACAATAAATCTTTGAACTACTATGCTGAGAAAAAACCCTAACATTAGTACAAGATGTGGGCTTACATATTGCTGGAATATTTTTGGAGTGGTCTGAACTTCATGGGTATATATATCAAATTAAAATGAAGGAATAGTCTACTATTTTGGGGATGGGCCACAGATCAGTGATAGTGAATTTGCCTTGAATGCAGAAAATCCCAGATTTGGTCTCTGGCATATCCAGGTTGGGATGAAAAATCTAACTATCTGCCATATATATAACTTGCTGCATTCCTGCAGGAGTCTAGGTGGGGTATAAATTTAATACATAAATTAAAAAGAAACATCTTTCCCGAAGCCCTACTGGGAGCCTCTGCCAATTTTAATCTTGAGGAATGATTCAGTACGACTCAGTATCAGGTAACATCATATGTGCATTGAAACTATTGAAATATGAAATTAAATGTTTCAGTTTTGTTTTTTTCTCCATTTTGGCTGTTTTTTTTTTTCTTGTCATATTTTCTCCAAATATTTCATGAGCATCATTTCTTTCTGAAAGAAACTTGCAAACTACGTTGGGGACGCCATTTTTAACTCTGAGGCTACTAATTGAACTGTTGTATCACTGAGCCATGAAAATGTAAATGTCTACCCAGGGATTTTCAGTAGCTGTTAATAGCCTTGTGCCTGAGGTAAAAGTGAAGCTATTAAAACAGTCTTCATCCGAACAGTTGGACAGTGCTGTTTTTTTTTAAATAACAAAGGGAAACATTTTTTTCAGCTGGAAGTAGTAAATATATTTTGATTTTTTTTCCTATATTATAATTGTTTGCTGTTTGTGTTTTATTAATAATTTAACATAATGCTTGTTAAAATGAAGTGTGGGGAGTACAATACAGAGATGTTCTTCATCTGAAATTTTTAATTAGGCTACAACAGAAGGAGAGGTGGGACTATAGTAAGAGGACTTTGTATGGAATAGTGGCCATTCAGACTTCAGGGCTTAGTGATTAAAACAACTCATTCTTCAGAAAACATAGTTTCTCGAAGAAATGGACTCCCACTGTTAATTTTCACTACACTGCTTTTCCCCAAAGATGTTCTAACCTTTTGATAAAAAATAGATAATCACCCAGAGACTGAAGAATACAGAGTCACTGAGGCTGGTTCTAGACTCAAGGCTAGGTTTAGAATGTCTTCTTGAAGAACGTTGACTATTTCAGATTATGGGCCATACTACTGATTAGAGTTACCAGACATCTGGCAAAAGCAGGACATGTCTTCATTTTTGTTCTCATGTCCTCCATCTGGCAGGCATAGCCTTAAAATCAAATATTGTCTGGCTTTTTTAGTATCTTTTTTTTTACGTTTTCACAATAATATTTCTTCAAATTTTCATGTATTGTGACCTTGTAAATTGTCTGCTTCTTTCTTTCCCTCATCCAGCAAGAGACTAGACAGTCTAGATTTACAATATGTAAGTTATTTCTGATTTCAGCAATCAATTTCATTCAAATCTATGATCACTGTAGTGTGTAGATCACATGACTCATATGTTTCTATGGTGAAATTTGAAAAGTGTGTCACCATCAATTCTCTATTATCATTAGCATATATTCTTGAAAATAAAGATTTGTTGGAAAAATATTGCTATTGAAAAACCAGTCTTTCTCATGCCGGAAAAAGTAAGTTCATGTACATGTAGGCCTAAGTAATTTTTTTTTTTTTTTTGCAATTTTTCAGTGTAATTTTTGTTGCAGATGCCAAGAAAGTTAAATGATTAGTATGTCCTCCTTATCCTCACCCATTTGTCCTCTTTTCCAATTATCCATGTCCTCCTTCGTCTGCTCAGATATCTGGTAACCCTAATATTGATGGACAGCATAGAAAAGTGCAGGGGATAAGCTGTGTCAGCCTCCAGCTGGCAGGTTGCCCCTGATTATTCAACCCTTGAGAGGGCAATCAAGGGAGCTAATGAGCTGCAGGAGCAGAGAAGGGCAAGTTTCTAGAAAAAAAATAGCAGAGAAAAGGATCTGTATTGCAGAGGGAAAGGGAAAGGAAGGAGGAAACTGACTAAACAGGGAGAAGTAGGCAGCCTTTCAGATTGAATGAGATGAAGAGTCCTTTCCCTGGGTAGAACAGCATACAGTATCATCTGCATCTAATAACAATAATCAGTACCACCTCATTTGTCCAAGAAGAAGACAAATCTGAATTTAAGACAACCATTGGTAAGAAGAGGATGCCTGTCTGCCTTTGCTACCATATTCTCAGAAACTGTAAAAAGGCTATTTCAGTTTAAAGATAATTTTTAATTAAAAAAAGTCTTTCTCAGGAATAATCATAATAATAGGAATAACAACAGCAATGACCCCCAGTGAGGCACTACCTTGTCATGGTTTGTGAGGCTTGCATGGTCCCAGGAGGATGAGAGCTATGCCAGAGGTTCAACCACACTGGACAGGTCTCATCGGAGAAGCCAGATGAAGAGTGTCTCTCCCATAAACAATATGGTGAGATGTAATTTACAGAAACCTATACCAGATTGGTTGTTGCCCAGAGCAACAAGGACCACACTAGGTGTTCTAGTTCCTAGACAACTGCTGACAAGTGGGCTATAGGACTCAGGACTGCTGGCTGAGCATACAGGGCCAACAACTGCAGGACTACTGGAAGAAAAGTTTTTTACCTGTCGCAAATGTACAAAGGCTGAAAACAAAGAAATAATGATCTGCTATTACAAATCAAGTCCAACGAGAAGAGGATATCTGAAAAGAATGCACCAGTTCTGGAAAGAACAACATCCGGAAACAGAAATAACAGACCAGAGATTAGCAGATCAACATTATTTTATAATATGAAATAAAGTATTCACAGAAGTAGAATTGGAAGAACTGCAAAGGTCTACCCAGGGCAAAGAAATCAAAGCCTTGCCAGAAGTAGCTCAGACTGTAGAGGCAAACCAGGGGGAGTCAGCAGCAGAGGAAGCCAGCATAGCTATTGAATCACTTTTATTCCCAAACCAGGCACCCTTTCCTCTGCCTTCTCCTCAGAAAGAATAACACCCTCTAACTAAAAAAACAAGATGAATTGAAACAAAGAATAACTGAGCATCTAGAACAGCACAAAAAGAACAGAATAAGGTTGCCTGCATTGAAGCGTCTTACAAAGAAACAGCTAGCACAAGTATTAAAAGATGCCAATAAGGTAATATCAAATATAAGCACCAGCTCATGGCAAGAAACAGACCAACTAATGTACAGTATGGCTGCAGTTAAAACTGAATACCTTGGATGCAAAATCAACAAACAAGGAAAAAAGCCAAAGAGTGCAAAGAAGATCAGCAGATACAAAGCTCAAATTGCACACTATAGGCAGAATCTCCATTTTCAGTCCAGTCAGAAATGTTTCTACCAATCCATCAATGTCAGGTGTTGAACCAGTCAACGCCTGACAAAGAAGAAACAGTGCAGTTCTGGGCTCAGCTATGGGACAAGCCAAAGAAATACAACAAGAATGCAGCTTGGATAAAGGAGGTAGATAAGAATAAAAAAGAAGCTGAAATGAAAGAACTTGTAATAACAGCAGAAATGGTGGAGAAAAGGGTAAGAAAGATCAAGAATCAGTCAGCACCAGGTGAAGATGAACTGCATGGTTTTGGAATGAAACATCTGACTGGTCTGTACCCACTCATTGCCAAGCTGTTTAACAAAATACTGCAAGGAGGTGAAATTGAAGGTTGGTTAACATCTGGCAAAACGTACCTGATAATGAAAGATCCAACAAAAGAGGCAGCACCAGGCAACTGCAGGCCAATTACCTGCTTACCAACAACTTTCAAATTGCTAACTGATGTTGTAGCTAATGCAGTCCAACAACGTCTAGTTGAAAACAAGCTCTTTCCACCTGAGCAGACAGGAAATGCCCAAACAGCAGAGGAACAAAAGATCAGCTCCTAACTGACAAGACAATTTTGGAAAACTGCAACAGAAGGAAGACCAACTTGAATGCAGCTTGGATTGATTACAAGAAGGCATTTGACTCCCTACCAAATGATTAGATAATCAAGTGCCTAGAAATAACAGGAGTCAGTAGAAACATCAGAAGCTTTGTGCACAGATCAATGGCACAATGAAAGACACAGTTGCTGGTCAATGGTGATAGACTGGGAGAGGTTAACATCAAGAGAGGAATCTTTTAAGGAGACTCACTATCACCACTACTGTTTGTCATTGCACTGATTCCTCTGTCAGCAATACTGAACAAGTCAGGCCATGGCTATCAAAAACATCTGCCAGGTTATCCCACCTCCTTTACAAGGATGATCTGAAGCTGTATGGAAAAACACCATCTGAAATGGAATCGCTGCTTGACACTGTCCGAATATACAGCCAAAATATTGCAATGCAGTTTGGACTGGACAAATGTGTCACCCTTACTATCAGCAGGGGAAAAATAATGAAAACTGAAGGAATCAAGATGTCCTATGGAAATAACATCAAGGGTCTAGATGAAGAAGATTACTACAAATACCTGGGCATCCTTCAAGCTGACAACCACAAGCACACTGAAGTCAAGAAGAAGTGAAAATGAAGATCTTAAAGTCCAAACTCAGTGGAGGAAATATCATCAAGGCAATTAACACCTGGGCAATTCCAGTCATTAGATACACAGCTGGAATAGCAGACTTGACTCAAGCAGAACTAGAAGCCCTGGATAAGAAGACCAGAAAAATAATGACAATGAATCATGCCCTTCATCCACACAGCGCATCTACTTACCAAGGAGCATAGGTGGGCATGGAATGTTGCATATACACCAGACAGTTGAAGAAGAAAAAAAGGGAATTGGAAGAATATCTGAAGGACAGTGAGGAAGATGCACTGAAGCTAGTAGACCATGAAGGCTTACTGAATACTGAAGAGATAAACTGGCCTACAAGAAAGACCAAATGAAGAATAGAAAAGAGACATGGCAAGGCAAAGTATTACATGGCCAGTACACAAAAAACTAGCAGGCAAAGCAGATAGCAACAAGACCTGGCAATGGCTAAGAGCAGGAAAATTGAAGAAAGAGACAGAGGGGCTAATTCTGACTGCAGAAGACCAAGTCTTAAGAACAAATGCATATAAAGCCAAAATGGAGAAGACAGCAACAGACAATAATACTGCCTCTGCAAAGAGGCTGAAGAATCAGTGGACCAACAAAAATAATAATAATTCAACACTACGCACATTAGGCTCTTCATTAACATAATTGGACACATGTACTCCTACATAGTGTGTAAATCAGAAAAGAAAATGGGAGCCACCTTCTTCCTCATCAGCACCATTGCTTAGTTCATCTTTTCCTATGAGTTTCACAGGATGACACAATCTCATTGGCCACCTTCAACGCAAGAAATAGTCTCCTGTAAGATTTGTGCTCGTATTTTTCCCCATCCTGTCATGAAATGAATACTGCTGATCCTTAAGAATTGTTGGGCCTATTATTTATTTATTTAAGCAATTTATATGGCCGCCCAACTCACTCACAGTGACTGCGGGTGGCTTACAGGAATAAAAATCCCAAATAAAAGCCTACTACATCCTCCCCACCCCCCTGGTGACAACAACACATTTACACTAGCCATTCGATGGGCTATAGGATGTATAGGGCTACCTAAGAGAGAGTTCACAGGGTCCCTTGTTCTATTCATGTGGTATTAGGTGGCCAGCTCTCTTTCCCACTGAAGCAGCAATGAGCTTTCAGGCTGAATGGCCGTGGTCTAATTCTCTTTTGTCCTGACTTTTCACCAGCAGCTGTGCCTGGCATCTTCAGAGGTAGAGTGAGCTGCTCTTGGTAGCTTGCACTGTCCACTTTGTCCTGGAGTTTCTTAAATTATGCATCACATTTTCAGCAGTTCCTGAAACAGGTAGTCTCTCTCCTTCTCCCCTTCCCCCAAAATGTTCTAGGTCTTCAAAGAATTTCTGTTTGAGAGTGTGTGAAATAGACAGTGTAATTCCACCAATTGCAGTCACTGCTGTCATTTCAAAGAGGACCTTCCCATCTCCATCTCTTTGCTTTTGAAGCATTAGTTCAAGTTTTTCTTGTTCTTATGAAATGAATAAAGTAAATTTTAGTTAGTATCTATAAATGATTTAATGCATTTACAGTAGTGTTTTACAAGATATGTATTTGTGTGCATGTGTGTGGGGGGGGGATATATGGTGTGATTTGTCATAATTTTTTAATTCCACATCCTCCTTTTCTTGTTCTTATTATAATATTATGGACATAATTACATGAATAGCTTTAGCTGAAATAGTAATTTCTGATTTGTTTTTGTAATTCCTGCCATAATTTCAAGGTGCCATTTGATTTGTTTTAGCGAGATTAATTTTGCAGGAAGATATCATGTTGTACTATACAAACATGCAGACTGCAAATATAACAGTTACGTGAAATAAAACAGTGCTTTTTGGGTTGCATCTCCAGGTCACTAGCCATGCAAAGATGGTAACCTGTCTGTGGGGCAAGAATATAAAACTAGAATTGAAGTAAGTGCCATATATACAGATTGTGCTTAATGCTCAATGAAAACATACGTAGCTGCCATGAAGGAGGCCAGACTGTCCATTTTGGCCCAGTGTGGTCTACTATGTCTTCAATAGCCTCTACTGGAAGACTTCCTTATAATTTCTTACTTTTTAACTGATTGAACCTGAGATCACCTGCATGTAGGAAGTGTTTTCTACCACTGGTCTATGGCTCCTCTTCCAGCTACTAATACACTGTATAAGCTCTGCTGAAACTGTATATGACCCCACTGTTTTCATCTTAATATTACAAGTCTCCCAACCTAATGTTAGATTAAATTGCCCCTTTTGGACAATAGCCCCTTCTATCTTCTACTGACTCTACTTAGGAAACTATCGAATGGTTACAGGTGTATGTACAGAGACTCCCACTGTTTAATTTTGGTTCAGGACACTTTGTTGGCTAGGCAGCTAACTGGCATTCTCATCCTGTCTCTACTTGTTTTACTGAACACACTCCTTAGGTCACCCATTCCTATTCAATTTAGTTTTATATTTCTTTTGGCACACCCAAAGTCAACAGAAGCACACTCTTAAACCCAGACATTGTCACTTCCTTCAACAAACATTCATTCCTCACAACTGATCACAGGTTACTTGCTACTTTTCTATTAGCATTTGCACATGTTAAAATTTCACCATCTTCAGCAAGTATTCTATCAAATGTACTAATTCATCTACTTTCTCCAGTTTTTTGCCATTGATGTCAAACTTGCAGTCACTCAACTATAGTCAATTATTATTTGAATTCAAAGTGCTTTCCACAAATGAAGTCAAACCTATCTTAACAGGATGCAATGCAGTAATTAAACTGCTTATATAACATAATTACCCTGGCATTTATAAGACAAGTCAAAATAGTTTGAAGGTTAGACCTAAATGTAAAGTTTAGAAGAAACTCCTCCTATAATTAAACTATTCAGCTTAAATGGATTTCAAAGTGGATGGTAAGCACTTTTTTGAACTATTGCATAATACTAATGCTAAGTACTAAAAAAATACATATCTGCTTTCAATCTAGTTGTGAGAAAACTGTTATGTATGGAAAAAAAGTATAATTGAGAAAGAAAAGTTCTTACTCAATTCACCATCTACTTGTACTTGGCTGCCTCACAAATCTGTGCGCGTGCAAGATTCTCCATGCATTTCAAAACAACTGGACAAGTAATGCAGGGTAATATAAGATTATGTTTGCTATTTTTTAAATAGGCTATTTGTTCTCTGTTTATGCTTAAAAATTATTCTGATCCTTTTCCTCTTTATGTATTCTCTTGAAGATTTGAATGGTAACATTTCAGAGAGGGATGAAGTGGTACCTGGTCACCCTTTCCTTTAGATCTCAGTATGAACTGCACAGTCAACACTGATGTGATTAATAATTATACATGAAAATCCAGGTTAATATATTGTGTACCTGGAAAGATAGAAAGAATGTGAAAGGTTTTAATCCTGATTGCCAGTTGGTCAAGGAAAACTACAATTGTCAAAACCAAAAATAAAAACTACAATTGTCAAAACCAAAAATGTTTTGGGGGAGACCCATAGAAAATGTCTAGAGGTTTACTAATTGATAGCTCAATGACATGATAGTCCTGAGCTATCAATTAGTAAACCTGCATGAGATGATTTCTTGAGATGATTTCTCCATGTCCCTATTATTTGACACTTTATGTAAGAAAAGACATCAAGCTCAGAGGTGTGGGCTGTCATCTCAAATATCTGGCTTTGTTGGGCTTGCCCTTCATTCAGAGACGTATATCTTCAGGGGAGGTCAGGTTTGTCATAGGTTGAATCCGTTCCAGCATTCTTCTGCCAAGTATAAGCCAGAAGTAGGCTGTTTAGCCAGAACTGCATTCTCCTGACTGTTTGAAATTTCAATAAAGGCTCATTTCTGTCTTGTGAGTCCTTGGAATAATGCTGGGGTATCTAGAACTGGATGTATATGGAGCAGGAATGCCCCCAGGCCTCCTGGTTCTGACTTCTTGAAGGAATATTTTCTGGTTGGTTGATCTTGGGTGAGTACCAGGATATGCTGACTCTCCTTGGTCCAAATACAAGAATTGCCAGTGGGCTCCCCTTTCTCCTCTGATGAAAACCTTTTTCAATTTTTTTTCATGAATATGTGGCATTTAACTAATTAGAGCAGTGTTTCTCAACCTTGGCAACTTTAAGATGGGTGGACTTCAACTCCCAGAATTCCCCAGCCAGCATGGCTGGCTGGGGAATTCTGGGAGTTGAAGTCCACCCATCTTAAAGTTGCCAAGATTGAGAAACACTGAACCAGAGGATGACCAGAAGAGCTCCATCCCCCATACCTGTGCATCTTATCTTTGCTATTCCCCAACTTCCATGCATTGACTGGAGAGAAACCATACCAGTGTCAATAGTACTTGAACATACCTTGCACGATCAGGGACCCTGTTTAATAATGGAGTACTAATGAGTGCAGCTCTTCTTCAGATTATACGATGGGATCAAATAGAAGCACAAGCATGTGGGGAGTCATGCATGAACACAAGAATGATGAAATTAAGTAGAACCAGCTTGTCTGGCCATGTTCTCTACCAAGTTTAACCTTTATGTTTCAATTAATGTGTAATATTTCTGACTCATAGCTCATATTTCAACTCCATAGCTGAATATCACTATGGAAAATGTTGGTACCTAGAACATTTATTTGCAGAATCTAGTATATGGATTGGGGAAATAGAGTGTTTGTTCATTTATTGATTCAGGCCCTTCTTTTAAGGGTCACATATTAGTCCACCACAATGTATGATGAGAAAAGGCAGCTTTTCTGTGTTCATTAGGTTGTAAGCACCTGCTGTTTATTTTCTCCTTTAGAGCTATGTCAGGAGATAACTATCAACAACTTCAGAAAAAGAACAATTGTTCCTTCCATGGGATGAGGCATAATGCAGGATAAACAAATAGTTGAAAAACAAAACACTCTTGGTAAAACAAATGCTTCTGAAAGGTTTAATCCTGATTATAGTGTTTATCAACTGACATTTTAATGGGAGGTAGAGAGGAGGAATTGAAGCTTTGTTTAACACACCATAATGTTTCATTCTCTCATATAGCACATGATCCAAACCCATGTTTTTGTTATTTAATATACTGTTGATTTGTACATTTCTTCTATGATGACTTTGTTGTAGCTTATGGTTTCTCTCTGCTACTTTTATGTGTTTCAGTCAAGTAGTGTCTATTTATTTATTTAATCAATTCATATGGTCCCCTAGCTTGCAATTCGCAACTCTGGATGGCTAACATAAAATTAAAACCAAAAATAACAACAACAGCAGCAATAACAAAGCATGATATAATCAAGACCAGCTCACAGTAATTCCTTATCGACCACTACAAATGGACTCATCTCATCCTTTGGCTCAATGCCTGGATGAAAAGCCAGGTCTTCAAGGCCTCGTAGAAGACCAACAGGGTCTGGGCCATCTGAATCTCAGATGTTGGCTGTGCCAGAGGGCAGGCACCAAAACAGAGAAGGCACTATAAAAAGTGGTGTTATAAGTCTTCAAAGCTGCAGAACTGATTTTACAATAACTGCCCCACCACTGTGTCATTGATGGCTGAGTGTAGGGGGAAGATGCTGGGTGGCAGAAAAACCATAGTTATCTCTGACAGCTGGAGGGATGGGTCAGCCATTTGCTTTCCTATGCATATATATACAGTAGTTGACAAATGATATGTCCTATTTTTATTTTAAACCTGTCCTCCTGCACAGCTATCAAAAGCACAGGTATACTGTACATACATTTATTGATCTTTTTTTAAAAAAAAGAAACTTGAAATGGCCAGAATGGCTGCTGTTTTATATTATAAGTCGCCCAGAGTCCCCTATTGTGGGGGAGATGGGCGACGGAGAAATCCAATAAAATAAATAAAATAAATAAATCTACTGCTAGATTCACAGTCTAAGACTGGTAAAAACTTAATAATTGAAGTCCTAACCAAGGACCTTAGAATGATTAAGGTAGCATCTAAGAATATAGGCAGTTCCAAGCAAGGTGTTTTTTTTGTAAAATTAGGATGTTCAGGTCTGATAAATTCAAAATTTCCAAATATCGAAGGAGTCCTTAGATATTGCTCTGAGGGCTCCAATCACAATTGATATAACAGCAGATTTCTTTTTTTAATAAGTGTTCAGCTTTGATCTGCAAGTCCTGGTATTTCATAATGTTTTCCAATTGCTTTTCCTCAATCCTAACATCAGCTTGTATAGCAACATCAATGAACCAGACTTTCTTCTTTTCAATGACTGTTATATCAGGCATGTTATAAACAAGATGGCTGTCTGTTTAGATCTTAAAGTCCCATAAGATCTTCACTCGCTCATTTTCTAAAACCTTCTCAACTTGATGATCCCAGTAGTTTTTTTTTGCTACATTTAAATCCAAACCTCTGGCAAAGTTTCCAATGAATAATTTTGGCAACTTGGCCATGACACTGCTTATAGTGTTTGTGAAATTTTGCTGCAGCCACTGATCAAATGATCAACTGTTTCTTCCTTTTCACTACAAAGGTGACATTTGCTGTTGTATGTTACATGCTGAATTTTTGCTTTCATGCAATTAGTTGGCAAAGCTTGTTCTTGACCCACTAAAATAAAACCTTCAGTTTCTTTCTTTAACACTCCTAATCTTAACCAGCTCCATGTGCAGTTTTTATCAGCTTTCCCTTCTATATCCTTCAAGTATTGACCAAACGTTGGCTTGTTCTTCCAGTTTACAAATCGGTTTTTAATTGTTTCTGTTCTATACTCAGCCTTCATCTTTGTTGTTTTCAAAAACTTTCCTTCACTGACTTCCTTCAATAAGGGTTCTTCACTTTTCTTAATATCTTTTTTCTCAGGCCATGTTTTCCTTCCTCCACAGTTTGCTGCAACTGTAGGAGCCTACTACCCCTTTCAGCTCTTGGCAAATATAGCCAATCAATATAGCTTTTTGGGTGTAGAGCATGGTGCATTGTCATTAGTTTTCATGTTTTCCAATCCAAATTATCAAGTTCCATCTGGGTCCAGTCAACTGTTTCTGCTGTATATCAAATAATGGGGACAGCCCAGGTATTAATTGTTTTGATGATGTTCCTACCATTTAGCTTTGATTTCAAAATTTTCTGAACTCATTTGATATATTTGGTAGAAATATTTTCTTTGACTTGTTTCTGTAGCTAATCAGAAGCTCCCAAAACTCCCAAATATTTGTAGGTATACATATTTATTGAACTTAAAAAAAAGAAGTAACCTGAAATGGCCAACATGACTGCTGTTTATTATTAATATTATTCACAGCATGAAATCACAGCTGCCAGTTCTTTAGCAGGTGTTGGCCTTCATTCACATGGAGTTCTTCCCAAGAACCTAGGATGTTGTAATGCATTGGCATAGTATATGTGCGGATCCAAGCAGTGTGGCCTTTTGTAATTGACAGATGGAAATTTTGTCAATGCACAAATTTTCTAGGTGCCATCCAGGGCTTTTTGGTATGGCCCCCAGTGTGCCGATAACCACTGGGACCACATTATTCTGGCTTTTATTTTTGTGTAACTCAAGGCAGCATATATAATGCTCCTCTTTTTGCCACAACACCCTGTGAGGTGGGTTGGGCTCAGAGAGAGTGATTAACCCAAAGTAAATCAGTCAACTTGTACGCTAAAGGGAAGACCAGAACCCATGGCACCCTGGTTTCTAGTCCTGCACCTTAATCACTACATCAGACTGGCTTATGATATGTACTTCTGATGATGATGATAACGCACATGGGCTGTTCTGATTTCTCTTACTATGTAATGGGAAATGGCATTTTATTACATAATAAACACAACAGATATGA
Source organism: Python bivittatus (assembly GCF_059951505.1). Taxonomy (NCBI): domain Eukaryota; kingdom Metazoa; phylum Chordata; class Lepidosauria; order Squamata; family Pythonidae; genus Python; species Python bivittatus. The sequence goes on from NW_028277097.1 coordinate 6,231,912, forward strand.
AGGCAAACATATCTAGGCTGAAACAATCTAGATGACCATGAAATGGCAGCAAAGGGTTAGTGTTCTCTATCTTTCTGTAGTTGCCTAGCGGTCATTAGGAGTTTTGCAGACCAAATATGACTCAGAAGGAGCCTGGCAGCACCTTTTCAGACCAACTTTTCTATTAAAAGTCATCAGCTTTTGCAAGTACAGCTCACTTCATCAGATGCATGGAATCAGTTAAGCCATTCCATGCATCTGGAGAAGCAAACTGTAGCTTATGAAAGCTGATGGCTTTTAATAAATGTGCTGGTCTGAAAAGATGCTGCCAGGCTCCTTCTGATTCTGGGCTACCATAGACTAACATGGCTCTCCTCTGTCAAAGCTGAGGTGTAATAGTCCCCATAGGTATGGCTCATTAATGAGTGGTCACAGAGCAACAATTGCCTGGAAAGAGAAAGCACAATTATGTCTTTTAGGCAGCCTCCAAAAATCTTTATGTGGTGTATTCTTGAAATTACTCATACTGCTAATTAAGCCCAATTATTCTTCATAATTTTGGTTAGTATTTATCAGTTCTAGCTTTCCCTGCACAGGGAAAGTGGGTAACACACAAGCTATGCTCCATGAAAAGACAGCTAATTATGAGAAACAAGAGGAGGGAGCAAGGAGGGAGAAGTACTTGACAGGAGAGTCCACAGGGTATGGTAAAAAAAAAAGTTTGAAAAAATCAGGATGGTGGCCACAATGGTGAGATTGAAGCTCGGCCTGTTTTTTTAACTGCAATTGCAAACAGCTTTGATTGCACCATTGGGGCTGCCATCTTGACTGTTTTGACCACACCTTGCAGATACCCCTGGCCCTTGCCTGACCATGCTATGCAAAAGGCTATAGAAGAGAAGCCATTTTATACAGGAAAATCCAGAGAAACATGGGGCACAGCATCTAAACCTTCTCACCCTTACAAGAATCTTCTGCAGTAGCAGTATTCATATGAAGGTCATATTTCATGGCTTTCTTTCAGAAGTAAGACTCTCGCAATTGTAAAGGCCAAGAATCGGCAACCAGAGGTCCTGAGCAGCCCCTTCATATCTTAGCATGCTGTCAGGCCCAGCCCAAGAACAGTGATGAAACAGTCCAGTCGAGTATAGTTCCTTTATTTGCTTGCACCTTATAGACAGAATCTTGCCAAACTAAAACAGCAACTAGTGGCTATACCCTGGGAGATTCTAGGGAGTGGCAACCCTGAATCTCTTACTCTTCTCACACTCCCCCTGCGGACTGTGTTTCCTCTTGCCTCCTTTCCCCTGCTGGAATGCACCCCCTCCTTCCTGATAGCCTTGATCTCCCACATCACTCTCCTCCTCGTAGATACATTCCATCACACGTGCAAAGTCCACAGCTTCAGTCCCCAGAATTTTTAGAAGTGTGGGGGGAAATGCCCACCCGAAAACCTCACAAGCTGTTGCCAGTTAGTGTGAGTGATAGCGAGCCAAGTGAATGAATGATTTGATTCAACGAAAAAGAGCTTCCTACCTGATTCTTAAATGCCCATGTCGTGGGACAGAGTCTGGATTAGGTGCTGGGTTACTATTTATATAGACTTATATCATGCCTTTCATTCAAGAGCTCAAGGTGGCATGCATAGTGCTCCCACTCTACTTTTCCCCACAGTAACAATCCTGTGAGGTAGGTGGGCTGAGAGAGACTAACTGGCTGAGAGTAACCGAGGAAACTTCTGTGGTTGAAGGAAGACTAGAAGCTGGGGCTCCCTAATCTAACATCCTAACTGCTGTATCCTACTATCTGTTACTTCCCTTGGTTGTCTAGTCACCTAACATCATTCATTTAATTTGTGCCTTTATGTTATGTTAACTCATCATATTATGAGTCTGCTGGCATTGCCTACACCTCCATTTATTTATTCATTGAGTGACTGATTCTGTGCCATCAAGTCAGTGTTAACTCTTAGTGATCACACAGATAGATTTTCTCTATGACTCTCTGTCCCTAATCTGGTCCTTCAGGTCTTCAGTCACCACTGTCACTGAGTCCACCCACCTTGCTGCTGCTCATCTTTCTCTTTCTTTCCACCTTTCCTAGCATTACAGCCTTCTCAAGAGAGCTGGGTCTTTGCATAATGTGTCTGAAGTAGGATAAATTGAGCCTGGTCATTATTCATTGACCAGGCTTTCTGTTAAATAATATATATTTCTGTTGAAAAATAATGTGTGGAGATTATCCATGTTTACAACAATTCTTGAACTTAAAAACCAGGTTGTTCCAGTTAGAAGAGGCATGGGTTTACCCTGGAATTAGACAAGGTGGACTGAAAGACAGCTTTGCTATGGAGGAAATCAGGTTTAGGCCTTAATCAGAAGGCTAAATGCATTAAAAATAGCAACTTGGCTTACTTGATGGCTGTGGAGATGAGCATGTTGCTACGTATTGCAAAGCAGTTATGAGGCAGTAATTTTATATTAAAAAACTTTCATTGGGTTAGAAATAAAATTTGCTGTATTATTTTTGTTTGCATCTCTGTGGGGTTTTTTTTTATTGTCATAAGATGATGCTGGATGAAGAGTTCTATGTAAATGTTACAACAAATAAACCAGGTTGCTCCTTCTCTCCTCCCTCTCCTACAGCATGAAATCTTGACTTCCTGAAATTTGCTGTGACACTGTGTTCACATTCCTGGTTTGCCATCAATCTCTCCACAGACTGGTCCACTTATCTCAAATTGCTTCCCAGTCCGGATCAATGATTACAGAGATGGAGGTGCTAGCAGAAAATTACAGACTCTACTTAGCAACCTACCATGCAGTCACAAGTCTGCTTGGCTTTCACAATAAACAAAGTAGTTGTCTTGTGCTTGACCCTTCTACACTGTGATCACTTCTGTTCTTTGATTATTGTACAGGGTCACTTGGGCAGGACAAGTTAACTTGTTTGGTATCTCCTGGTACAGACAATTCTGTCATGTCTGAAAGGCTGGGCTAGATAACCTTACTAGTCCTGCCATTCTGTATTCCTATAAAATCCTGGCTTTTCTTTCTATGTTTCATTTGCAGTAGGAACGTTTCTGTAGTTCCGTCAACAGCTGAATGGTCTGGTTTCTTGTGGCAAATTAGCCCTAGTAGGGTCTCTTGCTTGTATCAGATTTAAAGGAAATTGAAGGGGTGCACTGTTTCAAAAGCATTTGGTGAGAATATGCCTGAAGGCAAAATAAGACATCTCAGTGTGTGCATATATCACAGAATTTAAATATGCCACAGTATATAAACAGAGAGCAAACCCCATCCAATTCTAGCACTGAAGATGTTACCTAGCCGGGTAACGAAACGTTTGCAAGAAAGAACCAAACTCAGAGGTTGAACAAACCCTGAGGACTCCACAGAATTTAAACATGTTATATTTTTCTATACTTCAGGAACTTTTTTTTAAAAAGTGGGGAGACCTCATACCTTTTATTTTGCAGTGATGCAGACTTGATTACCAATAACCTGGACAAGGATGGCCAAAGGTCTTATTTGCTTTTTTTCTTTTTTAGTGAGTGATTTATTAAACCATTTGGATCAGGCAAACAGAGAGCAAACTGTCTGGGCCTTGAGCAATGACACATCCAAAGGTAAATGTGACCAGGTATGAACTCATCATTAACAGCAGACAATTAAGGAAGGCCAGTATAAAGACCCAAAGAAAAGAATGGATTAAAAGTTGCAGCTGGTCTCTGATAGGCTTTTGGAATTTATTTAAAGGAAGATTTTCATTTAGGGCCTCACAATCCAAGGGACTAAACAAAGAGGAGCAGATGATGGGAGCAGCAGAGAATATGTGCCTGGGCTGATCCCTCTCCTCCTCTTCCTCTTATAATTAATAGTCAGGGATTGGCTGGAGAGTCATGTCCTTGATTATAGATTCTTCCTTGCTTTCTGTCAGCCCCACTAGGTAGACCAGCCCAGGAAATCAACTCCACAAGAAGGCTAAAATTACTTTTATTAAGACTGGCTATAAGAATCTTGCAAATCTCATTGTGCTGTTATTTGGGTCCAGCCCCATCACTGTACCTGCTCCCCCTTACTCCAATGAATTAGAGAGGCATCGGAATGTTACCTCTTTGTTCGGAACTTAAAAAAAAAAGTTTCATCCCCTTTTGCTGAGTTAATGTTTCTCACATATTTTCATCAAGGCCTGCCTGCCTGCCTGCCTTCCTTTCTTCCTTCCCACAAGAGAGTGTAGTAGTAATAGTATTCATTTTAAATTAGCAAATATTAGTGGCTTACATAAAAAAAAAATATTGTATTATTGCCTGTCTGTCTGTCTGTCTGTCTGTCTGTCCGTCCGTCCGTCCATCCATCCATCCATCCATCCATCCATCCATCCATCCATCCATCCATCCATCCATCTATCTATCTATCTATCTATCTATCTATCTATCTATCTATCTATCTATCTATCTATCTATCTATCTAATTATATTTTTTAGTTGGCCAAATAAATGAAATATTTTTCCTTCATCTGATTTGAAGATTCCCCTCCACTTTCCACATGCAAGTAATCTACAGAAGGCTTTCTGCTGACTGGGATACTGTATTGACGCCAAATCTCATTAGAACATTTTTTCCTAAACAAAATAATAATCATTCAGTTAGCACATAGCAAGTTAATTAGTCTTGGCAGAATTCCAGATGGGTAATCATTATCATCCTAATTAATCTCTATAATAATATTAATGAGCCTAAGTACAGTTCTCCCTGAACAGCTGCAAAGCAGGAACATCTAATTCCTGCCTGTGATTTTGGGCAACACAATAACCAACCCAATAAGGTGGAATAGAAGTAGCTATTAGAAATGTCAATTGAAGTAGAGCTACAGCTTCAAACTGACTCTTGATCTATTAATATTAAGCACTGCCATATTTAGAATTCATGCTGAGTAGTTTTAAGCAGATTGATATTTTCAAACTCCACTTCTCATGCAGTTGTTAATAATAGTAATAGTAATAATAGCCAGTTAGATTAAGGCATCAGGCTAGAAACCAGGAGACTGTGAGTCCTAGTCTGCCTTAGACATGAAGCCAGTTGGGTGACCTTGGGCCAGTCACTCTCTCTTAGCCCTAGGAAGCAGGCAATGGCAAACCACTTCTGAAAAACCTTGCCAAGAAAACTGCAGGGACTCATCCAGGTAGTTGCCAGGAGTCAACAATGACTCAAAGGCACGCACACACACACACATATCCCTTTAATTTGCAATTCTCTGATGGTTTTTTGACCTATAGAATTTAGGTCCTTAGTGTAAATTCTATAGGTTAGATTCAAGGTTGTGTAATGCTGCTTCCTTTACTCCTCCCACCTTCCACAGTAAAGTACAGGATCAACTTGTTAGAATAACAATGAGAGCCTTAGCACTTTCCACATATCAAAACTACTATGTTGCATTTCAAAAAGTAACTCTGCTGTGTCATCACACTTGGAATGTGTTATCTTTTTTATTATCTTGCAACCTCATCAGATGTAAAGCAGTTCTCCCTGTATTTGGGGCTTTCTGCTAGTATATATGGATGTCCACGTAATCTTTGATTAACATCCTGTATAAGACTTATGTAACCTTGGGGCTCTGCGTCTTGCCTTGTTTGAGTGCAAGAAACCAGTGGCTCACTATCATCATCATCATCATCATCATCATCATCATCATCATCATCATCATCATCTAAACTTGTCCCCGCCCATCTCCCCCCAATGGGGGACTCTGGGCAGCTCACAACATATTAAAACAATAAATAGATATACAATTAAAATCCATAACAATACACGTTTACAAAAATAAAAGGAAAAAAATCTAGGAGGCCAAAGGTTCAAGGCAGCAACACCAGGCCTCTAAGGAGCTAGCCAACCCCACATTTGATGACCCCCCTCCCCACCCCAGGCCAGATGGCAGAGCCAGGTCTTAAAGTCCCTCCGAAAGGCCGGGAGTGAGGGGGCCAGTCTCACCTCCGGGGGCAAGATATTCCAAAGGGCGGGGGCTACAGCAGAGAAGGCCCACCTTCTGGACCCCACAAGTCGGAGTTCTTTTGCCGAGGGGGTCTGGAGCATGCCCTCTCTGTGTGATCAGGTGGGATGGGTTGAAGTCGTGGGGGAGAGGCGGTCCTTCAGGTAGCCTGGCCCCATGCCATGTAGGGCTTTAAAGGTGATAACCAACACCTTGAATTGGACCTGGAAGCAAACCGGTACCCAGTGCAGCTCACGGAGCAATGGTGTTATATGGGTCCTTCTTCGGACCCCAAAAATAGCTTGCGTGGCTGCATTCTGGACCAGCTGAAGCTTCCGGATACTATAACTTGCTAATTTCAGAAAATAAAATGATTGTTGGATCCTCTCCAATTGTCGGCATCCACCAAAAGTGTAATCACATTAACCCAGTAGACATCTACTGGTTTAGCTGTTATCACCAAACCCTCTCTTGATTTGGAAAGCCTTTTGTTTTTCTCCTCTTTTTCTCTATACATATTCAGAGTAAGATGACTAGGTGGAATATGGGGAGGCACAGTCGCTTGTTAATAGTTAAACAAGACATTGAATTAACTTTTATAAAATAACTTAAAATAAGTTGTGAAGAGGTACAGGTATGCCTGTTTAGTGACCACAATTGGGACCAACAACTTGGTCATTAAGCGAAGCGATTGCTAAGTGAAACTGCCAACTAACTGCGATTGCTAACTGAAACTTATGATCTTACTTCAGCTTTCCTTTGATTTACAGACCTGCAAAGGTCATAAAGTTACAGGTAGTCCTCACTTAACAACCACAGTTGAGACTGTCAACTCCATTGCTAAGAGACGTAGTTGTTAAGCAAGACATCACATGATTGTGACTTGCAATTTCACTGCCAGCTTCTTCATTGACTCTGCTTGTCTAAAGCCAGCTGTGAAGCATGCAAATTGTGATCACATGACCACAAGATGCTGCAATGGTCATAAACACCCATCAGTTGCAAAGCACCTGAATCTTGATCATGTGACTGTGGGGCTGCTGCAAAGGTCATAAGTGTGAAAAGTTATGTAAGTTGTTTTTTCAGTGCCTTTGTAATGTCAAACAGTTGCTAAATAGGGCAGTCATTAAACAAGGACTACCTATACTATTTCATCACTGTTGTAACTGTGAATGGTCACTGTACGAGGTAGTCACTAAATGAGGACTACCCATTTTATGATGTTAATGTATGCTGTCAATCCTTGCCTTCCCTAGGACTACACATATATTCTTAAACCTGTCACTGTGATGGGAGCTTTCCTATGGCTAGGACTTCAAACTTCTCTCCGACCCATTTTCAACCCATACCTCCCAGATTTTTCCCTCTAAATTATTCTCTTTCTCTGCAATATAGAGTGGAAGGACATACCCTGTGTTAGCATATTTTGACTGACAGCTAGTTATCACACAATAGGAGTCAGCATGGGTTTATCAAGAATAAAGCACACCAAACCAGCCTGATCTTCTTTTCTAATAGAGTTGGCCATGGGAATGTGGTGGACAGAGTGTACCTTGACTTTGACTTCAAAGCATTTGAGAAAGTCTTCCATGAGATTCTAGTAGAGAAAATGACAAAATATGAGCTAGATGGTGTTATGATTAGATGGATACAGAGCTCGTTGAACAATTGTAGCCAACAAGATATATCAATCACTCTATGTCAAGATGCAAAAAAAGTGTCAAGGGGCTCTGTTTTAATACCTGTAGTATTCATCATATTTATATGTGACTTGGATGAGGGTTTAGAAAATATGATTATATAAGGCTAGAGTGGATAGGAAATACTTTAGAAGGCAGCCTCCAGATTCAGAAGGAACTTGACAAGCTGGAAACCCATAAGATGAATTTTAACAGGAACGAATGTAAGTCTTACATTTGGTTCAGAAGACACTGTGATGAGCGTTGAAATGGAAGGAATATACTATGCAACAGTACATACAAAAAGTATCATGGGAATATTGGTGCACTGTAAGATGAACATGCACAAGCAATGTGACACAGCTATGAGAGAAAGAGAGAGAAATGCAGTCATGGACTGTATCAACAGAACTATAGTATAGTGTCAGGTTCAAGAGTATTCTGCACTGGTCAGACAATATCTAGAACTTCCAGTTCTGGATACTTCATTTTGAAGAGGCCGCTGACAAACTGGAGCATGTCCAGAAGAGAGCAGCCAAGATGATAAGGACTTGGAAGTGGTTGGGGGAAAGGAAAAGTTGGAGGCACTGGGTATCTTTACAGTGGAAAAGAGAAGAGTGTAGAGAGATTGATCATTGTTTTCAAGTATGTAAATTCTGCCATCCAGAAGATGATACAGAATTGTTCAAAGATGTTACAGAAGGCAGGAGAAGAAACAATGAGTTTAAATCATAAGGAAATAAATTTCAGTTGAACATGAAGAAAAAAATAATAAGGGCTGTCTGACAGTGAAACAGACTGCCTTGGGATGTGGTAGACTCTTTTGCTGGAGGTGTTTAAACAGAAGTTGGAAGGCCAACTGTTGAACACGCTGTAGTAGTGGATCCCTGCACTGGGCAGAAGGTTAAACTAGATGATCTCCTGGGTCCCACCCAGTCCTTTCATTCTATGATTTTAAGATGCAGATTGTTCTACCTCTTTTGCCTCTTCATTGCTTCAGTCCTCTCTACTGAAACTTCTTTGTTTTCTATCGATTCAGGAGTTTTACAGTTTTGCTTAATCAACCATCAGACCTGGTACTCATCAGATCTGGTGGGATTACAAATTCTAAAACTCCGACTGTTAGGTAATTCTGAGAACTGTAGCCCAAGAGACTCTGCAGGAATCAAACTAAGGAAGGCTGCTTTAAATATTTTTACCGCTCCTCATCTCCAACATCTAACATTACACTATTCACTACAGTTTCTTTATCCCAGTTAGGGCAAAGCACAAACTAGCTTTCATGAAGCAGCTTCTGCTTTCTTCTTAAAGCAAACTTCATGTATATGTTGCTTCATCCCTTAAAGCCTAGTTAGTACTTGGATGGGATTCCAGGGCTGTGGAATAAATTAGGAAGCTGAAAAATATATAGAAAAAGGCAACGGCAAAACCTTTTTATATTGTCAAGAAAATTGCATGGATATATTTATGTAGCCACTTGGAGTTGAGCTCAGCTGGATGGTATCTTTACCTCTTAATTACACTACAACTAGTACAGGCAATCTAAATTATCATTAATGTCAGTGTAAGTATAATTGCAAAAGAGAGAGAGAGAGAGAGAGAGAGACATTTAAGCAAAGTTCATTTCTTGGCAAAATAGAAAAAGTAACCCAAGTAGATGTTTCCCATTCATTTCCTTTTTTTTTTTTCCCATTCAGAATCCATTGGAAAAAAATATTTTGCCTTTTTGTTTAGATGTATTAAAGTTTGGCCTGGGCTGAACTCTCAAGTCTTTTGATATTGTAGGTTGTGTGAATATGAGAACAACTCAAGAAATGGGTCTTCAAGCTCACCTTCCTTCAAAGGTTGGCCTCCAGAACTAGTTCAGCATATTCTATTGTATTGTTGGAAACAATATAATATTTATTTCTTAAAATGAGAGAATGATCGTTAGAAATACCACTTCAGAGACCTGAACTGTTCTTGACACAAACAAAACAAATTCAAGGCCAGTCTAATAAAAGGGAAGTAATTGAATTTATCCACTGAGTAACTGATTATGTCATCATTTCTATGAAGCCTAAGAGCTTTCCAACTAAAATAATTGCAATTACATATAATGAATCAGGGCAACCTAGCAATCTTAGAACTATTGCTTTTGGTTTATTAGCATTTATTATTTTCTTTAAATGGGGATGTGGTAGAATTTAGAGCAGAATGTACTAACAGAGTGCCTAAGTTGTTTTATTATAACTTAGAGCAGTTAGTCCCCTTTGTACTAAACTCTTTTGATGCATATAATGACTTTTCCCAGAAAAATCAGTTTGAACATGAACTACATAGCATTCTTTTACATATTAAGAAAGTATAGTTGTTGATCTCTTACATAAAGAAACTCAACAGAAAAGAGGGAACATATTTTCAAGACCAGGGTAAGCAACCCTTTTAAGTTGGGGTCAAATCTGGAATTTTGGGATCTTGTTGTGGGCAATCTGACAAAATACCTGGGGAGGGGGACATGCCTATTGACAAAAATGGCTACCACAAATCTACCACAGTGGATTTGGCTAGTCACGAACCATGAAGCCAGTTGCTAACACAAAGGCAAATTGGCAGGTTGTTTTCAATTACAGTGGTACCTCAGTTCACGAACTTAATTCGTTCCACGACTCTGGTTGCAAACTGAATTGGTTGTGAACCGAATCAAATTTTCCCATAAGGTTCAATGTAAATACAGTTAATCCGTTCTGACCCCTACGAATGTGGTCGCCAACCGATTTTGGTCGCCAACCGAATCAAATTTTCCCATAAGGTTCAATGTAAATATGGTTAATCCGTTCTGAACCATATGTATTTTTTTTAATGTATTTTTTTAAAAAAAAGTATGTATTTTTTTAATTTATTTTTTTAAACAAAAATATGAAACAAAGTACAGTACAGTACAGTATGAAGAGAGAGAACACTAACCTTCCTTGAGGCAACTTCTGGCGTGGAGGACAGGAAGGCAGGTGGGGTCTTGTACTCTGAGGCCAGATCAGTCACACGAATACCATGCTCATGCTTTTCTACAATTTCCTTCTTCAATTCAGTAGTTATTTTCTTCAAAACCTTATTCTTACCATTCTTGCTCTGCACTTTCTTTTTACCACCATGCTTGCTCTGCACTTTCTTTGGAGCCATGCTAAAAAGCTCACCAAAAAGCTTCACAGCCAGTGTCTATCTGCGACCGCGATCTCACCTACAGGAAGCCATGACCACGTGTCACAGCAGGGAAAATGGCTGCGGGTCATGTTCGTCACCCGATGCGGAATTCGCGAATGGAAGCAAAATTTTGCGAACGGTGCTATTCGTGAACTGAATTGTTCATGAACAGAAGCATTCGTGAACCGAGGTATTACTGTATCTCCTCAAAGCCTAGTAGATGTTCTCTACTATTGCAGACTCCTCTGTACTTCCTCTGGACAGCTGGCTATATTTGTAAACAAAGGGCTGGGTTGCAGCTACCAACCACTTTGATTTTCTAAAAATATATCTTGGGCCTATGTGGAGGCCAAAGGTGTTATTCTATGTAAAGATTATTGTGGAGGCTGACACTGGGCTTTCAATGTTTTCTTTCTTTCTTTCTTTCTTTCTTTCTTTCTTTCTTTCTTTCTTTCTTTCTTTCTTTCTTTCTTTCTTTCTTTCTTTCTTTCCTTCCTTCCTTCCTTCCTTCCTTCCTTCCTTCCTTCCTTCTTTCTTTCTTTCTTTCTTTCTTTCTTTCTTTCTTTCTTTCTTTCTTTCTTTCTTTCCTTCCTTCCTTCCTTCCTTCCTTCCTTCCTTCCTTCCTTCCTTCCTTCCTTCCTTCCTTCTTTCTTTCTTTCTTTCTTTCTTTCTTTCTTTCTTTCTTTCTTTCTTTCTTTCTTTCTTTCTTTCTTTCTTTCTTTCTTTCTTTCAACCAAGGATACAGGAAGCCTACAGGGCACTAAAAAAGATGTTTGTGGGTTCTATAATGCCATATCTAGCTTCTTCTATATCATTGTTTGGATTTAGTTATGTAGTTTACATTGTTTTTGCTTTAATCCCTACAAACATTGTTTAGAATGTCACGTAGACACCATCTCAATAAAAATGAAATGTTCCCAAGTCACGCAAATGTCTTAAATTCAGCTGTTTTGAAGTAAAGACATTTTTATTTAACACACACACACACACTGTATATATAATAAATAAATTGAAGTGGTTTGTTTCTCTTTAGGGATAAAGGAAATAGAAAGTATGGATGAGCAGTGAAAGCAGAGACAGAGTTGCTCAGAAACATTGCCTAAGCAGGGATAAAATAAAATTGCCTTTTTTTCTCTTTTATTATTGGCATCCATGATCTTGACTGAATGCAGCTCTCAAAAGGCAGTAGATTTGATTTGCTATCAAGGAATAGGCGGGGCTAATGTTTTTTCCACTTGCCTCACAAAAGCAGAATTAATGCTTTTAATTAATGCTTTTAATTAATGCTTTTAATTAATGCATGAAACCCCATATTGAGAAGTGTGGTAAATAAGCAGATTCACAGAGAAGAGATCTCCAGTGGGGTTACTGCAACCAAAGCCTGGGCCTCACAAATTACTATCCCCAAAAGGTAAGGAGAACAGCAGGGAGTAATCTGGAGATAAATTCTTGGGGCAGTATGGGCCAGGAAGAACTGATGCTGGTTGATAATGTATTATTTTTCCTTAGTCAAGAGACACCTTGCCATAACATACATGGTTCCAGATGCTTGCTTTATTACTGGTTCCTTAAAAATACACTTTCCTTTCTTACCACAGAATTTAGCAAACAACTAAGTATGGCATCAGGGCAGCAGAAGCTAACTTTCCCTAATGTTTGTAGTCATGGTGGTGCCAATGATTTCAGTTAGGGATGGACAACCTCCAACCATCTAACTTTGTTTTTGTTGCCTTGGAATCCTCTAGGCCAGCGTTTCTCAACCTTGGCAACTTTAAACTGTGTGGACTTCAACTCCCAGAATTCCCCAGCCAGCCTGGCGGTTGAGAAACACTGCTCTAGGTTGAAGCTGGCAAGTTGTAAAATAAAGATCTGAGAACAGATGTGACCATTTTATCAGTACAGGCCTGGGTATAGCCAGCAAGAAATGTGAGAATGCATTATAAAAGAGCAGGAAAAAGGCACTTGGGAATTCATTTACAGTGGTACCTCGGTTCACGAACGCTTCTGTTCACGAACAATTCGGTTCACGAACAGCTCCGTTCGCAAAATTTTGCCTCCGTTTGCGAACGCCGGATCGGGTGACGAACAGGATCCGCGGCCATTTTCCCTGTCGTGACACATGGTCGTGGCTTCCTGTAGGGAGGGGGACTCTCCCTCCAAGCAATAACCGCCTCCCCACCCGCCTTCCTGTCCTCCACGCCAGAAGTCGCGTCGAGCAAGGTTAGCGTTCTCTCTCACATAGAACTTGGACAAAATGAATTCAGAATGTTCCAAACATCCCTAGAGAAGAGATATTTATATACCAAATCCTCAAACAGCTTCGGCATCTCCAGTGGAAACCAAAAAGTAGTGATTCACCTGAAGATCTCTGCACTAAACCTGGAGAATCTTTCCACTCCAAGCAGACAATATGAATAGTTTTACATGGTATGAAACAGCAGCTTTTCATTTATGCTGGTTGTTTGCTTTCCCCTTCCTAACTGACACTAAGGGATTTATGGTTCCACGCGGCCTTCAGCCTCATTTTTATGGTCTCTGGAGCTCCACAGGATTGTGTTGCTGAAATGTAGTGGCAAATAATCAGTTTTCAGTGGTGCAATGAATCATTGTATTTAATGAAACTGTACCTAAAATAGCATCATTAGTATTGCCCCCCCTCCCCCCCCAAAAATCCTGAAAAAATAGCCTCTAATACAATCAACTTGGTGCCCTTTGCAGCTGTTGGAGGCTGGATATTGCATTCACACGCAGAGGGAGTTGCATAAACATTGCCCACCCTCAGCTAACGCTCTGAGTGCTTCCATAGCACTCAGTAAATGTTACTGCCAAGTAATACAAAGCTACTGTCAGTTCTACATAAGCATGAATTAAAAGGAAAAGTATCTATTATTTAGTTGCATACCTGACAAAGAATTACGCAAGTTAATTGTTTTAACAGGGAAGCATCAGAATAATGCTTCAGGTTTAGTATACCTAAACCACCATCATGCTTTTTGATATTGTATTTCTATTAATATAATAATTATTTATTTATTTATTAAATTTATATGCCGTCCTTCTCCCCCAGAGGGTGACTTAATATTATAATATTAAGAAGTTAATACCTATCATAAATCATATACACAACTTAACCTAGAAACCTAAAAAACGTGGGAAAAGTTTTTGATCTGGGATCTTTCCTGTGGGAAAAGGCTTTGATCTGGGATCTTTCTTCTCCCATTATTTACTCACCCACATTTGAAACGCAGAGATATGTAGATCTACAAGCTGCTCTAGAGAAAATAGATTATTTGAATCTTTTTCAATTAGGATTCAGACCTGGAAATGAGAGAAACATGATTGGCTGCACTGTTAGAGGAGTTGCTACAGGACTTGGACGGCAGGAATGCACCCACTCCCTCTTCTTAGATCTTTCAGTGCATTCTATACCATCAGTCATAGTATCCTTCTGGATCACCTGCAAAGATTGGGAGTGAAACTGGTCCAGCTCTTTCCTCCTCATTTTCCTCCAATATGGGGTGGCCCTTTTTCTTCCTTGCTGTTCAACATTTATATAAAGCCACTGGGAGAGGAAATCCATTGGTTTTGGTGAGGTATCATCAGAATGCAGATGATGTCCAAATATGCTTATCTTTCCCGAACCTGTACAGTTAAGCAGTAGAAGTGTTGGGCACGTGTCTAGAGGGTGTAAGAATCTGGATGGGGATAAGAATATTAAATCTGAATCCCTGCAAGACTATAGTTACTGTTTGTCCAGAAACCATCAGGCCCTCTAACAGTTCCAGTAATGACTTCATGTTCTCCCTGAAGGAGCAGATTTGCAAATTGGGGAACTTCTAGATTCAGGGCTATGGTTGGCTACAAATGTGGAAGGGCTGGATGGGCTTTGCAGCTTTGCCTGGTTCAAGTTAGTGAACTCACAATTTCCAGCCTGTTCTAGTTGTTCTAGTCTCCCAGTTTCTAGCCTGTTGCTTTAACCACTACACCAAAAGGCATATAAGCAACAATATAAACTAAAGACATATAAGCAACAGTTAGAGAGAAGTACAATCAATTAAATTAACATTCTTGTATCAGTTCTCCATACACTTTAATTTTGAAGAAAAAAAAATAAGAAAAGGACCCCCATAACAGTATACTGTAGGTATGTGATCTGTAATGGCAATTATACTGGGATTTAAGCTGTTATCCTCGAAGTTAGTAATCAGGGGGAAAGATAGTTCAGAGGAGAAAAAGAATATCAAATAATTTGTGAGTTAAAATGGTTAGAAAGTACATTAGTTGAAAAAGACTGAGATACAAAACAGATTTTTGATGTAGAAGCCAATAAAACGGTAGTTACCTAATTTTGGTGAATGACCAAGGCAGCTTTAGAAAGAAATGTAAGAAGTTTCTCTCATGAAGGTGTGAGTGTAGACTTCTTGTGTGCGGTTTTGCTGTCCGCATCAGGGTGGGCCACTCATGGGGTCTCGACAGGCGAGAGTGAAGACAAACACGCAGGTTTTCCTCGAGGTGAGTGAGCCCAGAGCGTGTTCTGAACTACTCTTTTATTGGGTATTACAAGTCAGGAAGCAGGTTGTGGGGGCAGGTTGTGGGGGCATATAGCCTTTTATAGTCATGCAACAGCTTTAAGCAACACTATTGGTTTATTCTATGTTTCCTGTATAGCCTGTCATGGTTATACGTTTCCCTACTTGTTTACGTGGCATCAGGTATTTCTCAAGCAGTGATCGCCTTATCGTGCTTTTAGGTGCTTTTATTATCTGGTACCTTCCCTCATCCTAGGTTTCTGGTTCGTGTGCCGGCCACTGGCCTGGCCACACTGCAGAAGCCTGAATCAAGTTTCTGATAAGCAAGCATTTTATTCCAACATCTCCTCCGTTTTTGTTTTAAAAGTAAAACTGGTGGATTCCAACTCTTCGTCAGAGTCTAATATGCGGAGGGATGCTTTTTCCATATTTTCTCCAGACCGTATTGGTTGGTAATGGTGGCGTTCCAGTACCATATTTTCCAAGGCACCTATTTTAGTTTCCACAAATTTTGTTAGGCGAGATAGAATGCAGGGGCCAAATGTACATGCAAGGAGTAGCAATACCAGTGGTCCTGCTATGGTAGCTATCAGGGTGGTCAACCATCTGTGGGTTGTGGGGGTGGCTCCCTGCGGTTGGCTGGTATTGTCTTGGGGCCCACCGGTACCGGGGGTTCTATGGGGGTTTGTGTTAGGCGTATAGTAAAAATATTCCCCGGCTCCCCGGTTTTATCATGAACCCGGCCTCCCCAAGTGACCCCTGACTGCCACCCCGTGTGTCGTTTTCCCTCAGCGGTGAAAGAGATTTTAACCGGATTACAATTAACATATGTTCCAAATTGGTTTTGCTCACATCGTACATTCCCACCAGTCCGTCTGAGCGTAATAAGATCACCTCTGAAAGGGGGGTTCCATGTTATTTCTCCCGTGGAGACGCAGCTCCAGTCCGCACAAAAGTAATCGTTTTCCCCACCACACTTCTTCCGGTATGTTGTTGCCCTGACATGGCCGGGGCAGACATAAAGGGGCCATCTCTTGATCCATCTGTGGCTAACCATACCCGGTCTGTTGGGAGAAGTGGTGGTGTCCATCATCACACCAAAGTCAAAGTACAGGTCAGGAAACCAGGACCCCGGCACCGCCATAGATGAAGTGGAGTTCAGGATGTCTGCGTGTGCGTCCAATACCGCCCACGTTAGGTTCTGGGGTTGATGGGGATTGTGCTGCGCATAGTTAGGTGCGCAGAGGGCAACGCTCAGTAGCTGAAGGGCAACCGGGAACCACAGTATTCTTCCCAATTGAGGCAGATGTGACATTTTGATTGAGGCCCTTCCCTTGGTCTACCTTCTGTTGTCCCTGCTGTCCTCTTCCTCGGCCGTACGTTGAGGGTCAGCTTCCGGAGTGACACCAGTAAGGCCTCTTATGTGGGGAGGAGGAGGGGCGTCTTGGGCATCCAGCGAAAGCGGGAGATGACAAGGACGGACGCAGCGACCAGGGACCCACAGAACCTTATCGGGAAGCTGAATGGCCGCGTAACCTCGACCCCAGGTGATGAGTTGCGCAGGCCCTCTCCAGGCGGGGTCTCGCAGGCAACGATAATAGACAAGTGGTCGTTGGTGGTCAGCGGCAGGTTGTGAGGCAAAGTGACGACAAGCAGCAGAAGTGGCAGGTAGTCCGGTCAAGTTGAGAAAGTTAAGAGTATAGAGGCAAAGGTTGAGAATGTCTTGCACCGCTGGGAGGCTGGGGGGCCCTTTCCCCTTTGTTTCTATATATCTGTCAAGAGCATGTTTTAAGGTCTGATTTGCTCTTTCAATTATGGCTTGACCTTTGCTGTTGTATGGTATGCCGAATTTGTGTGTGATTCCCCATTTCTGGCAAAAGGCGGCAAAAGCACTGCCTGTATAGCCAGGCCCATTGTCTGTTTTAAGTTCTTTTGGGCGTCCCAGCGTTGCAAAGGTTCGAATACAATGATTAATAATGTGTTTAGAGGCTTCGCCCCTTTGAGGGGTGGCCATGATGAACCCCGAGTAAGTGTCAATGGAAACGTGTAAGTACTTCCATGGGGAAAAAGAAGCATATTGGGTAACATCCATTTGCCAAATTTGGTTGCACTCTGTCCCCCTGGGGTTAACTCCCATGGGCACAGAGTGCGCTTGTTTGCTACAGGTGGGGCATTGCTGTAAAATTGCAGTGGCCTCTGTAGCAGAAATTTTGAACTGCTTAATGAGCGCCTTTTTATTCTGGTGGAAATAGGAATGACTTTCCCACGGAGTGGGAGAGGAAAAGGCAAAAATGAGTGGGGAGGAGGATGCAGCCGCAGCCGCAGCGTCGGCCACGCTATTTCCTTCCTGGAGGATACCAGGGAACGGTTGGTGGCTACGAATGTGTGCAACATGGAAAGAATGAGTCCTTTTAGAAATGAGGTGTTGTAAGGACAGAAACAAAGATAGAAGAGTTGGTTCGATAGAGGGGGATAAATAGGCTTGATAAATGGAGGAAATAATTTGGGTCCGGCAGGGCGTGACACAGGAAGTGCGTCTTGTGGCGTGAGGGAGGAAGAAGAAGGCGGAAGCAAGGTTGTGGTAATGGCGGAGGCCAGCGCAGCCATTTTGTGGCTGGTGGTTCCGACAATACGACATGCTTGGAGAAAATCAGCCAGGGTGATGCCAGGTTTGTTAGCTATGGGCTGGAGCACCTTTTGACAGTCCGAATTAGCGTTTTCATAAGCCAATTTCATACACAGTTCACCTCTAGCATCTACGTTGTCAATTTGGCGTTCTAATGCAACTTGAAGGCGACTAATAAAGGAAGAATAGTCTTCTGTAGGCGATTGAATTATTTTAGAAAAGGTTTGCAAAGGTTTGCCCTGATTGTCATCAACCTTTCGTAAGGCTGCTAAGGCACAATTTTTAATAATAGGAAAAGCAGCTCTATCGGAGTTTTGCTGTTGTGCAATAGTGCTGATGGTGCCAGTCCTCAGGACATCGTCAGCAGTAACATTTTGAGGGAGTCCAGCATTTATGGCAACGGCAGCCTGTTTGCCGTACTCCGAATTCCAAATTACATATTAAGCAGGGGTTAAAATCATGCCAAAAAGCGACTGCCAATCTGCAAGCAGCATTTCCACAGCAGCAGTAGAAAGCGAAGTAAGCAAGCCCATAACATAACGCGACTGCAGGCCATAATCTCTAACAGCACTTTTAATCTCTTTGATTTGTTTGTAATCTATGTGCGTATGCACCGGCTGGCCGGGAGCGCCCGCAGCAGCTCCGGCGGGCACCACCCAGGTCACCGGAAACATTGCACACGCTTCAAGATCCTCAGCAGAGAGTTGACCTGACTGCTGAGCAGTCTGCATAGCTCTGATTATGTGACCCCCCCTTTGAGGTTTTATAGTCAGGGGGGGACTTGGAGCCATGGGAGCCGTGGGACCATTGGCTGGATCAAGGCACCCAGAACCTGCTGACATGGGAAGTAAAGTGGCCAGAGAATTTTTAACAGAATCATACGGGGGTGGTATGGGTTCTGCCGGCATTTGGTTGTCGAATTTATGGTGAATCATTAAGCATTCCATGACCACACGCCATGAGGTCAGAATTTGGACCGGGGCCCTAGGGGCCGCGTGGAAGTATTCCCCCAATTTTGTCCATGTGGATATTTTCAGTGACCCTTTTTCAGGGTATGATGGACATTGTTGCCAAATGTAAGACAAAAGGCCAATTAATTCTTTGTTTTTCAAACGGGGGAGGGTTTTGCCTCCGTTTGAAGAAATTTTAGAGGAAGATTCGGTTAATTCCCTCAATTCCTTCAGATGCGCTGTCTGTTGTTGAGAGAATTTTCCGCCCATACTTACGAATATCCAGCCGTGTTTCAGACGGGATGAGTGCACAGCTCCCCTCGAGCGAATAAGTAAGGACGGTCCGAGACGCACCTCGTGAAATCACGCGATCACATCAGGGTCACCACAATGCGGTTTTGCTGTCTGCATCAGGGTGGGCCACTCATGGGGTCTCGACAGGCGAGAGTGAAGACAAACACGCAGGTTTTCCTCGAGGTGAGTGAGCCCAGAGCGTGTTCTGAACTACTCTTTTATTGGGTATTACAAGTCAGGAAGCAGGTTGTGGGGGCAGGTTGTGGGGGCATATAGCCTTTTATAGTCATGCAACAGCTTTAAGCAACACTATTGGTTTATTCTATGTTTCCTGTATAGCCTGTCATGGTTATATGTTTCCCTACTTGCTTACGTGGCATCAGGTATTTCTCAAGCAGTGATCGCCTTATCGTGCTTTTAGGTGCTTTTATTATCTGGTACCTTCCCTCATCCTAGGTTTCTGGTTCGTGTGCCGGCCACTGGCCTGGCCACACTGCAGAAGCCTGAATCAAGTTTCTGATAAGCAAGCATTTTATTCCAACACTTGTGAAACAAAACTCTGTGGTAGAAAAGTGTAGAGAAGGAGAAAAATAAACGGATACAACACAATGGGGAATATTTGGAATATCTGAAGAAGAAATTGTAGTGGCAGACAACTAGCAAATGAAAAAGTGAAAGATCAAGTGGAACAAAGTAGACGTGAGAAGAAACTGTTTCAATTAAAGTACAGCCTATCAAAGTCACTCCTAAAGACTTTACCTTATACATTCCTGGTGAGATTACTATTTTTTAAATTAATTTTGGAAAAGCTATTAATGTATGGAAAGATTAAAAATAAAGGAATTAATTATTCCTAGCATTTTCCAAGAAGAGTTAGCAGAAATCTGTTACAAAATTTGGAGGAACAGATAGACTCAGATGAGATGCTCAATTCAGTAGTTAATAAGAGATTTAAAATGGGCCCTGATTTTTTCAGAAGAAAATTTAAAACTTACAAGCTATGGCAGGAAATTGTTCGTTGAATTTGCCTCACAATCAGTTGTTGAAGAAATGAATGTAAAAGAGACTAAGGTGAATTTCCTAAAGAAGAAGATGCAATTGGTGGAATAGACCAGTTCTTCTCTGAGATGCCTCATGGGTAGAGGGTGAAAGTTAAAGACCTGGTTCCAGACACTATTTTAAATGTGGAAAAGCTAGCAACTCAATTAATTTTTAATAGAGAAAAATTGCAGGACAGAGTTAAATTAAGTTTGGATTATACTGTTACTCACAGAACTCACAGATTATACTATACTCACAGAAATCAGTATGTCCTGAGAAAATATGAAGCCCACCTGAAAAGGGGAGATGGCCAAAACAACAGTTAAAGAAAAAAGGTAATATAATGTGCTTATGGCAGGTGGGGTGGGACGTCATGTCAAAGCCTTTATTTGAAGGAAAACTGTGAAAACAATCCAGAAATCCAAAAGATATATCTTCTGAACTGAAGAGCACCATTTGAAGAAGACAATGATTCCTTAAGAGAAACAGTGAATATTGGTCAGAAACTTATAATTGTTATGGTAGATACTAGAAGTGATAAGTCCATAATAAAGGTAGATAGATATTCTAACAGATTTGTCAGAAAGTGGTGTTGGGTAGTTATTTGACAATACATTTGACCAGACTAATTGGTAGAAATGAAGGAGGTGAGTGTTATGGAAGACTGCTTTGTACCATCCTTAAAGTAAGGAATATAATCACATATATAATATAGGGATGCACATTAACCACAACTCTCAAAATAAAAATAGAGGCAGATAAACTACTTAAGATTGGTTCTGGAAGTAGTTTAATGTGTCAACAGCATATGAAGAAGGAGAAAAATTAACTGGGGAAGGAAAACTTTGAAATCTCTTCCTGTTTTATTAATACCTTTGTAACATGAACCAATCCAAATCTATAAACGTAAAAGGATTTAAAGAGGGTTTGGACACATTATCCGAATACCTAGCTCTCTGGAAAAGACTCTAATGCTGGGAAAGGTGGAAGGAAAGAGAAGAGGATGACCAGCGCCACGGTGGATGAACTTAGTTACAGTGGTGATGGTTACACCATTGGAAGACTTGAAGGGCCAGTTTAGGGATAGATCATCATGGAGAAAATCTATTTGGTTGCTAGGAATTGAAAATGACTTGATGGCACATAATCAATAAATTTAAAGAGGGAACTGTAAATGGATAGTTCTCTGGAACAGTTCAGAGAAGAAAAAGACCTATAAACAACGAAGCAAGGGAATGTAATTTTACTAGAGTAAATGTAACGTTAATAGAGTAAAATCCAGTTGGATGAATCAACTTATTTGCAAATGTGAGGGGCCTCAAACATGATGTTTAGAGCATGACCCAGTTAAACAGCTACTAATGCCTCAAAATAGTGTTCCCAGTTAATGTAGATTGTAAATGGTATACTTTATGCTGGATATTTAGGCCAGTGTTTCTCAACCTCAACAACTTTAAGATATGTGGACTTCAGTTCCTAGAATTCTGGCTGGGGAATTCTGGGGGCTGAAGTCCACACATTTTAAAGTTGCTGAGGTTGAGAAATACTGATCTAGGCCAAAGAAAGACTAAACAGAGGCTCCACAGGCACTTTTACTGGTCAGGTATCACCCAGAACATGAGAGTTTACTGCCAGTCCTATTATATAGCCAGAAGAGTGGGAATAATCTAAAAACCCCTCTCAATCCTTTACTACTATTGCTCAACCTTTATATATAGTAGAATGGATATTAAGGAAAGATTGGTCATGACATGACCATGCCACCAGATATCCAGAGGCAGGAGCTCTGTCATGCGCTGAAACCCCAGTAGTAACAGAAGCTATGCTTAGTATTTTTGATGCCATCAAAGACTTCAGACGGGAGATTGCTTTTTGAGGTTAGCACAATATTGGAATGGCTCTTGAATTTATGAAAAGTGTATCTATCTATGGGGCTGGTTGTGAAAAGAGGTCTTAAGGAAAAAGGGTTCAGGAACAGCCAAAATTGTTACGCTTTTATTTATCTTAGTCTTGAATGTAAAAATACTGTTACACATATATGTCCTCCTTTTTTAGATGGAGAAGAAATTGGTTTTGATTCAGTTGTTTCTTCAAAGATTTTTTTGTGTCTGATGTGTTTCGAGTAGAGTGCAGGCTTCTTCTGATGAGGTTGCCAAAGACAGTGTGTGAGTGTTCTGTCCTTCACTGTGCCATTATCTCTCCAGGAGTCTTCAGTCTCCCTGACCTCCCATATTTCAGTTCAGTTTCAAGAGGAACATTTACAAGTTCAAAAGTGGGGACAGGTTAGGAGAGTACAGAACAATAAACAAAGGGAAAAAAACCCCCAGCCTCCTTTGCTACTTTGCCACAGTGAAATAACCTCAAGAAAATCACAAAAAATACCTCAAAAGCATCTTCTGAGTGAGGAGGAAGGAGAACTGAAACGTCTTCCACAAAGGGTGAAAACTTTCAGTTCACTGGAAGACAGATTTGTATCCCTGTATTCATTTGTCATGAGTATGTCACTTGAAACAAAATACTAAAAACAAGTTGCTGGGCTTTTGATATTTTTCTGCAAGATGCAGGTGCATAGAACATACCCTAATGATGTTCTGGAGGTCTTTAAAAACATGGCTGTTCTCTCAGGCTTTTGGGTAGGGTGGTTGTGGATTCTGATTGGTGTTTTGTTATATGGGATGTTGTCTAGCTGCCCTAGTTTCTTTTTATCATTTTTCTGTTTTAAATTGTAAACTGCCCATTCCCGAGCTGGGTAGCCTCCAAATCCAATGAATAATGAACGAATGATGTACGGATTCCATGTTCTCTTTCTGAACATTGGTATACTCCTGGACCACCTTCTTAATTTGTCACTGAAAATCATCAGTGATATGGTTTGCCCTAAACTGCAATGGCAAATCACTTATTGGTGAATTTCAATGGCAAAACTTCAAAACAGTCTCTCTATAATATAGCTGGATTTATGGATTAGGAAACTGAAATAAAGCAGGAGAATGATTGACCAATTTCTGCCAATCCAACAATTTCTTCATAGCTAACATAGTCTTTAAACAACCAAAACAATGATTATATACACCGGTATCACCAGATGGAGTACTCAGAAATAGATTGACTATATTATTGATAGAAAGAGGTAGAAGAACTCAGTTATAACAGCAAAATCCTAGCCAGGGCTGACTGTGGCACAGATCACAAACTGTTCATGTGCAAGTTCCAAGTTAAGTTAAAGAAGAAGATAGCCAACCAGTTTCCATGATATGATCTTGAGCATGTACCCATCATTTTCAGAGGGAACAACAGGAATCCCTTTAAATTCCTGAACCTCATTAACAGAGAACCAGAGGAACTGTGGAATAAATGTAAAAAAGTTTAAAGCATGGATGTGAAAAGACACTGCCAAAGATCAAGAAACAGAAGAAAGCAAACTGGATGATGGAAATTGCCAAGAAGAGAAGAGAAGCCAAAGTCAAGAAAGAGCTGTTAGAAGAGACAAGAAGCAACATCTGTAATGACACTGAAGAGGGAAACAGACACACACACACACACACACACACACACAATCTTCTAAAAAAATCTCTGAACTCAATAAGAGGTTCCCACCTCAGACTGGAATGTTAAAGAATGCCAGTGTACAGAAAGTAACTGATTCCAAGAAGATCAAACAAAGATGGAAGGAGTATATTAAAATTCTGTACAGTTTGAGATGTCAACATCCAAGATACCTTAGAAGATATTCCCTAATTACAAGAACCTGTAGTACTAGAAGATGAAGTTAGATCAGCACTCTGGTCATTACCAAGGCAGAAGGCTACAGGAATTGATGAAATGTTTACAGAAATATGGCAAGCAACAGAAGAAGAATCAGTAAAGTTTCTAATCAAATTATGCCAGCAAATCTGGAGAATGACACAGTGGCCAACAGGTTGGAAAAAGTCAATCTACATACTAATACACCTTCTCCTCATTTATGGTCACAATTTGTTCCCTAAATCGGAAATGAAATGATCACTAAGCAAAATGGTTGCTAAGCAAACCATATGACTGAGAGAGAGAAGAAAGAGCCAAAATCTGAGGAAAGAGTTAAAGTTTCCTGTCCCTCTTTGCTGCAATTTAATGGTAATAGATATTTGGGCCAACCAGCTATGGTACTCCTAATTTATGTATTACTATAAATAAATAAATGTATGCACATTTAGCAATTCTCACAGCAAGAGAAAGAAACAGTGGTAATTGGGTGCTCCATTTTCCTTTGTATGTGCTCAGAAAAGTCAGACTAACATGACATAAAATTGCGACAGCACTCTTTGGCTCAATCAACATCATAGCAGAGGATTCCTAGTGCTTCAGTCAATTCTTTAAACTCCAAATTAGGAGAAGAAATTATCTGTGAATAGAAACAATTAGAGGGAATGTTGTTCCATCTCTTTTGTAGTATGAATTGGCTGAGCATCTCCAAAAAGTGCATTAAATAACCGGGGAATTGTCTGTAAGTAGTGATTGGTCTGTTTATTATTTCTTCCTCAGAAAAGAAAATGTACTTGAGGTGTAGATTTTGAATGATTGACCACGATAATGGGATTTTTGTTTTTAACAGGTACAGGACACTTTTTGGTTTACATATGACTAAAAGGCTTATATTGCCTGATATCCCAAATGTCATTTATTTTACTAGTTTTCTGTTTTCTTAAGAGTCCTGAAAATTGTGGGAAAGTATTTTAGGAGCATAGAGAGGACACCCCACCGGAATGGGAAAGGCTAGGTTAGCCTGTTCAAGCATGGACCAAATGCAAGAATAATGAGCTGAAATAATTATTAGTATACCGATGAGTTTTCATAATACAGTGTATTAAACTAGGCCAAAATGTTTTTGGAAAGTATGTAACCTAGCATGCTGTGGTGGTACTACGAACCCCCTGAGTCTTAGTGATCCACTTTTGGAATGAGCGTGGTTCTGCTTGTTTTCTTGGCTTGACTTTGGCTTCTTCATATGAATCTGTACCTACACAGTCCCCTAACGCCCTTGTTGTTAGTCAGATTGATAGTTAGACTTAGTATTTGACTCCTATTCCAGCTTAATGCTCTGCCATTTCTGTTGGGTGCTTCTGTTTCTCCCTTCCTCTTTCTGGTCCTCAGATCCTCCTCCTCTACCTGCTGCTTTCCTGCTAAAAGCCGAGTTCTGACCTTTGGTTCCTTGTGGCTCTATTTATGTCTGTTTCATCTGTTCTGATAGGGAACTTGAAAATATTTATGTTCCTTAGCTTCTTGTTGCTGGCAGAACAGCCCTGACAAAATGGTTAATGCCTACATGTTTTTGTGGTAAAGACTCACATTCTGAGCAGATCTAAGTTGTGTTTGCATGCCATCTTTAATTTCCATTCTCTTTGCAATCAACACTTGTCTGTTAAATTTCAGCTTTTAGATCCACATGAATCAAAATATGTACAGCTGACTGTATCTTACCCAGCTAAAAGTAATTTTTACTTTTTGTCAAATATAGCATCTTATTGTTTATTAGTCCTTTCTATTAACATGCATCATTAGAATATATCCATACTTCTTGGTTTTCTCTTTCTTTTGCTTTGGTGGAAGGCAGTTGCTTTGGTGGAAAAGCAGAAACTTTCATTGTCCCCTTTGGCCAAAAGGTGTGTTCCTCAGAATGAGGGATCACTTTTTTTCTGTTTGTATAAAGCTAGACATAATCATTTTTATTTTTAATCTGATCACAAGCATTGCCAAAGCATGACCCTGTATGCAGAGAGGAGAGAGCTGAAACTTGATAAACTTGATAAATCTTATTGAAACGTCTTCTATAAACATGCTTTCTTGGGAGGATCCGTTTTGGATGAACTACCTTTGTGTATATAAGCACACCTTTGAGATTTAGTCAGGACCTGGGGACCTTGATTGGAGGAGTCAACCCAACACACAATATCTGTATGTCTTTTTTTCTTTGACTGTTGGTGACAAGGGAAACCTTAGCATAATTGGATATTTTGTAATTCGTATAGATTTAATAGAAGCTGTCTTTACTGATTAACTGTCTTTGGTGAGTTTCTGATCGGGTATATCAACATTCTACAAATGTTTATAGCATTCAGAATTATTTCATAAAGTTGGGTTTTCGACCAAGATTGCAATAGATGGACAGTCAGTAGGAAAAGCTCTTAAACTGATTCTTAGAGTGGGGATGCACTTATTATCTTAGCATTTTATGTAAATGAAGCCAACATATTAAACCATAATATGGCTTATTTATTTGTGAATAGCACAGAGGTCCCCAATCTTTTGGGACAAGGGGGCATATTTGGCATTTTGAGATCATGTGATGGGCACTCTCACAAAGTTTTGCCAGGGGAAGCAAAATTGAGTTCTAAACTGATAGCTATGACAGGCATGGCTATAAACACTGATTTACCAGAAAGAAAACTTGTGATATTGCTTCTAGTTATTATAACCACATCCTCTGAGATTGTGGGGCAGTTAGATAAATCCCATAACAGGAATTATCTAGAAAGAAACTATGTTTCATGAAATACTGCCTCTTTGTTCTTTCAAAATCCCCACTGCCTTTGAGTGATGCCCCATTACATCATAATTGTATCCTAATTGCCTCAGTGACATCGCTAGATATGAGATGTGCTATATCCAATCAATACTTCGCTGTGGTTTATATCCAATCAAATATGTTGCTTCTGAACCCAATCATCTGTATAGTCTAATTGGCATAAATCTATGAGAAGGGCTGTAACCCCTCCCCTCCTGAAGCCTGCTTTGCCTCTATGCTGTCTATAAAGCAATGTGTGTTTCAGTGCATCATGTCCTGGTGTCTGGTTCAGATGTACCACTGGGAAAATTATCCTACAGTCTCTCACTGAACTGTGTGGACATAGCCCAAACTAGACTAGATCAGTACTTGAGGGGACTTTATACTCTTTGGCCTTTCAATAGACTGGAAAGTATCTTTATGCCCCTTTACATCGTGAATCTAACTGTGGGATATTGAGAAGTCACAAGTACATGTTTCCAGAAGGCACTTGAATTATCTTTTCTGGATGGCTTCATAAATCTGCCACCTGCTGCAAAATATGAGAAAATGAATGCTGTTTCTTGATTCAGACTTATTGGAGTTTGTTCTGAAAGTTTTTGTTGTTGTTGTTGTTGTTGTTGTTCAGTCGTTAAGTCGTGTCCGACTCTTCGTGACCCCATGAACCATATTGCGCCAGGCCTTCCTGTCCTTCACTGCCTCCCTGAGTTTGCTCAGTTTCATGCTCATTGCTTCAGTGATGCTATCTAACCATCTCATCCTCTGCCGTCCTCTTCTCCTTTTGCCTTCAATCTTTCCCAGCATCAGGGTCTTTTCCAAAGACTCCTCTCTTCGCATTAGGTGACCAAAGTATCTGAGCTTGAGCTTCATTATCAGTCCTTCCAATGAGCAATCAGGGTTGATTTCCTTTCAGATTGACTGGTTTGACCTCCTAGCAGTCCAGGGGACTCTTAAGAGTTTCTCCAGCACCACAGTTCAAAGGCATCAATTCTTCGGCGCTCAGCCTTCTTTATGGTCCAGCTCTCACAGCCATACATTACTACTGGAAAAACCATAGCTTTGACTATGCGGATCTTTGTCGGCAAGGTGACATCTCTGCTTTTTAATATGCTATCTAGGTTTGCCATAGCTTTCCTCCCAAGGAGCAAGCGTCTTTTAATTTCATGGCTGCAGTCTCTGTCTGCGGTGATCTTGGAGCCCAAATAAATGAAGTCTGTTACTGCTTCCATTTCTACCCCTTCTATTTGCCAGGAATTGATGGGTCCAGATGCCATGATCTTAGTTTTTTTAATGTTGAGTTTCAAGCCAGCTTTCGCACTCTCCTCCTTCACCCTCATCAAGAGGCCCTTTAGTTCTTCTTCACTTTCTGCCATTAGGGTGGTATCGTCTGCATATCTAAGGTTATTGATGATTCTCCCTGCAATCTTAATTCCGGCTTGTGATTCTTCCAACCTGGCATTTCTCATGATGCACTCTGCATATAGGTTAAATAAGCAGGGTGACAGTATACAGCCTTGTCGTACTCCTTTCCCTATTTTGAACCAATCGGTTGTTCCGTGACTGGTTCTAACTGTTGCTTCTTGGCCTGCATACAGATTTCTCAGGATCTGAAAGTTTTAGTAAACAAAAAATCCCTGACTCTTGTGCAATTGCACCGTTACAGCTGTGATCTTGACTTTTTTGTCCATGCCCTGCAGATACTCCTGACGCAGGCTCTGCCATTTTGGGAGAAGCAAGGAAGCTGTTGTTTCCTCTTCAAAGTCCTGTCTGCAGAGCTCTGGACGCCTGCAGTTCTGGTGCATTGGTCTAACCCAGTGTTTCTCAAACATGCTGGCTGGGGAATTCTGGGAGTTGAAGTCCACACATCTTAAAGTTGCCGAGGTTGAGAAACGCTGGTCTAACCCCTTCCTAGTACTAAGTTCTCCCCTCTCCAGGCATTGCAAAGGGCTTATTCTGGTCTTTTAGGACAGGCTGCTTCACCCACAACAGCCCAACAAGGAAGCTAAGGCATAAACATAATTCAAAACTCCACATCTATTTCCCCATTAGTTATAACTGAAAAGTACCAAAGAGCAATTTTTTTTTCTGTGTGACAAGAGTGGATTTATTTAATCAATGTTTAGTCTGCTTTCCATTAAAAACAATCTGCCACTGAGCTAAATTTGCAAAAATCGGGTGTCACATGCTAGATTGAAGACAAAACTTGATTTTCTCCCCTCCACTCCCTGCCTTTGACAACTGACAACATTATTTTTATTTCATGCTGGTGCTGGAAATAATTTTCAGGCAAAGTTGCCTCTTTTCATAGAATAAAAGTTGCCAGGTTTCAGAACCTGGCTTTATGCGGTTCTTCACCAACAACCAACCCAAGCACTGGTATTCTGGTTAATGAAAAATGCTGCCAGATAACCAGGCAAAGTCAAATAGTGAAAAAGTAGCTGGCTTTATTACTAAAGGGCTTTACAAAATAATACATGTATATTTATATTTATGTGACGCCCTTCATTTTCTTCATCTTTGATTCATTAGACCTTGAATAATCAATCTATGAAAAGGCGACAGGGTTGCTGCTGTTGGGCTAATGAATTAGTCCATGGGTAGCATAGTCCTGATTTGAGTTTGAGACCTCTCTTTTAAGAGTTAATCTGTTGGGGATGGCATATAAATTGGTTGTGTATGCAATATTCTAGGATTGTATTGAGCATTGCCAATACCCAGATAAAAGCAGGAATTAACCCCAGACAAAAAAAAATTAGGCAGAAAACAATACACTAATCAAGGAATTATCAAGGAGAAAACTACACCCCCACAAAACTTGCAGGGCAAGCTACAATATATAAACAGGCAGCAAACCGCACATTCACTTCCACTGATGATGTTACCTAGTTGGGTAATGAAAATCTGCAAACAAACAACCGAGCTCAGAGAGTACCAAGGACTCCACCGTTCAACCCTGAGCTACAGATATTCTCTAGCATAGTTTGTGTCATACATTATTACCCCTAAGACATTGCTGCCATTTTGTTAACAAGAAGCTTGCTTGCAGAATGTTGTAGGGGTCCACATAAATGAAGAATAAATACTTGCATATATTTAAAAATATGTTTAAAATTGACACAGTAAACATTGATTCAAAAAGCACTCTCACGAATTAGAAATATGTAGACTGAGAAAATAGTAACAATTGCACTTTGAAGTGTGTTAACTGTTTTGATGAGGAAGTTCCATTCACCGAGTGTATTCTCTGATATTTTTTTAGAAATTCTGGGAAGAACTCAGCTGTCAGTTACTAAACTCTGAGAAGAAGGAAGAATCTCCTTTTCAGAGAGAACTAAGACAGATGAAAACAAAAAACAAAGTGTGTGTGTGTGTGTGTGTGTGTGTGTGTGTGTGTGTATATATATATATATATATATATATATATATATAATTTATTTATTTATTTATTTATTTCCCAGCAGGAGCCCTTGCTAGAGGATATACTTCTGAACATAATAGCCTCTCTCCTGGAGTCATGAGTGCTCCATCACTGGAGATTTTTAAGCAAAGGTTGGACAGCCATTTATCTGGGATGGTATGAAGATTCCTGCCCTGGGCAAGGAATTGAACAAGAAGATATCCAAGGTCGTTTCCAAGCCTGTGATTCTATAAGCAAAGTGCTGAAAGAATACTGAGTAACAGAATACCCTATTAAATAAGCAATAATGTTCATAATACAATCATCCTGGATATAGAATATGAGTTTAACCTAGCTATCAATGAATGTTAGCAAATATTCATTATATTTGAAATAAGAGCTAGATTTATTCACACAAAGGTAGAAAATCCTCACTTCTATCTAAACTACACATTGGAAAGAGAGAAGCACAAGAGACAGAGAGACCAAATATCCTTGTCTTATGACTTGTTTTATGGACAAATGACAGGGAAAAAACAGACAGGGGCAGGATATGAGGATCCTTCCCCTTATCTCTCTTTCACCATTTATCTTAGTGGTCAAATAGGTTCATGGGTGCAAAGGGATTGTGCAATCTTCAACAAAACAACACAAGGAAAGAAAGAAGGTTTTATGGAAAGTGAGATGTGAAACCTAGGAAAGTAATGTTTAAACTGCAAGTTCCTGGTCATAACTAGGAGCTGGACCTGAGCTCTGGTAAAACAAAAGAGCCGATATTCCCAAGCTGGCTACTGATTAATTAAAATTTGAAATCTGTACTCTTGTGCTATTGAGTGGGACATAAGCATGGCATTTCTACTGATACAATGTGAGGATTCTACAATTTTGTGGGAACTTCTGTGAGCCAATTGGGATGAGTGGGTGGCTGTACCATCCTGCAGGTTTATTGCACAGGAGTGCTGAAGAATGACCAAGATTTCAATTTTTTAGAAGAATTTCATCCCTGGTTAAAATAACTTGTTACCTTTTATCATTTTTTGAACCCTTAAGGGGCTCAGATAATCCCACCAAATTTAATAAGAGGCTCATGGATCCCTTCCTGTATGCTTCTCCATCACCCCTCAGACTTCTATGCTCCTCTCTCTCCCATTTCTCTCTTTCTCTCCATCTCTTCCATGAAATCAGGCCTAAGACCACATGAGGTTCCTTGCCGTGATCCGAGCAGACAACCAGAAAAAACAATTATCCCTTAATGCAGTTGTAGCTGCTCGTATGATTAGTGAAACCGTGAGGATGGACTTATTTGCATAAGACTTTTCCAAGCTACAGTGTATAAAAGATCAGCACAATCACTTCTATCATCTGAATTCACATGCATTTCCCTGAAGTAGGATTCCTTATGTATTTATTTAAAGGATTTTAAGCCATTCTTTGCATGGGGAAAAAGAGCAGCAAAATTGCAACAGTCTGTTGACAAATGAATTACCTAACAACAACACAAACTATCTCTCACACCATTGTATCTTACCAAATTAGAGGGATTAATGCCATGATGAGAAGGTGCCTGATTTCTGATTTAAGGGCATGTTGACTAAGAGACCGAAGTCTGAATGAGATAAGAGAACTTTCTTTGTAAAAAAAAATTCTTTCTGAGAGAGCCACTGTATTCATGGAAATTGTACACATGCATAAGAATAATTAGATGACTAACATAATGCACATAGCTATATAGCCATCTCTTCCTAAGAAAGTGATAATTACATGGCTGTGTAGCCTTCATAAGAAAGTGACAATCTGCAAATTATTTGGTTTCCATAATTATATTAGATAGACAGTTTGACATTTTACACATTTCAGCAGTTGTTGATTTCCAGTGAAAACACTAAGGTATGCAGTAGACTGCAGGGACTAGCACAGAACCTGAAGGAACTAGAATTAAGAGGATTTGCCCCCAAGGAATGCAGTGGTGCAGATGACTACTCACAATTATATTTATACCTTTAGGCTCCTTTTTATCATTTTACTTGGGTGACCTGCAATCCGTATCACAAAAGTAAAAGCAGAGCTGGGCCACCACAAAACCAGACACAAGCCCTTCCTATTCCATGTACAGAGGCTTGAACGGCATCCTCCATTGTGCCAGAGATGACGTTCTAGATTTTGGGTTGTCTGGGTTCACCCAAGAAGACAAAATGTGGTTTGCTTGTTTGTGGCTTGATGGGTTGTGTGCATCCAGGCAGTGAGGTTTGTTAACTATGATTGGTTATTGGTTATTGGTTTGATTTCTATTCCACTTTTCATTTAGGACCTCAGGAGATAGATAGATAGATAGATAGATAGATAGATAGATAGATAGATAGATAGATAGATAGATTTCTCTCCCTCCTCCCATTTTTGCCCACAACAACCCTATAGAAGTATGTTGGGCTATGAGGAAGTGGTGGGTCTAAAGTCACCCAGAGAGATTCTGTGGCAGAGGGTGGACTTCAGCTTGGATGTCCCTATTCCTAGTCTAGTACCATTTACATTACATTGGTTTTAATTTACTAAGTTGGTAAATGAAGTGGTAGGGTGGCATAAAAAGTGTTTTCTGCCTACAGAGAAAAAAAATAGCTAGGAAGTTTAGAATATAAGAAGAGACTGCCACTGTTTCTTCCAGCAACTGCTTCCTGAAGTGATTACCTCAGTCTGCCAGCTTTGATTGCCCTCACCCATGTAGAAAGGCCTTGCTCATCTCCCTAAAAATCACTTCTCCTGGAAGCTGGTGTGTCAGATCTTTAGAAAGTGTCTAAAAACGTATCATGGCTTATCTATCGATTCTCTTAAGACTCTTATTTCTAGTCCTATTCTGTTCCCTCTTGAGATTTGTAAAGTTTTGTTTCCTAATGCTCTTTTTGCACAATTTAAACATGTTGGTTAGAATTGCAAGCAATGCTCTGTCAGTGGAAAGGCCCCTTGGATGGGGTTTCACTCAAAGGATGCTTGCTCTTAACACAGCAAAGAGGAACAGGCCACATTTGCAGATTCTCTTTCCTCTGTAGCCCCCAGGACCTCTGAAAACTATACCAGATTGCTGGGGGTTACAGCTAGAAAAGAGGAATTTGTGAAAACTTTTCCACTCCCTCTCCTCTTTTAGAGTCTATATGTAGACTCTTTTAGTTCAAAGGAATGACTGTGCTGACAATTTCCAAAAGTGATTAGAAAGTGAGGTTTGCGAACTGAGTGTCCTTTAAAAGACTCCACCACGGTTGCAAGCAAGATGGGTGATCCTGTCATCTCCCAGTGCTCAAACCTATGGAAAACCGCTTTCCTATGGTCTCCTTGCGAGTCCAGAGTGCATGTGGGCAATCTTCCATCCTCTTCTTATCCAGAGAGGTTCCAAGGAGCTGGTCTATTCCCCTGTTCCTTGGTCTTTTCCACAGTTGTTTATATTATGAATTACATTCAAAATATAACAGATATTGTCTCTCTGTATGGGACCAAGCTAGTCTGATCAGAATGTATTAATTCAGTTCAGAAATCAACTATTGTCTTTGGAAGTTCTGCTGTAAAAAGCTTATAGTTTACATTCAAGAAAGAAACATGTCTCTATGACTAGATGAGTTGGCTTTATGGCTCTGCTGGACTTTCTTCTGATGAGGAGAAGGGGAGGAAGCACAGCCAGGGGGATCTAGGGATAACAGTCTTGGTTTGAATGATTTCAGCAGTGGTGGAGCCAATGACTCCACTCTGGTTGAGGGAGATCCAGTAAGGCCCCAAGACTCCCTGATGGCACCCACCGAGAGCCTCTCAGAATCTGAAATTCAGCCACCCAGTCCTAAGCAGAGGCAAGCTTTAAAGATACAACAACAAAGGGCTGAGCTCCACAGGTCAGACAGCCAAAAAGCAAGCCAGTAGGAGAGTTAGATTCTAAAGTGTAACATGCCCAAGTTGTACATTTGAGTGGAGTCTTGGTTTGGCTTATTTAATGACCCCACTTCCTGGGAGAAAACATTGAGAACAACTTTTCCATCCTCAGCTTTGTTGTGTTTACCTTGCTGTATGATACTTAGAACTCTGGATTCCACCTGTGTCTCCTGTCTTTTCCTTTGGATTTGACTCTTGTCTATTGGATTCCTAGTCTCAACCTGTGCCAAGCCTGTCTTAATATGTCAGTAAAAAGGACTATTTTCTTCTCAAAGTTCTGCCTGGCATCCAGCTTGCTATCTGGTTGGCTGGCAGCCAGCAGTGCTGGCACAGAAAAGTTGGCTGGTTTCCTTCCTTGTAGTTCAGAGCAACAAAAGCTTTTTCTGTGATGAAGAAAGTTTGTGATATTGTTCAGTCTCATTCATTACCTGGGTTGCAAAGCTAAACTTACTTGTCTTCAGCTTTGCTTCCTCATCTATGGACCTTGAGGCTATACAGTACTTTTTGGTTCAAACATATGCAACTAATAATTACCTATCTCAAGCTTAAATGTTTCATCATTTTGAACTGAATCTAGGCTTTTTTGGTATTTCATGGGAAACAAAAGCTTCCCAGATCTTAATGAAAGTTTTTCAAGTCATCCATTTCATATTTTTTTTAATTCAATGTACACAGAATGTTTTTGTCACAGCTGGGGTCATGGAGAGAAGCTGGACATAAGCCACTGGACACACCAAATACTCAGGACTGAAGAGCAAATCAGAAATTGAGAAGAAAGACCAGTTACAAATGTCCCCTTATACCCTCCTTGCCTGGGAGGAACCAGTGACCAGCCTGAGTGGGTGGTCCTTCATGGAGAAACTTCCTCTGTTTTGGTTCTTTTCTATGATTGCAGTGTTCAGCTCTGTGGTTCACCACATGAAGCATCTGTCTCCAGATCCTTATCCCGCCTGACATACTGATGCACAATTGTGGATTTAAAAGTCCAGTGTCCTGCAAGTTAAGTTTGAGTCATTGTGATTCCATGGACACATTGATACAATTTTCTTGGTAGTAATGCAGAAATGATTTGCTATTGGCTTCTTCTGGGATATATTTTTGATCTCCTAGTCTAATCTACAGTTCTGGAATTTCCTGCTTCCATGCAAGTATTAACCAGCCTTGACCCTGCTTAGCTTCCAAGCCCAGTCAAAATACAAATGTGAAAAGGAGTGACCACCTTCAACAAAAGGTATTTATTTTTAAATATGGGTACAATTTCCACTTCTTTTAAAGAGAGATCTCATTCCTCACATCTGAGTCCCATACACATTCCTATCTATCTATCTATCTATCTATCTATCTATCTATCTATCTATCTATCTATCTATCTATCTATCTATCTAAAGGAGTGAGCGGCTCTATTCTACTTCCAAGCTTTCCAGGGAATTGCTGGGAAAATTTTTGCAATAAATTTTTTAATAAAAAGAATTCTTCCTTTTCCTTTTATTAAAAATATATTTACAGTAGTGCAAAATAAACAGACATTTTAAAATGTCCCTTGCAGGTTTTCTACCTCTAGAAGTGAGCCATGCTATTCCCAAGAAGTGTCTAAGAAAGCAGTTCTGGATTCTACAATCTCCTATGAAGGATAGTATACAAACTTCTGTGTTACAAAGATGACATCTGGTGGCTAGTAAAGAATGATATGGCAATGCACATTTTCTTGGAACTAAGTCCACCAAATTCCACAGAATCTATTTCTGAATTATGTACTGGATTTCACTGAGAGCCTATATACACAGTTTTTAAATGTACAGCACCCAACATACTATAAATATTTTCAGTACTGAAAAAGGAAAATGAGGTCATCCATTATTCTCAAGTATATAAAAGCATGTCTGCTTTTGAGTATATTCAATTACAAATTAACTCCACTTCTATTTTTAAACTTCACTATTGAAGTGTCTCTAAGGATGTATGTATGCTTTTTTAAAGCATTTCTTTGACACTTTCCCTATGAAATACAAGAATTTACAATATACAAAATCAAAATGTGTACAGTTCAACATGCACTGACGTTGGGTGTTGGTTCAAATTGTTTGGGCGCTTTTGCCATAATTTTATACTAGGAACAGATAGAGAGTACAAACAAGAAACCTGAGCAATTGATAGCACATCTTATCACGGTTTTGATCATAACTTTAGACAGTGGAATCTCTGCCAAGAATATTTTTAGGGAAAATAGGTTCTCAAGCAGACAGTACCTGCAGATGATCTGCTGATATATTTGGGGAATACCTTGAGAACCCAGATAAGTGCCCTTTTGTTTATGAGAACATTGCTCTTATGCAGCATTTTATTTTTTTATTTTTTTATTTTTTTATTTATTTAATATGCTGCCCATCTCCCCCAGAGGGTGGGGGGTGGGCTGCTCACAGTTAAAATCAAATCTCAAAAAGTTAAAAATTGGTTTTTTCTCCATCAGTTTTCATTCAAGTTTTTGAAATAAAATGTCAGTTAAATTCTTATGTTTAGTTACAAGGTGATCAAGGGGTGAATGTCCCATCTTTCATTGTATAATACTCTTTCCTTGTTTCCATGTCTCCATTAAATCTTGAAGGAAGACACCCATGGGAAACGTCTTGAGGGAATCTTTTTTAAAATTATTAAATTACTGGTCATTTTTAGTACCAGTTGTCTCTTCCCAGCTCTTATTAATTGAGATAAAATGACACTCTAATCAGGTATTGCAATGTAAATAACATAATTCTGTATTAAACGTGACTTAGTGATTGCAGATTAATGTTTGATTTGTTCCAGGAGCCATTGAATTCCATCCAACAGTCCAACCAGTGTGGCAGCTTCAGTATCCTGAACCTGTAAAATCCAAGAAAAAGGCAGATGTTGGAACATTATACAGAACTAAAACAATTATTGTGGAGGTTGCAATCATCCTCAAAGAATTTCTGAATTTTTGTAACGATCCTAATAACCATCAAATTCTGTGGCCATTGCTATCGCATCTTGTAGCAGTCATGAAACTTAATTACATTAATTATCTAATTACATGAATGTGGGAAATGTGCTTCCTTAACCTGTTGTCAATCAGTTTTGTAATGCAAAGTTGACTAAAATGCAGGATACTTAAAATGTGCTTTAAAACTGAAAAACGAACTAGCAGCAGCCATTCCATCCAGCTGAATAAGAGAGGGAGAAGAAAGCAGAATTAAGCAGGGCTGTTGGCTCTTTTCATTAGTCACTTAAGAGCAGCCATTTCAGATTATCTGAACATTTTCAGCACTAGCTGTTCATTATATTCAGTACCAATGAAGAACTGGTATCTGATGGGTTTTTCCTCCTCCACCCATCCTCCTCCTCTGTGTGTCATGTTTTTAGATTATAGGCTTGAGGGCAGGAATATTCCTACTCTGAACTATATAAACTACTCTGGCAGTGTGTATGTGTGTCTGAATACCTGCTTAGATAAATGAGTATAAAGCTTCAAAAATATTAAGATACCATCCATGGTCGGTCAACCAGGTTTAGTTGGAGCTGATGTGCCAGGTAAATACAAGGAATCCTTTCCATCCTAGCATTTGAAATGCAGGACAGAATCAACAGAGGTCTGGTTGAAGGCCCAAGTGTTGGGTCAAGCATCGCTGCCATCCGAGCAAATTCAGTTTGACGATTGTGTCCTGCAAAGAGAGATGGTTGTTTCATTCACCTCTACCTGATGCACTTGAACATCCTCCTTTGAAAAATGCCAGCATCATTTAGAAACCCTTACTTTTATGAGCCTCAGCGTCTGCAACATAGATGAACCCATCAGCTACCCTGCACACATTCTGAACATGTTCAATTAGATTATACTGTGTTGTCCCATCCACTTTGCTCACTTCATAGAACATCTTGTTGATGGAATTTGTATCCGCTTTGTCTCTCTGCCTTTCTTTGCTGGGGGGGAAAAACAGTACTAATTATTTCAAAGACTCTGGGAAAAACTAAAGCAAGGGTACATGAGTTCTTTTGGTATTCGTGGCTTGATGTGGGCCTTGTGAAATGTATCAGGGGTTTCTATGGCTGGGGAAAAGAGAGATGTGGGTATGATCAACATGGAAAATGAGCATATCCAGCATTAAAAAGATTTTTTTCTTAAGTCAATTCTTCTTTTCATTCTCCTGATTTCCTATCAATTCTCTTCTATCTTATAAAACGGTGTATGTGTGCCTTTGACTCAGTGTTGATTCCTGGTGACCAAACTAATCCCTGCAGTTTTCTTGGCAACATTTTTGGAAGTGGTTTGCCATTTCCTTCTTATCCTTCTTAGGGTTGAGAGAGAATGACTGGCCCAAAGTCACCCAGTTGGCTTCATGTCTAAGGCAGGATTAGAAGTCATGGTCTCCCAGTTTCTAACCTAATGCCTTCACCACTGTACCAACCTGGCTCTCAGTCATAAAACTAGTTAATTTTAATTTACTGCAAATTGACCACAGCTGAGAAGGGGAACAAGAATCACCCAAAAAAACCCTTGAACGGGTCTCATATCCTCATCCCACCCCAGCTGTGCAGCCTTGGTTTAAAGGATCTTATGACAAATGGCTTAGAAAGAACAATATGGTCTCTTCAAGGCCAAGTGGTATACTACTAAATAATTATCTTGTCCATTTTGGCATTGGAGAACTGCTGTTTGAAAAATATGAGGATATGATTCCTAATTCCAGATGGATGTAGGGACTGAGTCATTCAGAGCAAAGGATTATATCTAGAAATATTCTTTAAAGAACTCTCCAAGGCAAATAACGTTTTCAATAGAAGAGAATATCTATAGTTCAGGGATGAACTGTGGAGTTCTTGGTGCTCTCTGAACTTGATTGTTTGCTTGCAGATGTTTCATTACCCAACTGGGTAACATCATCAGTTGGGTAATGAAATGCCTGCAAGGAAACAACCAAGCTCAGAGAGCATCAAGAACTCCCAAGAACTTTTTGAAATCAGTTTTGTTTGCCCTAGAACAGACTCAATAAATCTTACCTAGTTTTTGAATACAGCGTCAGAATGTTAAACTTCTGGCCATTCAAATGAAATGTGACTCCGGAGCCTATTCCTATTACAGGAAAAGGAAAAAATACATGCAGTATATAAATAAGAACATCTATTTATAATGAAGAATGTATTCAGTCTGTACAAAAGCCTGAAATCCGTTATTTCTGGATGCCTGAAGATGCTTTGCAGTTGTGTATCACAATTAATCTAACTGGTTAGATGAGATGATTAAAAATCTTTATCTGCAAAGAAAATGTCCACACCTGGTTGAGGAGGATTTGCTGCATCTCCTGTTCCTATCATATAGATTTGAAAATTATTGTAAATATTTCTTGAAAAATGATTTTAATCCTTTTTCTCATGCTAAATTGAAACTATGTGACAATAGATCTCAGAATGGATAAAAA
The DNA here is from genome assembly GCF_059951505.1 of Python bivittatus. Lineage (NCBI taxonomy): Eukaryota > Metazoa > Chordata > Lepidosauria > Squamata > Pythonidae > Python > Python bivittatus. Next base: position 6,271,454 of record NW_028277097.1, read on the forward strand.
TGGTTTTATGGAAGATTTAGATAGCTGCTGGGATCTTTGTTAGATCAGCTAATGGACAGTATCAATTATCCATTAGTTGATCTAACCTAAAGACCCCAACAGTTTTTATCATTTTCTATGTTAAAATATAAATACAGTTTGTCACTTGACGCCCACTGGCAATATTTACAATTACATTTATTAACATCTTCATTTGGACAAGCAGCATTTTCAGCTTCAGAGACACCTAAGTTATTAGAAGGGATCATTAAATCCTATGAGACCAAAAGGCCACAATCAGTCATTATAAAAATCTATTATCAAAAAATCAATTTGATATGCAAACTTTAAGACTCATGGAATAAAAAACTGGAGACCTCCATTTTTGCCCATACAATGGGAAAACATTTTAACCTTAATACCAAAAACTTCATTGGATCTTAGATTATGGTTTATACAAAAACAAAAAAAAATACTACTTTAGATTCTTGGACCCAAATGCGGTGTTATAGAAAAGGAATGAATAAACCAGAATAACCAGAATTACATTGCCTGGAAGCATATGTTTTTGCAACATCCCAAACTTATGTTTTGGGAAGAAGTGGTTTCATATGTTAATTTACTCTGAAACAAAGTTTAATATTTTCAAATGCACACATTATTTTGAAATACATACTTACTACATGGAAATGGACAGTTGGACAATAAAATCTTTGTGCCCTTACTATTGCCCAACAGATCAGTTCTTCAAAATTGAAATGTCAGATTTAGGGCCCCAATTACTCACTGGACTGAACAGTGGATGTTACTTGCATCTTATGAACAAATTGCTATAGATGTAGATTGTTTATGGACGATTACAATGAAATATGGTAAACTTTTCTTGAAACTTATATAAAAAAGTATGTATGTGTGTGTATACACACACACACATCTATATATGCATGAGAAGTGATCTTATAATTGCATTTTCTCTTTTTAATTTTTTTCTGTTATGATTTTCTTTCTGTTCTGTTTTATTAAATTAATAAAGGAGACTAAATAAATAAAAACCCTTGTGTAATAGATAAATCAGCCTTTTACCAGGCTTGGGAAAGATGGATTAAATTTATGGATCAATTTCTCTTCCTTTAAAGCCAATACAAAAAAATTTATGCAACAAGAAACTGGTTAGCCATTAAGGTGACACCTGCCATACGCACCTTGTTGCAAACCCCAAAACTATGGCTGTTAGCTAGGTTGTGAAACATTAGGCTGAGTTAAAAGATATTTTGTAACAGACCCAAAGAGATGTACTGTAGTTCATAGGCCAAATTCTTAAATTCAGTATTGTTCTTCATCTTGTTTGTTTTCTTGTTTTCCGACAAAAGGAAAACTATATTACCATGTATTTGTCTAGAAGGCATGCCAGCTAGTGGCAGAATTTCTGGACTTCCCATCATTTTGTATACCAAAGATTGATCCAAATCTTCCAAACCAGGCCCAAACATAGCAAAGCGAGGCTCTGCCTGTGTGATCAGTGACTGCAGAAAAGAAGGCATGGTGCCGTACATAGGCCAGTTGGGTTTCAAACACCTTTTATGGAAGGAACAGCATTTTTTATACCTGCATTAAAAAAATAAAAAACACCAGCAATCAGCATTAGTTGACAATGTACATGAAACATGATGTATTGGTGTATTACTTTCTTCCTTAGCAGCTTCTCCCATAAGAACTGATGTCTTGGGGCGGGGGAGGAATTGGCTAGGAAAAATGTAAAATGCGGTAAAATGTAATTTTCTATCATACCACTGGAAATTATGACATTATAATATTTTATACTGACATAATATAATATAGTTGGGTAATGACATTTGGTAGCAAACATGTTGCCAGTGTTAAATAAATCCTCCTAGAAACAGCAGTAGTAATTTAAAAGTGAGATTTTAACAAAACATTATAACCTTTTAAAAGTCTAAAGCAGTGTTGTCCAAACTTGGCCACTTTAAGATGAGTGGACTTCAACTCCCAGAATCCCCCAGCCAACACTGGTCTAAAGGGTTGGATTTACTTAAGTCCCACTGACTAATTAAATCCTATTGCACTTCCTCAGATGCTTATTGTTCTGTTGCTGTATTTATTCTCTGCATTTTCCCATGGAGCTCAGTGCAACTTATAGAGTATTCCTTTCTTTAATTTTATCCCTGTTAAGTAGGCTAGACTCAGTGAAAGTCAGGGCATCTGCAGGGGAGCTTAAATACAGCCAGGATGGTGGGAGCAACCGGGAAATTGAAGCTCGGTCTCTTTTCAACATGCATCCTAAGTATTTTAAAAAGAGGCAAGGATTCAGTCACACCATCACACCCATGATTTGACTTTTTTGACCTTCACTGAGGATGATCATGGCAGAAGTACTGGTTCAAAATCACCTTGTGGTTTCCATCGCAGAATATGGATGAATCTCGGTCTCCTTGAACCTAGATAAACACTCCTTACCCCACACTTTCCTTCTAAAATTTAACCACAGTTTATCAAATAACCCAAGATACTGAGAAAAAAACTCCCTAATGTAAGTGTTCAGTATTGGACCAATTGCACAGAGGTGGTCTCTCCTTCACAGGACATATTCAAGGGGAAGCTGGACAGCCATCTCTTTGGGATGCTTTAATTTGTATTGAAAATGGGCCTGGACTCAATGACCTCAGCAGCCCTTTACAACTCGTATGATTCTGTGGATTGGCTGAGTTCACACAGCATGCTAAGCCACCAACCTGATCTATAAACCAACACATTAAGCCAAACCCAAACAACTCATATTCTGACTTCATGCAGTGTGAATACTGCATAGCTAATGAGTTTAATAAAATGGCCTTGAAAATGAGAGCCTGCAAAGCAATTCATATTGTGGAGTCCTTGGGGTTCTCCGAGCTTGGTTCTTTTCTTGCAGATGTTTTGTTACAGCAACTAGTGCTGAAGATGTTAGCTAGCTGTGTAATGAAACGTTTGCAAGAAAAGAACCAAGCTTGAAGAACCCCAAGGACTCCACACTTCAACCCTGAGCTACACATATTCGCTTCTATTGGCAATTCATATCCAACGAAAATTTTTATTTTGGAGTAAACGCGCACGGAATTACTTTGTTACTTTACTTTACACCATTACATGGTCAAATACTTACGCTGCCATGAAATTGTATGGGCCCATATTATCTAACTCAGCAAAAGGCTGGTTAAATATCTTTGCATCTGGCAGAGATTCCCGATCTACTGAATTCCAGGAAGGAAGATCCCGGATGAGGAAATATCTCCAAAGCAAGGGATCTTGGATTGTTATCCTCCAGTAGAGGTTGGTGCTTCCCAAGTAAATCAGATCTTTTGGTGTGAGAAAGGACATAATGTATAATTTCACATCTATCTGTAAATGAGACAATAACATGCGGTCAAGCCAAAACAAAAATAGTTGGATTAAAAACAAAACCAAACCCGTGACTGCAAGGATAATTGCAGAATTTTACGGAAAGCTCTCCTGTTTACAAGACAAAAGCAGTGTCCATTAACATTTGGAGGATTTGAGAGGAATTCTGGATCTCAGACTTTTCATCAAAAACTACAGCGGGTCTGTGGCTCTCCATAGATTGCTAACTGCAACTCCAGGCATTGTCCACCATTAACTATGTTGGCTGGGAGTTGTAGTTCAACAATATTCGGAAATAGTTTTTAAAAAACAGGGTATTTTTACATGACTGAAAATATCAAACTAGCCCACTTTCAGTAAACCAAGCAAAGCTCTGTTTCCAATTCTCCAGCACCCCTCCGCATTATGCTAGAGCAGTGCTTCTCAACCTTGGCAACTTTAAGATGGGTGGACTTCGACTCCCAGAATTCCCCAGCCAGCCATGCTGGCTGGAGAATTCTGGGAGTCGAAGTCCACCCATCTTAAAGTCGCCAAGGTTGAGAAACACTGTCTTAGGCAATCGACAATTTTATTTCCAGACACGAAGATCGAATTATCTGAGATGCTACCCTCGCATTTAAACACGGTGCCTAATTTGACTTCATCTGGAGAGTAAGGTATCAGCTGGAGAACAAGATCCTAACAAATTTCCTGCATCGCCCCGGCTTTTTGGCCACCGAAGAAGAGCGGCCAGAGGACGCGCCTCCGTCGGAACCCCCGAACAGCGTCGCTCGCGTTTTGTGAATGAAGCTGAGACTCGCCTCGCCCGCTGACTGGGGAAGAGGGCGATTGGATGAATAAGGATCCCGCCCACAGCGCCGTGGCCAATGAAACGGCGAAAGGGAGTCGCCGAAGGACGCGACCTTCTCCCTCCCCAGCGCAACTGGAAGCAGCCGCGTTGGAGCTTGTGCGGCGTCGCCGTCCTTACCGGCAGGGCTTCCAGGGCGCTGGGCGGGCCTGCGGCCGCCCCTGCCGTCTCCTTCTCCTCCTCCCCCGGGGTGCCACCGGTGTTTCCCCGCAGCCTCGCCCGAGGCCCCCACTTGTCCCGGAGGAGTTGGAGGCTGCTGCGCAGCGCGCTTTCCAAGGCGCGCCAGTCCCCTCCGTGGGTGGCGGACATGGCGGGCCGCGGAGCTGCGCCTTGTTCTGGGCGGCCTCGCGAAAAGGACGGCCGCGGAGCTTCGGCTCGCCTCCGCTGCGGTGCGGCTGGGGCTGAGGAGCGGGCGGGCAGAGCGGTGCCGGCGGAGGGAAAGCGCGGAGCGCAGCGCGTCTCTCTGCGCGACCTCTCGCAGCCGACCGTTCTTCTGCCAGTGGAAACGGCTGGGTGGATCAGGCGGTCCCTTCCCCTTTCCTGCGTCCCGCCTTCTGCCGAGACGGCCCCGCCTGAGGATGCTCAGCCTGACCGCCCCGAGGCCCGGCGCGGCATTTCAGTATCGCGAATGTTGCTGAAGGAGGGTTTTTAGTACCGCATTTGTTTCAGCCTCTTCGCCAGTTCTCAGGACGTGGCCACTTTCACAGAATATTCCTTTACATTTTTTTTTTCATGCGCTGAAATCTCTAATCCAGGAAACAGGATGGGAAAAAACCCCAAATACTGAAATATGTATTTCCTTCCATTGTAGAATGAACGATATGTTTTGTTCCATCTTAACAGATGACTTTTTACCCTGAATGGAGTCTTGGGGATTATTTGTAATACTTCACACAGGGCCACCTCCACCCCTGAAAATGTTGCGGAGAGAAGCTACACTAAACAACACTGTCTAAGTTTATGCATCCTTTCAACACCATGGGAAACAAGTCTGGGAAGAATAGGGCAAAACAAGCAAAAGGAGTTTGTGCATCTAGAAGCCACAAAGGGTACTGAGAGCCTGCAGGAAATGCACCTCTGGAGTATGGCATGATTTCATCCTTCTGGCGCAGGAAGCGAAGACAGCTTATGAGGGATTTCTTGGTAGCTTTGCAGAAGAGCTACAAGGGCTGGGCAGAGCCCGTTAGTACAAGCAAACCACCTTGAAAGGTTAAGCAATCAGTGTTCTGGGGAAGGCTGACATGGCTGCTTTGAGAGCTGTCTCAAGACAGCCTTCCTGCATTCTACTGGGACCACCACCAAAGCTCCATGGCTGTGCATCCTTGTTTAGACAGCCAGGGATAGTTTTTGAAGCAGCTCAATAAACCTTCCAAGGACATGGCCACTTTTAGCACCGAGGAGGCACCTTATTTTGTGCTAACGTTCTTTGCAAGGAACATCTTTTGGGTGCTTTGCATAGCCCTAACCAAAGATCCTGATCTGTCTTACATAGACAAATCTCTTAGCAGCCTGCCCCCTAAAAGCGGTCTCCTGCCCCCTTTCCTCTTCCTTTTATTCTGTGTAAATGTGTTCTCTTATAAATTTTAACTACTGTATATATTTATTGTTTTAATCTGTTATAAGCCGCCCGGAGTCCCCCATTGGGGGGAGATGGGCGGGGATAAGTTGAAAGAAAAGAAAAGGAAAGAAAAGAAAAGGAAAGAAAGAAAAAGAAAGAAAAAAAGAAAGAAAGAAAGAAAGAAAGAACCAGATTCCATCAAGGTTTTAAGCATTTAAACACTGATTCCTCAAAGATTATTAGCAGTCTACAACTACTCCAGCAAAAAGGCCCTGATCATCTTTTTGTGGCCTGGGCCACACTGTTATAAATATATGTGGATCCACGTATGTATGACAGCTGACGGTTGCAGAGCATAGCAGTCACACAATGGCCTCACTGGAGGGAGTGCAGCTTACATTTTCAGCCCTCCCCTCTTTCTGACACTCGTTTCTTTCCTCAAAAAAGTGAAAGGATGCGAAATCTAACAATGTCTTAAGCAAACTTTTTACTCCCCAGACTAGGCAGAAAATTGCAGCATGAGTATTTGGCAGCTTTTCCTATCCCTCATGAAAACCTTAGGAAGTTCTAGAGATGCAACAAGAGTGTGGGCTTGGGGCCATATACAATCCATAGGTGCCCCCTACTTAAAATCAATTTCTAGCCCAGTGTTTTTCAAGCTTAGCAACTTCAAGAAGTCTGGACTTCAACTCCCAGAATTCCCTAGCCAGCATGCTGGCTGGGGAATTCTGGGAGTTGAAGTCCAGACATCTTTAAGTTGCTAAGCTTGAGAAACACTGTTCTAGCCTTTAAAATGACCCTTCTGAAATTCTCCCAAAGTAACTTGTACCATAGTTCCAACAATTTCTGTACAACTGAAATCAAGAAACACAGCACTGAAAGCTCACTTTAAAAGGTATGTAACCGTACTGCAACAGTAAAACAAATTTCTATCATTTCCTTCAGTTTAATGCTTGCTTTCAGTACACACATCATCTGCTTATGTCAGTTAGGATGACAGTTGTTTAAAATAGTCCAATATGCGCTTAGCGTTCTTTGTATCCCAACCATGTGATCTTAAAGGTCCTTCACACACTGCTATGTATTTTGTTAACATTTTCTCTCCAATTTCCTGGAAGTCCAAGATGTTGCTGTGTGAACTGCCCGGCGATTCTCTACGCAGTTCTGTCTCTGTGCCCTGATCTGGCTTCTCTTCTCCACAGTACTTCAGCCCCCAGTAACACATTTCTCCACAGTACATCATTGCCAGCAGATGGGTATCGCTAAAAATACCTGCCAGAGGGGGAAGAGAAACAAGTTTGGGTCAAATAATCCCTAAGCCTGGTTAGAGCTACTCTCTCTCCTTTACCAGTAGCTGGAGAGAAAAAGCCTGCATTACGTTATCAACTGCAGCGAACTGGAAGAGACTGAAACGTGTATTCATTCTAATATAATTTATCTGTTTTGCATATATGGGGCTTTGGAATCCAGTTGTGAGCTTACAACTGAAGTTAGTCTAGATCAGTGTTTCTCGAACTTGACAGCTTTAAGATGTGTGGATTTCACTTCCCAGAATGCCCCAGCTAGCATGGCTGGCTGAGGAAATTCTGGGAGTTAAAGTCCACACATCTTCATTGCCAAGTCTGAGAAACACTGGTCTAGATTCAATGGGCGAGTAAGCAGGAGTTTATGACACTGATTTTAAAAGGCATTCCACTGGGTGTCTGAGAGCTACCGGACTCAGTTGAAGGAATAAAGACTGAACTAATTTAGGATCCATATATTTAGACAAGCACATTTCCACTACCAGCCACGCTATCCATTGAGACTGGCTGAAGAGCCTGTTCTGTTGTTGTTCTTGCAGAGGGCTAGAAACCCACACCTGGCTGCCTGAAAACAGGGACTTCTTGATGAAGGTGCTGCCATTTATTTATCTGGTCAGTTTTATAGGCCCTCTTTCATGCAGGAGCTGAAGGCTTCTTATTTTTCTCCACAAACACGCCTGGGAGGTAGTCTGGGTTAGAGTGCCTGGTCCAAGTCATCTAATGAGCTTCTGTGGCTGAGGGTGGACTAGAACCTGGGTCTCCACAGTGTCAGCAATCTCTTAACCGTTTACACCACACTGTCTCTCTTATTTAATTACCATATCATCTCTCTTTATCATGTTTCCTCCCTATAGAAGCATAGCAGCCCCTGACTGGGTCATGAATTATATAAGTTTGAGAGACTGCTAGAAAACCAAAGCCTTCCTCAAAGTGAAACCATCTTTTAAAAAAAATGTTTTTAATTATCTTTTTGCTTTAACCAGATGTTTTAATTTTTAAATGCTGATGACACACTTTTACATTTTTGTACATTCTGAATTTTGTTTTGCTAAGAGAACAGCAAAATATAAATAAAAGCAGGATATGAAATCGGTGAACTGCAGCTGAGAACACTGCAGCATGGAAATCAACTAGCCAAATTAAAACATCTGTATTTCTATATATTTGTGTGTGTGTGTGTGTACGTACACTCAGCTTTCATCCTATATTTATTTATGCAGTTGGCAAAAAAATCCGTTTTTGCACAAAACTGAGAATTTTTATCCAAAACTATACAGAACGCTTTGAGCTAAAGAAAGCTATGGAAAGATAATGTTTTTTTGGGTGAGGGAATTAAAGGGTAGAGTGAGGAAGGATCCTGGATAAGACATGAAGCAATCACTGTATTAAGCAATAATTGTATTACAGAATTTCCTAGTTCCCAGTTGATTTATTTTACTGTTCATATCACTAGATGATGTGGATGAGATAAAAATAAGACCTGAAGCATCTGACAATAATGTGCAAATAAATGCTTCCCACTTGCAATGTTAGCAGATTTCTCTGCAAAGTGCCTTTATTTCAAAGTGCAGCTGAGAATCCTTTCTGCTTAGAAGAAGCATTAATACTGAATACTCACCTTCATTGACCAACATAGCTGCGCCTGTTTCCTGAACTAGGAATTCCTCATTTGGGTTGTCAGAACATCTAAAATCAAGCATCTTTATCAAGTAATGGATTCCTTCCCTAAGGAACTGAAGGGAAACACAAAGGGCATTTCAGATAGCCTTTTTAATACATAGTCTCCAGAACAGAACAATCTTCTACAATCACATGAACCTGATTTCCACGCTATGAAAGAATACCCTTATTGTATTATTTACTTTCTACTTATCAGCAGACTCAAAAATAAGAGTCTATGGCAACAAGAGGAATGTACTGATGGATGTTGTCAATACATATCTAAGCCAAGTGCAAGTGTTTGTGTCTTAGAAAGGCCTAAGTGGTTCAGGACTTGGGTATGGGATCAGCGGCTTCATCCCTTGCCCACTGCCTGGCAATTAAAAGTTAGCACAGAGATCTACCTGAATGTGCTGCTGTGCAGTAACCAAGAGAGCTTTTTTTTTCTATACAGGTGCCCTGCGCAAGAAATGTTCTCTCTGCCTACTCACAGCTGATGCCAAATCTTGCTAGCTTTTAGCACTGACTAAGGACCCATCTGCTCAGGCTTGAGGTGGAACATATGCTGCTGATATCACAGCTATGATACTATTATGTGATTTTTAACTTTTGTAATTTTATATGGCTCCATTTGGTATTTTATTGTACTTGACTTTTTACAAAAAAAACCTAAATTCTTCTATAAAGAACTTATAAATTCATACCAAAAAACGTCTTTATTTACTCCAGAACAAAGAAAATATAGGAAGCAGTTTCTACTGAGGGAGATCCCTAGGTCTGTCTTCACAAACTGCAGTACTGTACTTTCTTTGACCTGAGCATCCTCCAGATTTGCAACTCCCAATTCCCAGAATTCTCAGCAATAATCATGCTGGCTAGAGAATTCTGGGAGTTGAAATTCATATACCAGAGGAACATATGTTTGCCTCAGTCATGATCAGGTCCATAGTGTAAGGGGACAAGGGGGAAAATTCCTTTCATGCCAAGACACAAATCTTGATCCACTGCCTGTTATTTGTACTAGAAAAAAAAACTAAAGAGTTGTCAGTTTCTCATAGTGCAAATTTCAATAGACATCTTGTGCATCTAATTGCCCCTGGAACTTATTTTGAAAAAAGGATATTATTCTTACAGGAGTGGCCAGTACATTTATTATGATGGAATGGGAAAACATACCTTTTTAAGTGAATCAGTCTCCTTCCTCAACCATTCCTTTCTTCCTTTAACTGTGTGGCAAAACATGTAGATTAAGGCACCTCTTCTCCAATAAAGGCATTCCAGCAACTCAAGTCCAAGCACTTCAACTGGCTAAGAAAAGATGCCCATCAGTGAAAATTCTTGAGCTTCATATAAAAGAGGGGAACGCAGCACACTTCTAGCATGTAGGTAGAGCAAGTCCCTATAAAACAGGGGTCAGCAACCTTTCTAAGTGGCTGGCACCATCAGGCAATTTCACTTAGTATGGTGCGGCCAAAATATAAAAAAGAAAATTAAAGTATTAGAAATCTTTAAAAGTTCAAGAAGGCCAGACTCATGATATCTTGAAAAAACTATTCTCAATTCTGGCCATTTTTAACTTTAACAACTAAGTCTGTTACTATTTGGAAGTCAACAGGGCATAATCTAAGGTGTTACATGTGATATGGTGCTCATGGGGATTACAACACCAACTTCAACTACTAAAAAACATGTGTTTTGTACTTGCTAAAAGTTAACAAGAAGTTATATGGCTCAAGAGAGCCAATCAGACATTAAGTTAGCTTATACTGATCTCACAGAGTAACACACCACTGGGTGTGATATGTTGCAAAACACACAACAAAGAGTACAGGAATGAAAGATTAACAGAAGTTATTTGAAGATGGAAGGGCTCTATTCATTGTTATTCATCATATTCTTGAGCAAAAAAGTCCTATTTGAGTGATTGTGGCTGGCTTAATACTTACTTCTTGGGAAATGCCACTTTCATTGACCAAGACCTCGGGCTCAGAAAGTGCACAAATTAGTTCCTCAACTTTCTGCAGAGAGGATTCTTCTGGGAACTCTTCATCAACAAGCTGGTTTTCTTCAAAATATGTGATATCCAATAGTGCCTTTAGAGAGATTGAAGAGTTTAGTTTTGTAAGATGCAGCCTGCTTAGACCTTCCTAACTGATAGTTGATTTGCTAAGAAATGTTATGGCTACTTTAAATTAAAGGTGGATTTTAAGTTCACCTTTACTCTGAATTTCATTTGGTGCACTCTTATTACTAAAACAGCTATTTAAACAAAAGTACAAAATTGAGTCATCAGTTATGAACTGGATTCAATCTACCGAAGGGTTCATGGCTCTGGAACTAGAAATTTTTTTTTTTTTGCAGATCACAGGGAGAAACGGCTGTTCTCCCAGCAGAAGAACCCCATTGGCCATAATTCTGTGCTCCACACGATCAAGTTATTCCACTGAGATCGCTTGAAGCAGTCTTGGGGAAAACACCTTAGCAAATCTAAGAGCAGAAAAAGGTCTAACCACAGGCTGCACAACTTTTTGGGCTGATGTGGCATTTGGCTTCTTGAGTGCTGTGCTGGGCAACACATGCTAACAAATGGGCGGGACCAGGAAAAAACAGAACTGGTTTTCATTAACCGTGTCTAATATGATTGATTATTCCCCATGCTGGCTGGAGAATTCTGGGAGTTGACGTCCACATGTCTTAAAGATGCCAAGTTTGAGAACCACTGCTAAGATGCACAATGCTGGCATAGCACTTACGTAGCTTTTTAAATTGCTTTTAATAACCTGTTTAGAAAAACATTATCTGCAAAATATGTGATCTACATAGTTCCAGCCACAACTGAAAAAGTGTACTGAAAACAGCTTTAATCAAATGAAGATCTCAGAGTACAAGTACAGTCCCAAGTCATTCAGTTCATTTTCAGTATTTTAATAACTAGTTCAATGGCTGGATAGGTTGGTCTGGGCTAATCATACATTTAAACATACAGGCCTGACTTTTATTCCCAGTGCCATTAAGTTTAGCTCTATTCTAATTCAAAACAATTGGCATGAGAATTCAATCAATGGATTCAATATTCTTTTTGTATTTTATTCTGAATGTCTCCCTAACTTCCGTTATCAATTAAGCTTAGTGTGTTTTGGTTTCAATGAACCATAATCCGAAGCGTGATGAAAAGGCTTTAATTTATAATACCTGCGTATAAAGTTGCATAAGTCTGGAGTGTGTGCAGCTTTCCCTGGGCTCTTCAGAAAGTTCTGCTAGGTTTTCCAGGGTAGCAGAGGCCTGGATTAAGAAAGCATCTATTGACAGAAGACAATTGATATCCCAGTAAAACAGAGCAAAATTATTGATGTAGTCAAAATATAGCAATACTCTTTTCCATGAGCAAAGTATGATAGTAAAATATCCATATTGTCTGAGGATATGTGAAGATCAGAGAATATAAAATCAGTGTACACCAACTTGCAAAAAAGATCTACTTTAAAATACCGGGACTTACAAAGTTAGCTACAGCTTGCAGTCAGCAAGCTACAAGTCACAATGGCTATATATCACCAGACAGAATCAAGAATACACAACCCCCCAGATACTGTTACTGGGGAACTGTAACTAGGGAAAACTACTGCTTCCATATCCCACTTGTAGGGCTTCCAAGAAATAGCAAGAAAGAGAACACTGGAAAGGTGACTTTGGTATGACGTGAACCCACAAAAGTTAAAGAGACAGATGGAAACCAGAAGCTGGGGAAATACAAGAACAAGGAATAGGAATTGCAATGAATTCCAGAAAGAAGGGGTTCAGCCAGTCTGGAACCAATGCCAATATGGGATGAGATGAAATTTGGCTTTCCACAGACTCCAGGAGGCAGTTATGGTGTCATCAGAATAGGACAAAGGACCAGGTTCCAAGGTATTATGGAAGAATTTAAGCTATCTAAATATTAATAAATGTTTTAAGGAGTGTTCCCCAAAGTGGTCAATACTGACCCCTAAGCGTCAATGAGACTATCCATTATTATTATTATTATTATTATTATTATTATTATTATTATTATTCATAGTGCAATTAAAGGAATATTTATTAAATTATTTTCATATAATGTTTGGGGATTGATGAACAATTTGAAACTGCATGAAGGGGTGGATGAACTGAAGTGTTCGGGGACCCTGGTTTTGAGCAAATATTTCCAAGCACAAAAATGCAAGTACAGGTGGTCCTCGGTTAATGACCACTTGTTCAGCGACCTTGCATGGCACTGAGCAAGTGGTACTTACGACCAGTCCTTGAAGTTCCAGCTATTGCAGTGCCCCCACAGTCACGATTGCGGTCTAAGTGCCCCGCAACTGGCCCGGATTTCCTACCATCACAGTGCCTCCAGTCATGTGATTGCGATTTGCGACCTTTCCTGCCAGCTTCCCACAAGCAGTCAACGGGGAAGCTGGCAGGAAGTCAGAAGTCGCAGTCACTTGAGGTCCTTGCTTAATGACCCACAGTGATTTGCTTAACGATAGTAACTGGGGACTGTCAGAACTGCCACTGCTAAGTAGCACAGTCATGTGACATTACACTTTACGACCGTATCACCTAGCAACAGAAATTCCAGTCCCAATTACCATCGTTAAGCAAGCACTACCTGTAGGTACATAAGAATAGTTTCAATATTGTACCTCTGGTTAGGCTTCAAAAGGAAGTTGGTCAGAATAGCTAGAGCTAGCTGAAGCTGTGATTTGACATACGGCTGGTAGATTTAGCAGGCATGGTGTAGCAGCTGGGTCCATTTTAAACTTTGCCTTTTTATAATTAATTTGCAACCAATCACATTTATAATCCTGCATTTCCTTGTCACTTGATAATAAACACACTCTGTTTCCTGTGTATTGGGGTCTTGCCCGCAGAATGTTGCTGAACACGTCCACGTGTGCTTGACCTGGTTTTGCAAACCCGTCATAAAATGTTTGGAGACTGAAGTACTGAAGGGTCCTGCTTGGCTAGACCAAACAAACCTCGCCTTGTAAGTCGCAAATGGGATGGAACAGGAGTTCCCTCTTACAGCTTTTTCTCCCACAGTGCCCGCTCAGCCAAACAGCGGGGCTGTCAAATCAGAGAGCTGCTGAGACCACACAACAGGTTATACCGCAACGCAAACATTGCTTTGCCGTATTTGTGGCTTTGCATTTCAAATGTATCGTTACTGTGGTTTGCAAACCAGGATCTATGGCTTAGTACGCTGTGCAAGCCCAGGCAAATGATTCAATACTGCAGTTAAACACATCGAGGCTTATCCTAACGTGTGAACCAGGCCTTTGAAGGGAGGAAACCCATCCCAAGAGGGCAGATGGGCACAAAGACGTCTAAATTCTCTAATCAGGCCACTGCAGTTAGTTGGTCCAGAGATGAAGAGAGTTCCAGTCCAGCCCATCCAAACAGCACCTCTCAGAGAGAACGTGCTCTACCACCCTTCGTGTCCAGCCTGGTCTCGCCAACGGAAAAGAGACCACGGGGTGTGAAGGTCTGGCATGCCGTGGAAGCGGCCAGCGAGACTTTATGGCAACAGGGGGACCGTATTAGGGCAGCTCCGGGAGCCGCGCCATCCCTTCTTACCGCCAAACTCTCCGTCTTCTCGCCAACGATTCAGCCTCTCTGTTAGCTCTACGAGCCGCCGCTGCAGATGAACCGCAAAGGCAGCCTCGGCCATAGGGAAGGACCTGGGCCGGGCTTAGCTTCAGTTATACACATCACATGACTCCCCTTCCCTGCCGCAGCCACGTGACCCCGCCCTCTGTCACGTGAGGGGCTTGCGCCCAAGGTTTCTCTTGTTAGTTTGGCGACGCGGCGTTTTTTCCGAGCGGAGGCGTTGGTCGCTAGAGATAGGAAACGGGTAGAGGAGCCCCTCCTTCCGTGTTGCTCGTTGCTCCCGAAAAAGCGAATTGGGGGACTGACGTGCATGGAAAGCCACCAGCGAGCTTAGGAACAGGGGCTACGCGGGAAGCTAGAGAGCATCCATAAAGGCAGTGGGGCAAACCATTTTTGTGTTTTTCTCCAGAAAATTTCATGCACAGGAATCGAGCTGTAAATGTAGAGACGCTTTACCTCTCCTTTGTGGAAGAAGGAAGGGAAAGCTGCCTTTAGAATTTTTGTTTTTTTATTTTTAAATCAGAATTGCAGATAATGAGATTGGGTGAGAAGCCCTCCCACAACAAAATATGGTGTTATACTTCTTAATGTGCGTCTTTTTCAGATTTTTTTTTCCTAAATCAAACTGCTAGAGGTCAACCAACCAACATTTTTGAATAACTGCAAGGCGCAGACAACATACACAGCAGCAATTGGAACAGAAGTGCCTGTTTCTACAAGGCCTATTTATAACTAAGCTTCACAGAGTTCACTTAAACTTTCTTCTAGAAAAATGTGTAGAGTTGTAGCTTCAATGGGAGAGGGGAAGGGGGGACTGCTGAGGGGCATTTTGAATGGGAAGTTTGATGCCGAAAGTTCAAATTAGTCTTAGGATCCCCAGGAACAATTTAACGCAAAATCACAATAAAGTATAATTGTGGCAATATACCAGTTAAAGTCTTGATACTCACATAGTGCATGCTATAGCTCAGCAAATAAAAGAACTGGATGAGAGTTTTGAATCCTTTTGCACAGTGATTAGTACTGATTATTACTTAGCCTCAGCTGAGAATAACCCTGAATTACATTGTAAACCATTATTTCAGCCTCTGCTTGCTCTTACCTTAAGTTGCACTGGATTTGGACAGGCAAACAGGAGTGCAAATTCTGAGCTGACTAAAAATGCGCATACGTGGAGGTCAAAAAAGTCAAAAGGTGACTTTGGTCACGGTCAGTCACCCTCGTGACTTTTTTGACATGATCCCCCCCCCCGCCCCCCGCAAGCACCACCAGCTAAGCTATTACGTCTGTTGGTGGATTCTAACAGGGCATGTAACAGTAGATCCATTAATTTTCAGCCTTTCAAAAACTGGACAAGTTTTTTTGCTGGATGGTAACAGCAAATTGTAAATGACCTAATGGTAATACTAATAAAAGTTAATCTAAGTCAAGATACTTATGATAAAAGTTATTTGTTAGTATGTGGAATCTTTGGTTCTTGCTGAGTTATACTCCTGATAAAAGAATTAATGTTTTCATTTTAGAGGGCCCCAGTACTGCCAGATTTGAAAACTTGTCCCTTAACTCAGTCGGAACTGAAAAGCTGTGGTATGAGCCAATGTTTCTTTTTAAACTGTGCACACTTCAAAAATTGTTCAGACCTCCTCTGAACACAAGCAAACCATCACTGCTATTCATTAAAGCTGCCCAAACCTGAAAAAAAATGCCACTGGTTTAAGAATTACACTAGATTTAATAAATGAACTTAAAGCACCATATTTTTTTCAGCCATATGTGGATGCCCATAAAAAGCTGGGCTTTTTGTGTGTGTTTTAGTGACTCTGGGCAGCTTACAAGATTAAAATGCTCAAACCCACCAAAAATAACCCAGGGTGCCTAAGGTTAAACAATGAACCCACTTACCATCAATACATAATAGAGCTCTTCTACCCACTTGACCCAAATGCCTAAGGCAGTGTTTCTCAAACTTGGCAACTTTAAGATGTGTGGACTTCGATTCCCAGAATTCCCCAGTCAGGCATGCTGGTTGGGGAATTCTGGGGGTTGAAGCCCACACATCTTAAAGTTGCCGAGGTTCAGAAACACTGGCCTAGGGAAACAGCCAGATGTGGATTTTGACGAGAAAACGGATATGAAATATCACATAATAAGTTGCTAATGCTGTATTGGAAAACTGTATATGAGTTTTAGGGTACTTCAGATTGGTTGTTTTTCCATTTGCAATTCACTATCTTTCCCTGATTTTATCATTTCTTATATTCTTTTAAAATATAGTGAAGAATTAGTTCTTTTATTTTTTAAAAAAAATTGGGCTGTTTTAATGAATAGCAAAGAAGTGCTGTGCTTGTATAAGGTCTCAAGTTTTTTGCAGTGCACACAGACCTCTTTTTAAGAACAGGAAAAACCTTTCAAAAATAAGGAATATATAGACAGAGGACTCAATGATGCAATCAAATCTATTTTAATAATAATTCTCATTTTCCTATGGTAAATTAATATGATTGTAAATTGTGAACCTGAATTTGATGGCATAAATTACTAATGTCATAATGGAAACTGTGAACCGCAATAAGATGGCGTAAATTAATGCCTGGAGTGAAGAGTTGTTATAAATATGTTAGATATTTGATCGTAATTGTGGCAAGGGCTGAAAATCTACTTTCCCAAAGATACACTAAAGGAAAAGGTAATAGGAACTTCTGTTTTCACTCAAAAGCTCATGTTCTCTGAACTTTTATCCCAAAGGCTTCCAGTGATTTTTTTAATTGATTTAATCTGTTCTTCATTCATGGACTGATGGATCTCCGTATCCTTTATATAGGAAGAATGGATTAGAATCTGCATCTGGTTTATCAGAGCTGATTTAGAACATAGATTCGGAGTGGATAATCTTTGCAGCTGAATCCTTAAGGCTGAAAGCAGTGTATGAACATTTGAATCAATAAAAATATAAATTCTGGGATTTCTCCACTGGTTTCCACGAACTTATCTTCATTCTGTTGTTGCTGGCACTGAAAAATACTCTTTTCAAGCAGAAATATTCAGGCAGTTCCCTTTCCATTCAATTAGATATCTGTTATTATCTCCATTTACTGGATAATGTGAGCAAGGAATGAAAACTACAGAGAAGTATAACTGTAAGTCAGTTATAGCCAGATGTGAATCACTGAAAGTTTTCTTAGTGTGCAACACATTTTTACAGATCAAGGTGCAGTTAAAAAGAAAACTGTAATATTTGATTCCTAACATAAAAAGTCTATGTATCACTTGGAGTTGTTCCGTCTGCACATCAATTTAAATTACATCAGCATGCAGAAAGGCTGATCTGAAAGTCCTTTTACCGGATATGTGGTATTCACACAGCAGGCTTATCCATTATCATATTTAGGGAATAACAATTTTTGACTCACTAACTTGGGGAGAATCAGTTTATCTCACATTCAAAACTCTCAGCTGATGGTGAACATTTTACCAAAGTGAAGAATAATTAGATTGCATCAGTGTTAAAAAGTTCAAGCAGATTATCATGTTAATTTTTAGAAGAAAGCATGATGGAGAATGCTCATTTTTATAGAGAAGAAAATACAGGTAGTCCTCAGGTTTAGAACGCCTGGTTTAAGGATGACCCATAGTTAAGAACGGAGCCTATTGCAGCAAAATTCAAGTTTAATACACAATGATTTGAGTTAAATACACAGTGGTTCGAGTTCATTACACAATACTGCCTATAGAGTATACTTACTTACAGTATACAGTATATATAGTTTACAGTATACTGTATAGAAGCTCAAGCTCAGATACTTTGGTCACCTAATGCGAAGAGAGATCTCTTTGGAGAAGACCCTGATGCTGGGAAAGATTGAAGGCAAAAGGAGAAGAGGACGGCAGAGGATGAGATGGTTCGATAGCATCACTGAAGCAATGAGCATGAAACTGAGCAAACTCAGGGAGGCAGTGAAGGACAGGAAGGCCTGGCGCAATATGGTTCATGGGGTCACGAAGAGTCGGACACGACTTAATGACTAAACAACAACATACTGTACAGTAGTATTGTATAAGTAATACAGAATAATGTATTAATGTATTAATACTGTAATACTGTTCCAGCTTACATACAAATTTGACTTAAGGACAGACCTTGGGATTGGTACTGGAAAAATACTTCCTCGTGAGATGGGTGGTGTCTAAATTTGGAATATAAATAAATAAAAAAACACTTGTTCTTAAACTGGGGGCTACCTGTATTAAGCAAACAGAGCTAGCAAAATTAGAGTGGGACATCTGGGCTGCAAAAACCCAATGACCACTAGATGGCAGCATACACACAGGAAGCAAGCTCTTTACTGCCATCTAACAGCTGTTTGGATTTTCCATGTGGGTATCTGGCAGCCCTAATAAAGAGCCAGTAGGATTACAGTCCTCTGTAATATAGATTTGAATCTAAAGCCCTGGTTCTCAAAATGTGGTTTGTGGAGTTCTACTAGGTGTCCTCTTGCAGCCTTCCCATGTTCTTGGGCTACAGTCCTGCTTCCTCCCCAGATATGGCCACACAGTACTGTTTTCTCCCCGGACAGGCTGAGAGTGGCTGTCAAGAGCCACCTGGGGCCTCCATCTTGCCTCTCCATCATTCTAGTGCTACCGTGCCCAGCTCTCGAGGGAGGCAAAGGCAGAATGATAAGCCGACAAAGCTGACCAGACAGGAGGAAGTGTGCTCCCATTAGACTAGTGTTTCTCAACCTTGGCAGCTTTAAGATGCGTGGACTTCAACTTCCAGAATTCCCCAGCCAGCTGCCAAGGTTGAGAAACACTGGATTAGACTGAAACGCCAGTAAGTGCTTCTCTGGTTCCAACCGGTTTCACTGCCACTATAATGAGTAGCAAAACACAACGGATTTTACACATCTCGTAGTTGTTGCTGGATGCTGTCAGTTTAAAGGAAAAATGGTTTTAATACTAGTACAGCTAAATAGGGCTTAAAAGGGCTGGAGATAGCATGAAGAAAATAATATGGGGATTTTACTGGGAAAAAAGGCAGTCTGGGTAGTGAGGAGACAACAAGAAAAGTGGACGTACATAAGCTTATAAAATTATATATGGAAAAGTCTAGTTTTTCTTTTTGGAACATACAAATTGAGTTGGTAAGAGGATAGGTCCAAAGTTCTGTGTACAAATCAATGGATTTCAGGTGATGCATGCCTAAATGGAAACATGCATGGTTTGGATGATTTGGTCCATGTATGGACCTAAGTTAGGGTTCCCCAAAGTGGTCAATATTGACCCACAAATGTTGATGAGACTATCCAAGGTCAATGTTAATTATCTTCCTCCTCCTCCTCCTCCTCCTCCTCCTCCTCCTCCTCCTCCTCCTTCATAGTACTACTAAAGTAGCCTGGGGGTTGATGAACAATCTGAAACTTCATAAAGGGGTCAATGAGCTGAAGAGTTTGGGGACCTCTGACCTGAGCGAAACTTTCTTTGGACCAGAATGTGATTGTTCCAGGGAGAAGTGGTGGTATGGGATTATAGCAGAAAAAGCCAAGGACACTGACAGCCAGGGAAGAAAAAGGAAGGTGCAGGGCAGACTGGGGGCAGGTGGGCTGGTGGAATATGCTGTACTGGGAATGGCGAGCTGCAGTAAGGAACAGGTGCACAGGCCAGTACATCAGTGGTGACTGGAGAAGGGAAAGGACTGGGCTGAGGGTGCAATGGAGGCAGTGGGATGTGTTGGGCTCGGAGAGGCAGAAAGGGAAGGTGCTCGAAAGATCAAGGAAATGCATCAGGAATTGCTGAGATTATACACCAGCCTTGCTGCACACCACTGTGTTCCACTTGCCACATAACATCACCCTGGGACCCCTCTGAATTTTGCACCATCTGAAATCCAAAGCAACAGAATATTCCAGCCAATCCAAGGTGTTTGGGCCTAGGTTCTGGAATGTGATTTGTTCTAGATTCCAAACAAGTATTTTCTCTTTTGGATAGAACTCTACCAATAGCAAATTGCCACAAGGCAGAAAATAAAAATATCAAGCCAGTCTAGCCTGTTTCTCTGCCTTTAGCAGGGGTTTTAAATTGTAGAAAAGAATGTGAAACTGAAACGGCTGTTTTTAAATAGCTAATTTCCTATTCAAAAGGGAGAACTACCGGGCTTGATGTGAGATTGGGCAATTTTCAAACTTCGAGATTCACTGTTTTAGCTTCATGTGAGAATTCTTCTACTTCTAAACCCAACTCAATTCATTGAAGTGAGTGGTTCTCACTTCTCAGTCACCATAGCGTAATCTTAAACATGTTTACTTGTTTGTTCTCACTGCAGATTTAAAAGTGTTTACTTGGAGGTTCCAAGTGATTTCCCGCATTTTATCCTACACCCTGAGTCTATCCAGGCTAGCTAAGAATCAAACTTTCTGGGCTGTTCGTACTACGGTTCCCAAAGCACTCTTTCCTGAGAGTAAGCTCCATTCAGCACGATCGGGTTTCCTTGGGACGAAGCTTACACGGGCCTTCTTTCGCCTGCCCGGCTGCAGGCTTTTAGCTCCCGTTCCCGGGCCTGTAAGACCACCACCCTGGCCTCGGGGCTTTCCCCTCCAATGACTCGCTCAGCCCCCTATGAACCACGGTCCCTTCCCGCGCGGTTTTGGAAAGGGTTAAGGGTTAAGGAAAGCGTCGGGGCCGAGCCCCTAACCCTCCCCCGGCCTGCGCGGAGGTTAGCCAGCTGGGCGCGGTTTCTTTTCCAGCAGCATCGTGCAAAGGGGGTTGGGCATCAGCCGCCGCCTTCTTGTGCTCTTCAAGGCCGCCAGCGCCGCTCGCCCAGCTCCTTCCTCCTCGCCTCGCACGCCGCACACGCTCGAAGATGGCGGCCCACCACCTCCTCGCCCAGTTGCCCCGCTGCCTCTTGCCCGCCGCTTCCCGATGGGGGCCCTGGCGCAGGGCGGCGGCGCTCGCTGCCGGGGCGCAAGCGAAGGTAAAGCAGCAGCGTCAGGAGGTCTGGGACCCCGCAGGGAGCTACGGGCTTGCAGCGGCGCTGAGCTCTTGGCGGAACCTGATCCGATGCCGGTGGATGCGGGCATCCTTCGCCCGGTTCAGGGCAAGCGGGCCGGGCGGGCGAGCGGGCTTCTCCCGGGTTGGCCAAGGGCGCGCGCAGGAGCGCGGCCATCCATTTGGGGATCCTTTTCTCCAACCGGCCTCTTTAAGAGCGGCTCGATCCGCAGTTCTTGGCGGGGGGTCAAGTTCAGCTCCGCGCCAAGGAGAACCTGAGCCGGGCCCAGAGGGGTCGAGCCGCTCTTGCGGGCAGACGAGCCGGTTAGACCGCTTGCGATCACGACTCGCCGTTCTCGGGTTTCTCTGCGCCCTTGTCCGCCGTTGCGCGGACTCCCCTGACTGCTAGTTGGACCTGTTTCTTTCGCTCCCAGCAGGATCAGATCTACCCCAAGGGCTCTTTCCGCCCACCCCCGCAGGGAAAATATCCCGCCCCCGCCAGGGCAGGAAAGGTGACCTCCGATCTGCTGCAGAATGAATGACACGCCTGCATCCTCCTGCCTCCCTCCCGGCTGGCGAGGTCGGCGCGTTGCGAGCAGCGCGTCCTTGGACGCGGTTGCAGAAAAAGCGGACGCCGCGCCGGCCTGACCTTGAGGAAAAGAAAAGGTGCTTTTCAGCTCTGCTTCCGCATCTCGGCGCTTCATTTACTTAGATGGACGAAGGGAGATGGGGATCCGGTAGGCCCGACTGAGGGGCGGCTTTAATGGCACTTGGATCTCCTTGAAGCCGCTGGAACGGTGGCTTCTTACGGCTCGGTTCTGCGCGTGGCTGACTCCGAAACAAGGCTTGCTGGTCTTCAGCAGCCTTTCCCCGCTGGGAAGCCTTATCTGTGTAAAATGAAAAGAGATTTTTTTTTGTTTTACAAAAACTGCATTTCCCCTTGCAGGAGTATTTATTGGAGGACTTCATTTTGCTCAAACTATTAAAGCTGCGTTGTCTGGCAGTTTGCTCACCTGACTTGTTGTATTGGGCTATGCTAGTATTTTTCAAACTTGGCAACTTTACGGCGGGTGGACGTCAGCTCCCAGAATGCTGGGTGGGGAATTCTGGGAGTTGAAGCCCACCCATGTTAAAGTTGACAAGTTTGAACAACGTTGAGCTACCATCTGTGAGCTGTAAAAATCTGGATGACCACAAGATAGGGAAAACGAACTCCTTGCTAGATAATGAATTGCATTGCTGGAGTTTGCTTCTAAGTCAGAACGTCTTAAGAATTGCAGCCGTTACCAGTTCCTGGCACCTACTGATCTAAAAAGGGATGGTAATAAATGTTCCAGTTCCGTGGAAGCTCCAGAAAGAAAAAGTTAAGTTGGCTGGGGTAATGCCACTTTCAGTTTAATTTTACATATTATAACATTTTTGTTTCTTCCTCTTTAAGCAAAGTTCCCCAATGGCTAACTAATAATAAAGATAAAAATGGCAAAAGCATACAAATAATGTAGAAATTTAAAAGAGTTAGTAGAACACCTCTGTTCGAGCTAGGTTTAGTCATCTGCCTGTCCAAGATTTATTTATTTGTTTTTATTTATTTATTAAATTTGTATGCCGCCCATCTCCCCCAACGGGTGACTCTGGACAGCTCACAATTAAAACCAAAGACCCAAGAACCATTAAAAAAATGATACCATATAAATAGTTAAAATTAATTAATCAATTAAAATCAGACTATAAAAACAACCCCATACATAAATACTAAAAAAAAAAGTTCAAGATGATGGGGGGGCAAGGTGAATTACCCCACAAGCCACTTCCACTGATGGGAACCCCCATCTGGCCCCCAGGCCTTTGGCGTAGCCAGGATTTCACGCCTTTCCTGAAGGGCATGAGAGTGGGGGCACACCACACCTCGGGAGGTAGGTTGTTCCATAGAGTGGGGGCTGTTGCAGAAAAGGCCCTCTTCTTAGATTCTACCAGTCAAAATTCCTTGACTGGTGGGGTCTGCAACAAGATAAGGCTGGAAACATCTCTGCACAAGACTAATGACTTCCTCTCTGGCTGGTTTAAACAATTAAAAGCCTAGATATCTGTCTTCTTCAGCCTGATGCCTTCCAAATGCATTGGGACCACAATTCCTGTGGACCAACCTAACTGGGATTTCTGGGAGCTTTAATTCCACACATTCTGAAGGCTGTTGTAAATTAAAGCTTTGTTCAGAAAGTGACGGTCTTGTCAAAAGTGATACAGGCAATCCCCAGTTTAAGAATGAGTTCCGTTCCCATGGTCTGTCCTTAAATCAAATTTGTATGTAAGCCGGAACAGTATTGTTGTATAATACTGGATAAGTAGTATTGTGTATTTAACTTGAACCATTGTGCACTGAACTCAAATTTGACTTCAACAGGCTCCATTCTTAAATATGGGTCATCCTTAAACTGGGTGTTCTTAACCAGGGGACTACCTGTACTTGAGGAGAAGCACAAGAGGATTATATTTTATTATTAGGTTGTTTGTTGTTAGGTTTATATCCCTGCCTTTCCTCCAGAAACTCAAGGTAGCATGCATAGCAGTCCTTCCATTTTTCCAACAGGAACAACTGTCTGGGAATTTGGGGCTGAGGGAGAATGACTGGTCTAGAGTCAATCATTAAGTTTTCATGGGTGGGATAGACTAATCCCATATCTTAGCCACTATGTTAGCATTCTCTTCTGGGTGAAAGCTTACTTAGGATCTTGACAATGATCTAACTGGCCTCTAGTTAATCACTGATGTTTCTGACTCGTGTATATTCAGAGCTGTTTCTGTCTTCAGGAATTCATAGATGTTCTCTGAGAAGCCTCTTTAAAATTCTAGATCTTAATACTAAAGATGGTTCAAGGGTGAAGATGCTGTTTCTCTTTAGTTTATCCTCTTCAGAATTGTTTTGTTTTTGCTTTGCTTTTTAATTTATTTTTCTTACATTTTTATTCATACACAATTAATAAAACAAAAATAACTTAAAAAAACTTTTCTAAAAAATTAGAAAAGAGACAACCCCAAACTAAAAATATGAATTAATGAAGAAAAGAAAAAGGAAAAAAGTCTACCTTATGCTTTATACTTATCAATAGTCACTGGTTTACTCATCAGTACACTACAATAATATGCTCAGTACAAATATTATTGTAAAATATTACAAAATTTCTGCCATCGTAGCACATATTGTTGCATCCTTTGATTAATAGAAATTAATCAATTTAATTCCCTTTTCCAAAGCAGATAGGTCACATATTACTGACAACCATTCCTTGACATCTGGAATAATACCACATTTCCAATTTCTCAATATTCTTTTAGCTGCTCCCCCCCCACCCAATAATTGATACAACCATAATTCCTGATGAACAGATTCCAAAGTTTTGGTATATAATTCAACATCACATTAACATTTTCCCATAAATCTGTTTATATACTTTAATACACTATCCCAAAAAGATACCAGGTGATTGACCATTTCCCACAGGCCAATGAACCCTAGAATTGTTTGTTACCTGATAAGTTCCCCTGCTACTTATCTTAACTATCAAATGTCGATTGCTAACCCTTGACTAGAAGAGACGAGCTTCAGTGTAGTACATAGCCCAAGGATAATTATTCAAGAATCTGAGTAGTGGCACAAACAGTTACACTCTAATGGTGCATCCCACAGATGCTTATGAACAAGCAGAAGTAAACTCCAGGATGCAGTGAGGTTCATTTCCTTGTTGCAGCCTTAGTAAGAAAGTCACAAAAGTTAGCATGCCAGATTGTTTGTTTGTTTTACGGTCTCCGAGAATGCTGGTTCCCAAACTGTGGTCCATAACCACAAATGATCCATAGTAGTTATCAGGTTGGTCCTCTCTCTACCTTTGGGGTTTTTTGGGGGGTGGGTGGGGAGAAATCAACTGCTTGGTCTAGTACAAAATCAGGGCAGGATTTTTGGATTACTACATAAGACTTTTATTTTTGGAAAAGGTCCTTTGTGCAAATGTGTGACCCTTCTGTCAGTCTACAAGATCACCCAACTTGCATGGTCTTGTGTTCCTTGTAAGAGAGAAAATAGAGTACAAGTCTCACATTGTTGTAAGTGCACTTTTTAGAAGAAAATGTTCAAACGTATTTGGTAGTTCACAGAATTTCAAGGAATATGGCAAGGTTTGTACAAAGGAAAAGGTTGGGAACTGTTCTAAGAAGCATTGTAGCCTGTTTCTTTTGCACTTTCTGTGGAGGAGGAAGGTTCCCCTCCTTTGTGATCAACATCAAAATCTCTCTCTTAATCCTTGGCAGTTTAATGGCCCAGCCTAAATACTGCATTTTTATTAATTTGATTCCTAACTGCTGCAATTAAAAGATTCTTGGTGGGTTGCAAGCACATCCAATTACATGAAAACCATGGTAAAAATAATGGAATGAAAAATAAGCGATCAAAAATAACACTTGAACCTATGATGGAAGACTTGATGGTGGATTAGCGTGGTGTCTATACTCAGCTATTGTGGAGATTTTGGTGGCCAGTGGTTGCTGTTGCCATCAGTATTGCCCGTGGACATGGTTTGAGATGCAAATCTTTCATAGACCTATCTGAAGATCCTTGGGATTGAACCCATAACTTTCTATGTGTAAAGCGTGTGCTTTACCACTAAGATCTTGCTCTTTTCTTAAATCCCAAGTTTTTATTTTGATAACAATGTTTTTCGGGTAACATGGAGTAAAATGACCTTGGTTCTCAGAATGCTTGCAATCGGCTAAAATTCTGAAGTCCCTATTGAAGATGTTTTTATTTTTTTTATTTTTTGGGCAAGGCAATTCTGCAAATATACTAGGCCTATTTTGAAAGTCTGTATGATTTATCCATGCGATTTGGTAACAAGGCAAGATTTCATGAAAATGGCAAATGTGTATTGTGCTGTCACAGGGCAAGCTCTACCCCATATGTACTTGTGATGCAAATACAAAGAGATAGGTTGCATGTTTTGTCATGCCTGCCCTATATACAGTGGAACCTCGGTTTATGAACTTAATTCGTTCCATGACTCTGGCCGCAACCCAAATTGGTTGCAACCCGAAGCAAATTTCCCCATAAGGTTCAATGTAATTACCATTAATCCGTTCTGGCGTGGAGGACAGGGAGGCAGCTATTGCTTGGAGGGAGAGTCCCCCTCCCTACGACCACGTGTCAGGGGCGGAAAATGGCCGTGGACCATGGGTCAGGGGCGGAAAAATGGCCGCGGACCACGTGTCGGGCATAAAAATGGCCGCGGACCACATGTCACAGGCGGGAAAGTGGCCGCGGACTGTGTCACGGGAGGGAAAATGGCCGTGGATCCTGTTCGTGACCTGAGGCGGAGTTCGCGAACCGAAGCAAAATTTTGCGGCCGGAGCTGGTCGTCACCCAAAAAGTTCGTGAACAGAAGCGTTCGTAACCTGAGGTTCCACTGTACATTTTTGGATGCATCTTTATTCTGCCAAGTGTGTCCAGGGGATTTTATTCTTGCAGGGCGTGGGGAGTTACACACTGATTGTGTTCATGCTGCTTATCTGTTGCATACAAATGCATATTCGTTTCCTGCCTGCTGTGTGCTTCATACTAAAGCACAGAGTGGTTTTTGGGGGGCTTAGTGTGTTGTGGAAACCTCATTCTGATTTGTGAACCAGATTAATGGCTCATTGTGATGTGCAAACCGAGCCAATTGTGGCTTAATAAACCATTGTTATCAAAATTAAATAATGTCATAGATAATGGTTTGGCTAATGTGTATAATGTGGGTTCCTGAACTTTCCACTCACATTTGAATTTCCAGATTGCAGAATGAATTGGTATAGTGTAGTGATGGGTTAATCAGAAAAGGCTCTTTGAGTTAGCTGGCACCGTTTGATTAATTGAAAACTGAGCTCTTGTTAGTAAAAGGTGATGAACCGGTTGCTTGGGTGTTTTTTTGTTCCAATATTAGTGAAATGCGGCATGTGCCATGTGATTTTCCATGCCGGGGAGAACAAACTGTTAGCTGCTTCTTTCAGTTTCAAGGGCTTTATGGCCTGCGTCATGCTGCCAGGCATACCTTATTAAGTACTTTATTTATGTATTTATAGAACTTATATGGCTTGTTACACACAATCCTAGGAGGCTCACAACAAGAAGGCAGTATCATCAATGCATCTGTCCTATTTATTAATAATTTATTAATAAAGTGAGCCACTCTTCCGTGCTTCTTACTGTTTTACTGACTGAATAACCTAATGGTGAATGCTGTCATGTTTTACTTATTCAATCAGCCCGTGAGGCGTCTCACGTGTTTGTAAACTGGTTTAAATGTGGATTGCTGAAGTGAGGCACTGCTTTGTCTGTTCTTTAAAACTGAATTTATTCATTTACTTACAGGGCTTATATGCTGCTCCAACTGAAAGTGAGTGGCTTACGTGCCTTGTTTACATAAATAAGATTAAAAAGTACAGAGTCTAAAATACCAAGACCAATATTATACAAAACAGTGCCAGCGATAATGAAACACCGCATTCATTCATTCATTCATTCATTCATGAAAATTCACATTTTTCACGGCCCCCTTTTAGCAACAGTTTTGTTGGCATTCATCCTTGGAGGTTGTTGATATTCTTTCTGATTCCAAAATAATAATCATTTGGTAGGATTCATTTGTTCAGCTCCTAGCCGTTGATGACAGTTGACCGTTTCTGGCAGGAATGATTGTGAGAATATGATTCTAAAACAAGTCACGCGGCTTAATCCGAACTTGGAACTAAAATTCATTTCTTATGTTTGAAATGAAAATTGCTGCCTGGTATTTAGGCTATTGACGCACTGGAAGAAACCGATTCACAATCAGGAGCAGTTGAACTGGAGTATTAGACTAAATGTGTTCTTTGGGCTTGTCAATTGCAAGCACGGTTTCAGGCTTAAAATAGGTTCACCCTTGTTCTTGTATGTCTAGAAATTGCTTAAGATGATAATCACTGTCTGTGAAGTTCTGTTTTCTTAAGAATAGGGCCATCCATAGACAGAAATGTTGCAGTTATGTTTTTTTGAGCCTGTAAGAAAATCCCCGTTTTTGACCTTTTGTTTGCTTAAGTCAGGAGTATTAATATTTATAATACAGGTACTTCTGTTTTTCTAGCTGCGCAGTGTTCTTATTTTGAATAATTAAGGAGTAGTTAATTGTGTAGTAATCCCAGAGTTGTTATTACTTGTCTTAAATATATGTTTTGGAGATTTTCAGAGCTAGCCATTACCCACTAGGTTTTTGTGCGTCTTTTTCATATTTGGGTAAATAAAGCAATATTTCAACAGATTTTTGTGATCTCCTAATAAAGAAAACACTGTCTCAATGCAGGAGAAAAGCGTTTCAAGCAATTTCTAAGAAATATCAGCAATTTTCTTAGTTAACTTTTCTTTTGTGAGGTGCTCTTGGTGCTAAATAACTTGCTGTTCCAGAAAGATGAGAAAACAGTTCCAAGTGCGTGACACCAGTAAGGAACAGGCATAATAAAGATGGGCAATGTAAAAATGTTACAATGTTAGTTATGTTAGCTGGGGATGATGGAAGCTATTGGAAGGACACTAGCTAGAGTAAAAGTGCTGGAAGCAATACTGTGTTAAGCTATAGCTCCTTATTGAGACCTTCCCCAAGATGTCACCCCTCTAGGAAAGTGGCTGTTATTCTTCCAGAATGATTACTCTGCTTCCATGCGAATGCCAGTTCAGGCAGGATCAGGATGATTGTATACAGAACTAATGTAGAGCCAAGCTCTTAATATCCTTATAACTGGCAGTTCCATATTCTCTGCTGCTTTCCTCCCTTTGCCCTAAGCAAGTGTTTCTCAGCCTTGGCAGCTTGAAGATGTGTGGACTTCAACTCCCAGAATCTCCCAGCCAGAAAAGAGGATGCAAACTTGCCCAAAGTTACGCGTATACTAATTTATGTGTATAGGTATGAAATATACAGCTAAGCCATGATTCACATGATGAACTAAGTCATAAACCATGGTTTACAAATCACAGGGGCTGTGCTCATAGTACTGTATGTGCTAAGTGAGAATTAAAGAAACCAATTCTGGTGTAATGTGATGTGAGAATGGAGCCTTTTTATTTAAATAGAAATGGAATGTATCATGCTATGATGAGGAAGACAACTCACATGTCTGTCAGTCATTATTGCTGAATCAACAACTTCTCAACTTACAGTTCTTTAATTTTAAATTGGATGGGGCACCTCTTCTCTCTGACTGCTCTCAGTAAGATAGGACACGTGGCTGTCTAACTTCCAGTACTTGGCTCCTGCTTTCCTATAATTTTAGTTCATGTATTTTGCATATTTTTTGTCATACACACATTACATATATTCTGTCTGTCTGTCTGTCTGTCTGTCTGTCTGTCTGTCTATCTATCTATCTATCTATCTATCTATCTATCTATCTATCTATCTATCTATCTATCACAAAAGTTATATTATTTGGATATTTTCTTACCCAGAACACCTGCTGTTTCAGCTCATCATAAAAAAAAAAAAGATCTAAATTTAATAATAGGTGAAGACTGCACTAGTAAATTATATGGATCTTTTTCTTCTTTTGTTAAGTTTTAGTTTATTTCCTATATCGTAGTTTTTATTTTTGTTTGTTAAATTCATTAGTGCAATAAAAAGGGTACTGTGTTCTGTGTTTTATACATGTCTACATCTTTAATTGTACTGTGATGTAAAGCTCTAATGTGTACTTGGGCATACTTCGCAGTTTAGCTCAGTGGAAATTGCTTTGTGTACATCTGTGTGTGTTGTTCCAGGAACACACTTGCAAGAGATCTGTTATTTTGATTAAGTGTACAATGTAGGATCTCTGACATTTTCCTCCTCCTCCTTTTTTTCCCCCTTTCTTCACTTTTAGACTTGTGGCTGTTATTTTTCAACCAGTTCCTGTCACAATACCCAATTTTATACTGATCCAGTAGAAGCAGTAAAAGACATACCTAATGGGTCCACTCTCCTTGTTGGTGGTAAGTAGTGAAATTCCACTGTTATTCCTAGATAAACTACAGGTAATCCTCACTTACTGACCACTGAAGTTACAGCGGTGCTGAAAAAATAACTTTACGGCCTTTGCAAAGTCCCTCAGTCACATGATTGCCATTACAGTCAGTATGGATTGTCCGGGGTCTGAACTGTGGTTTTTCTTTTCCCCCCTTGCAGAGCAGAGAGATTGGAGAGAAGGGAACTTCATAAGAGTAAACAGTTTGCTCTTCTACACATTGAAAGCAATGCAGTTGCGCTGGGAGCCGTGGGCACGCTACGCAAACAGCTTACAGTATTCTCTTGAAATCTCTTCTCCAATCTCTCCACTTGGGGGGGGGGAGGGAAAAAAAGCAATCAATTTCTTTAGGCAATCTTTCCTTTGCCTGACCCTTCCTTGCTGCCAGGGTAATCACGTTGCTGTTGATGTGTAGAAGAGCAAACAGCTTACTCTCTTGAAATCTCTTTCTCTATAATCTCTCCACTCTGTGAGGGGAGGGGAGAAAAGCAAGCAATTTCTCTAGGCAATCTCTCCTTTGCCTGACCCTTCCACCCGCAAAGCAGAGAGATTGGAGAGGAAGAGATTTCAAGAGAGTAAGCTGTTTGCGTAACATGCCTGCGGCTCCCAGCCCCTGGCTGCAGTGCAGTCACATTGCTTTTGATGTGTACAAGACAATAAGCAGGCGCTTGAGCCTTCCAAGGCAGGGGGAGTGGTTAGGAGGCAAACAGAAGCCAAAGGTGTGAAACTGACTAGTCTTGTCTCTTTCCAGCCGGAAAGCAGTCGTGGTCACGTGATTTCCCACTTAGCGACCGCCTTGCTTAGTGGTGGAGTTGCTGGTCTAATTAGGATCTGTATGTATATATATCTGTAAATGTCAATCTTTCATGCATCCTTCTATAAGAGATGCATCTAAATTATGTACACATAAGATGTGTGTATTAAGGGGGGGGGTTTGTAGGTACTTGGGTTGATCTCAAAAAAACTAAGCAGAGTAAGACCTGGTTAGTACTTCATTGGGAGACCGCCACTGTCTTTTTATGAGATATATTTAGCTTAGTCTATAGCCCAGTGATTTCAGGAAATCAAAAATATATCTCAGAAGAAGGCAATGACAAGCTCCTTCCTTACTGTTGTGAAAAAACCCAACTCAGACTTATAGATGCAATGGTAGATGCAACGGTAGATCTTATCTTGAGCAAGACTTTACCTTGTATAGTAAGACTACAGAACTACGCAAGCGCGTAGGAACAGCGTGTTTTAGTGAGACTGAATATACTTAGTCTGTGTATAATGTGGGGTAAAATTAAGGTTGAAAAAAATGCTTAATATTTCAAAGGCAGTATGGGCCATTAGAATGGAGATGTTGTTTTCATACCACATAAAAATCCTTAGAAGCTGAGGGTGTAAAGGTTTTAAACAGTGGCTGTACAGCCTGGGGTCCCAGAAACAGGGGATTCTCTAGAAGATACCACTCAGTACTGTCTTTTGAATGTGATATGTGGAAGAATAATAATTTTGATTCATTTAATCAAAATGTTGATTTAAATTAAATCCTGGTTAATTTTTGTTCTGGCTGTAATTCCTTGTTTGTCCTGATCCTACTCACTATTGGGCAGTGACTTCTGGTATAACATTCAAAAGCTACATGTGACTGTTGCCTCAAATAAAGTTGCTCAACACTCCCAGTCCTTCTTGTAAATGGTTTTGATTGCTTCTGTAACTCTATGACCAAGAAGATTGCTTCAGCCTGGGAAAATGGGAAGATAATAATTTAGTACATTGTTTTAGTGTGAAAACTGAGGTGTCACAAGCCTCTGTTTTCAGAAAGAAGAAAGCAGTATAAAATTCAATAAATAAGGAAAGCATGATTGGTGTTTGCAAAAAGTGAGCCTGCATTCTGAGTACAGGTAGTCCTCGCTTAGCGACTGCTTTGGATAGCGACTGTTCACAGTTATGATGGTGATGAAAAAGTAACTTTGTGACCAGTGTCTCCATTTACAACCTTTGCAGGTCTGTAAAGCAAAGGAAACCTGAAGTAAGAGCAAAAGCACAGTCATGGTCATGTGATTTTTCACTTAGTGACTGCTTTGTTTAATGACTGAGCTGCAGATCCCAATTGTGGTCACTAAACAAGGACTACCTGTAGGCATTAATAAATCTGTTATAATAATTTGGAAGCCCCCTTCCCTGTAAACAGTTTTGCTTACAAAAACTACCAAATTTATTATAATGGAAGCTTTTGTGGATCTCAGTCCTACCTGTGCAGAAATAGACTAGATCCAAGGTGTTAAAGATCTTTCAGGACTCTTCAGCATATAACATTCTTATATATTCCCATGAAAGTACTTTCTGTTTTCATTTATGATTCAAGTCATCCTCCCCCACACTTCATTTCACAGTTCATATCTCACTGAGATGTTTGGGTTTGGATTATAAGTGAGTCATAACATGTGGTTTCTGCAGACTTCTTCAAGTCTCCCATGTATGACAAACTATGGTATGGGGTGTCTTACTCTGATTATTGAACAAAAATTTTGCCTGCTCCAAAATCCAAGATATAGGATGCCTTCTCCTGAATTGGGAAATAGAATTGGGTCAATGGATCAGCATGAGAGAACTGTATTTTCGAAATAGAGTTATTTATTGCTGAACAATTTGTGTCACCTAGGTTTTGGGCTCTGTGGAATTCCGGAGAACCTCATAGAAGCTCTGTTGAAGACTGGTGTAAAAGGGATAACTGCTGTCAGTAACAATGCAGGGTAGGTCTCTTCTTCTAATGCCAGTTATGAGGATTATTTTAGACATCCCTAGTAATGCTGCATGGGGGAAGAAATTCCTTATCTTTGCCTTGTAAAGAACCTATTTTGCAACTTGAACTGATGAGGCTATTTTTTTTTTCTGTGAGTTCAATTAGGTCTGAACCTTGGCTATATTCTTCTCTCTCTACTTATTTTGCTGCACCTGTTAATGGTGTGATTACATAGCAATGGTACATAATCATGTCATAAACAGGGCTGCTATCATTGCTATTGCAAAGGGTAAAGTTATTCATTCATTTAAATATCTGCTATAAACTTCAGCTGGTCATCCATAAAAGACATCTGCTTGAAATAATAAGACATTTGATGACAGAATGCCAGAGCATGAAATGAAAAATCTGCTGTCTTTCAGACTCTGCACAAATACCAAAACATTTCAGAATTTTTTAAATAGGAATTTAAAACTGAAATTTGTACATTGCCTGAAAAAATGTTGATTTTTGTAATATAAAATCATCAATATCTTACCACTGTATTCAATTCTTCAAGTATTTATACATAAAGCAGAAGTTCTCAAACTGCAATTCAGCAATAATGTGACCCCATAAAATGATAAAATGCCTTTCCCTTATGTATAATGACCTCAAGAAATAAATATACAATTTTCTTTAATAATTAAATTTTAATCTATATATATAACAAAGCAATGGTATAACTTTGCAACTGTATAAAATGAAATAGTTTAACTGGAGATAAGCAATCACCTCAATAACACATAAAACTGTATTTTTAATGAGAAGGATGAGTTTGCTTCCTTGTGCATAATTGTTCAAATCTGGGCTTCATTGTCTCATTTACCAAGTCATGAAAAACGAAAGAAATTGCCTTAAACCAGCTTTTCTTAAACGGCTCTCAATTTTCTGCTTTGAAAGGCAAACACAGTGTGATGAAAACAGAAAGAATATACAAGCTTTAAAAGGGGATCTGGAACTCTAAAAAAAAGAATTCTTTTTTATTCAGAATATATTTGCATCAGACTGGTGAGCCTACTCCTGCGAGGAAGGGCCCCTCTCAAGATCCTCCATCCATTGTCTTGTGACCCCCCGCATCCCCTGGGAGTCATGGTCCATGCTTTGAGAAACACTGCCTTAGTTGCAGGTTGGAAAAGCTCCTTGGGCATAGAACAACCCAAGTTTCTCCCATAATGTTGTTTCCTTGCATTTACTGGTAGACTTAACAGGTTTAGGGTGATGAAGGAGGAGGAGCTGTTGCCTGCACTACTGTGAGGGAATGGCAACACAGAAGAACTTCTGTCACCTCTACCAACCTGGTTCCCATAATATTTTTTAGATAGCTGTATCTATAGCTGTATAGATATTTGGCAATATCTGTACTGAAGGAAATAATCTCTTATACTAAATCCTTCAACAAAGGGATTCAGATGCCTGAAGATCCAGAATGTATAGGGGAAAAGTATACATGGATTTCCCCCTTCTTATATGCTCAGCTTTAAGACTCTGCTAAGATGTTCCCATCAGGGCAAACTATTGGTGGAAGTCAACCACAGTATTTTGAAGTAGATTGCAGGTCATAATCTCAGTCATTTCTGATAATTTCTGATCTTAGGTAGCCTTGATTCAGACATTGCATTTTAACCAGAGATTAGGAAAATATGGAATGAAATGGGAGCTATAATATGATGCTTGAATCAAGCCAGAGATTAGCACGTTATTGTTTTTTCAATGGATTTAGGCACATTCCGTACAAATAGATGGGTTTGCACATCGTACAACCATAACATATTTTTACATAGTGTATAAACCTGGCTGTTGCGGCTTATTCAACAAGCCATGATAAAACATGGTTTAACATTGCAGAATGGCTAGTTTTGTAAATCAGACTTTATTTCTTTATACAAATTTATAATATATACCCGTATATTGAAAATACTGATTCTATGCCAGGGGTCTCTAACATGCTGTTGAAATAGTGCTAGGAAGGCTCTCACAATAGGAGTTATTTTTAAGGCACTTCCAAGTACTAGTCTCTTGTTACTCCTTGGAGGAGTAAGCATAAAGCTTTTTGTGTCTTGTCCAAATAATTAAAGCACGGTTGACTTTTTAATTTATTTGTTTAATTAGGGGTGCATTACCTTGGAAATAATCCAGTGCATGCTTAATTCTGGTAGTGAGTGGATCAGTGCAAAAATCCTCATACCATAGTAGACAAATAGCTGTCCAATCTTTTCTTGGATCCTCTGAAATCTAAGCATTAAAAATATTTTTAAAGGGAAACCCCCCCCTTAAATTAATAATGTTTCATCATATGTTATATACAAAACATTAAACCCTACATTTTCCTTTAATTAAATGTTCCCGTGGATTTATTGATATCGGTGAGCATTTCAGGTCAAATATTGTAAGGATGTGAATAACTGTTTTGTAGAATAGAAAACTTGATTTAGGCTTGCTATTTTAAAACCTTCTTTGAATGTAATACTGAGGTTAAACATTAATAACATTTTCTCCCTTAGTTATCAATGCTACTGTTGACAGTGCAACTAAATGATTAGATAACTCCAATTTTTCAATCATTCAAACACTTAGCAATTTTTCATTTCCCAGTTTGAATATCATTTTCAGAAACATGATACTGTGCACCAGAACTGTATGAACCTTTACCATGATGCTTATGAAATACCAGAATTTTCTCTAATCTCCTTTGTTGAGAGTTGAGAAAGATTTAGGAACTGCTGAGGAATTGAGAAATTTGGTACTATATTTTGTACTTCTGCCTTTTCAGTGTTGAGATCTTTAAGTTCATGCTAGTACATTCCCTAAACTGTTACCAGTGACCATTTGTAAGGGGTTTTCTCTTTTTTGTTGTGACTGTTAGTTAATCCCAGATCTTAAGAGTCAAATATGTACTTGGAATGTGGAGGATGAGTGGATAGGAATTAATTACTAAGCATAGAAGATCTGATGTAGCAGTTGAACTTCTACATCCATGGATACAGATGTAGAAGATCATGAAGTGTCATTCAGGCTAATCTATAGTGGTAGGCAAGATTAGAACAAAGTGCTCCAATCGTAATTTAGTAACTGGGAGATTTCACACATTACACTTAGGCAATGTTTTCATATCATAGTTTGTTGAATAAACCATAGTGGCATGGTTCACAAATAAGTGAATCCACTCAGTATGGATTAGAGTTATTAGACAAAGTCAGAACCAAACACCATTATGCTTTAGTTTGATGTATGAACCAGTATTGCCAATAAAATTCGCATGCCACACTGTTTTTGTATGTTTTAACTTAGTATACTGGTGAGCCCACCATTTATGGATTGTTTGTGGTTTGTGGCGTAATGCACTGTGTGAATTCAGCCAGTTGTAGTTTATTCAATAAAGCACAGTTAAAGAAACCATAACATGATGTGATGCACGAATCATGCTAGCTGTAGTATACTGTTTTTCGACAAGTAATGGAAAAAAAGATCCATATTCTCTTGTAAGCTTCAACTGAAGAGAAGGTGCTGATTAGCTCTGGATCACCAATTTCACTCTGGTTGTGTCAGCAGTAGCTTCCCTGGGATGTTTTCCAACTAATTTTGGAATATTGCTGCTTTGTGAAGTAAGATTTATGGAAGAAAACAGCCTGATAGTCTAGGAGAATTGATGACATGCTGCATAGAGTTACTAGCCAACTACGTGTGAGGGAATGACCCCTTAAATACATTGAGGAAGGTACTTGCTCCCCAAGGCTCAGGGCAACTGTTTTAAGAACCCTTCAAGAAGCATAGTTGTTTTGCTTTGCTGGTAGTCATAGCAAAAATGAGGTCTGTGACCTGGGAAAGCTCTTGAAATAGCTGCACTGAGCCTGGGAGAGGAGATAGCAGCCGCAGTGCTTTCCTTTGCCCCAGAGCACATTGTAAAGTTGCCTTTGAATGCTTTGCATAGTCCTGATATGTACATTAAAACAGCGTGAGCATATGAAATGAGAAACACCGAGGGTACAGCAGGAGTATATAATATACTGTGTTCTGTATGAGAAGTTTTGGAGAAGAGAAGATTGTGGGGAGAAATTATCTCTGTCTTCAAGTAGCTGAAGGGCCATCATGTAGCAAACAGGGCAAAACTGTTCATGGTTGTTCCAGAAGACAGGACAAGAAACACAGGGTTTTAAATTACAAGGAAGTAAATTGGATTTCTGGAAAAAATTCCTAATGGTAAGAGCTATTCAACAATGGAAAAGAGTGCTTTGGGAGGTGGTGGACTCTCTTTCACTTGTATAATGGTTCTTCGGAGGCTGAGAAAGATTCGCATTCAAACCATCAGGACATTCCTCCTTTATCAATTAAGAGAACAACCACCTAATCAGTCTGTGCATGAACTATGAGCAAGAGATTAAAAAAGCTTCTACCTTAGAAATCTGAAAGATAAGTTAGATTGTCATGGGGAACACTCTTCGTTTGTGAGATTTCTTTGACCTTATCTTATTCTCTTTCAATAAATCTTGGTAAAGAAACCAGAACAGTCTTGCTTTCTCTGTAGGTGGGGTAGCTAAGAATTGACAACTGGAAGTACTTAAATGGAGGCCGGATGGCCATCTGTGGGGATGCTGCTGTGGTGGATTCCTGTACTGATCAGGGGTTGAACTAGATGATCCCTTTCAAGCCTTACATTCTATGACTCTATGATTCTGTTTAACCACTAAAGAGTTTTTAAAAATTAAGCACTTAATAGCTTAATATTATATTGCTAATGAATAGTTGTTTGGCTGTTGTTTATGATGTGATCCTAAATGGTTATTGGTGGTTATTTCTCTGCTAACACAAGTCATTGATCTGTAAAATGTGTAACTGAGACCTGGATGGATTGGAAGGGGGAGTGTTTTCCTCTCAGAGACATCCCCACGTGGGTTTCATGTCTGGCAACAGCTGTGACCTAGGGCAAGGGAGGTCAGGTGAGATGGGAGCTGTCATTCACAAAGCCTTGACAGCTTTCAGAGGCTCTGTGCTGTGAATAACCAGATGTGAGATCTCGTGGCTGAAATTAGTCTGTAGTTGAGTTCGTTGCAGCTGTATCAGTTTCCCTGCTGTGCAGCAACAACCCTGCCCGGGCTGATTGATACCACTGCTGGGTTGGCAGTGGAATCCCCAAGGCTGATAATCTTGTGGGGTTTTAACCTTCCCCCAGATGGCATTGAACTGGGAGTGGCTTAGGCATTCACAACAACCATGAACTTGACCCAGATCATCAAGAGTTCACCGCATACCAGTGGTCACACATTAAATCTGGTTTTATTTTGGGGCAGTCCCAATGTGATCTGAGGGTGGAGGATATTAGCATCAGTCTCTTGTCATGGCCAGATCACTCTCTGATTGCTTCTCGCTTGCTGGTGTTCTGTCTCCCCTCAAAGAGATATGTGCTAGTAAGTCAGTCTACCCCAGAAACTGGACGGATTTCAAAGCGAGCATGGTTTTTTTCCTGAGACATGGTGGTCTGTTTCTCTGAGACCTTAGTCTCTTCCCAGAATGAGGAGGTGATGAGGGCCTTTTACAGGTAGTCCTCATGTAATGACCATTCGTTCAGTGACAGTTCAAAGTTAGGACAATGCTGAACAAATGGTAGTTACGCCTGGTCCGCAAAGTTATGGCTGTTGGAGCACCCCTGCGGTTATGTGATCAAAATTCGAGCAGTTGGCAGCCTGCCCACATTTATGACTGCAGTATGCACTTCAACTCCCCCCACCCACCTATCTCCCCTTCCCCATCTTTGCCCTTTTGGCCATCCTGCACTGCCACAGCCTACCCCTGCCGCCCCCAGGTGACCTTTGCCATCTTCTTTCTCCCATTGCTAACGAAGTGTGCCAGCTGAGGCAGTTGCTGGCCATTTGCGAGGCTGCACAAGGCCTCACCTTTCTCATGAGGCCATCATTGGATCCAACCATCTTGGTCAATTTTCATTCAGTGTCCACCTTTCCCCTTTTGAGGAACATTGTTGAGAAGGTGATCAGGTTGCAGTTGCAGAAGTCTTTGAGAGAAACAGATTATCTGGACCCTTTTAAGTCAGGATTCAGGTCTGGACATAGCACTGAGATGGCAATGATTGTGCTAATTAATGACCTGTGCCGGAGCTGGGACAGGGGTGGTGCAACCATCCTGGATCTCCTTGATCTCTTGTTGGCTTTTGATATTATATCTTTCTGGACCAGCTGTGGGGAGTGGGGGCAGGAGGCACAGTGTTACAGCAGTTTTCTCCTTTCTCTGTGACTGATTTCAGTTGATTTTGGTGGAGGGAAAAGTCAGGTGCAAGACCACTAATCTGTGGGGTGTTATCAGTCCTGACACACTCTCAGCCTTCTTGTTTAATATCTAAATAAGGATGCTGGGGTCAGGTATTGTCAGTATGCCAAGCAATGCTCTCAAGATCTTGTCCTAGTCCTTCAGTCTGTTGGGGTCTGAATGGGGAGGAATAGCCTGAAGCTCAACCCTAACAAGACTGGTTGTGGGTTCTTGGCCCACCCAGACCTAGGGTCTTCTATGTCTGGTCTTCACTGGGGTTGCATTGCCCCACTTGGGGCTGGTGTGTAATCTGAGAATCCTCCAGAATCTCAACTCCTACTTGAGGAGCAGGTGGCAGCTAAGTGCCAGTTGGGCTGATTCTTGGACCAGAAGGCCCTTATAGTCATCTGTGCTTTGGTCACCTTGCAAGTAGACAGTTGCAATGTGCTGTATATGGAGCTGCCTTTGAATACTACTCAGAAACTGCAGCTGATCCAGAATGCAGTGTCCCGAGAGTGATGGGCAAGCTTGACTATGCTCATGTAACACTTCTAGTCCATGAGCTGTACTCATGTACTCATAGTTATCAGTAAGCTCCTGGGTGCAATTCAAGGTGCCGGTTATTACCTTTAAAGCCCTACATGGCATAAGGCCTAGTTATCTGAAAGATGGTCTGTCAACTGTAGTACCTGCCCATCCCATATAATTCAGCAGAGTTGGCTTGCTTTAGGTCCCATTGATTAAGCAATGCTTTTTGATAGAGCCCAAGTAGTGAGCCTTCTCTGTTGTTGTGTCTGCTCTCTGAAACAGCATCTCCCTGGATATTTGTATGGTTCCTCACCGTGTCCACCCTTAAATCCTTAAAATCCTGGCTCTTCCCCATGGCCTGGAGTCAGTGTGTGGTCAGCCCTTTTAAGCTGGGAGATGGGGTGAATGTTTTTAGATCTTCTCCCTCCAGGTGCCTGCTGTTTGTTTTCTGTGATACTGTTTTAACCATTTTTCACTGTGAATCTGCTCAGATGGAATTTGACAAATGAATGAATGAGGGAAGGAAAGGGAAAGGAGGTTTGGTGATCCCCCCCTTTCTGCTGAAATTCCCCCTCTTTAAAATCTGCTCCAAAAACTCCCCTATATTTCTGAGAGATATGGAGAGGAAAGAATTGAAATCAACTGTTGACACATGCCTTCTGTTGACAGAGAAGACCAACTGAATATCACCCTGTAATTTTATTTCCTTTAGCAACATATGTTGGTGGGAAAAATACATTCTGCTCATAGTATAACTATCAATCCTGCAAACAAAAATGAAATTAAAATGTGTAACAGTGGCAAGGAAAGAAAAATCTGCTCCATTTACTCGGAGTCAGCACTATCCTCATTGGCCCATTCATTGTGGAGGGCCTTTGTGTCCTGTTGCACTAGCCTCCAGGTGGGTTTTGAAGATGAATGGCTTCTAGAGGGATCTGGGTGATTCATCCAGGAAGTAGCTGGTAGAATCCCAGACATTTTTTTAATGTTAAAAAATGGTGGAGATTCAAAGACCATAAGGCACATCTGTGAAAAGCAGGGTGTGTGCTAATCGTGTTGTTGGAAGTTTCCTATGGAAGCTCTGGCTTTAGTAGGGATACATATCATCTTGGTGAATTACATCTTGAGTTGGCTGAGGGAAAATTGCAACTACTACTACATCGAGGAAAGGTTACTGCATATTCTGCCGCTGTCTACACGGTATATGAGAAAGGTGGAGAAGTTGGGAAAATATCCACAAAAAGTACGATTTCTTATTCTTGTCTCTACTTGATCCTATAATTTTTGTTGCTAATTTGTCCTGCCCCTTCCAAATTCTTCTGACCCGATCGATATCTTTGTCCCAGGATTGCCTGTTATCAGCTGCTTCTTTGAGTTCTGGTATGCTTGTCCTAGTGTCCTCAGTGGGAGTATCTAGCCACCTTGTCATCTGTTGGCCTCTTTTTCAATTGCCTTTGATTTTTTCCAAGCAATAGGGTCTTCTCCATTGACTCTTGCCTTTTCATTACATGTTCAAAATGTGTAAACTTCAAGGTCATTATTAGTGCTTCTTGTGAGCAGTCTGGTTTTACTTCATCTAAGATAAGATTTGTTCTTCTTACAATCCAAGGTATTCTCAATAATTTTCTCCAGCATCACAGTTCAAATGCATCATTTTTCTTCATTCAGCCTTTCTGATGATCCAGCTTTCATAATCATATGTTACATCTGGGAAAACCATGGCCTTGATCATATATATCTTTGTTGTCACTGGAAATTTTGGCTAGGTATATGTGCCAGCCTGGTTCTTAGAGACTGTTTCTTGTTTCTCTGCAGATATAGTCTGGATTCCTACATATTCAGGTTGAAATTAGTATCATTAATCCCATGAGTGGTGGAAGCAGATGTGTCTTTAAAGTATAAGATCGAGGGGATCTAAGAGGCTGCTCCACCTTTCAGAGTTGCAGGCACAAATACTCCATTCCTTGCAATTTCACTTTTGAAAGCTCAATTCATACATTATGTGAATTATGAATGTGTAGTATGAATGTTCTTGAGGTTGGGGATCAAGAGTACATTTTTTCTTTTGCAACTTTGTCTTGGCATACAAACCACTGAGGGTATGTGCAGTCATGTGGATGGTACTGGGCAAGCTTCAGTGTGAACTATTCTTAATTCTTCATCCGTTGATGTGCTGGCACAAGCTTAAACATTCCTGTCTGTTAGCAAGAGGACTAGCAAGTACAGAAGAAAGTTGTTGGATATTTATAAAATCAAGAATGTGCTCAATAACTGAAGGAAGAAATGCTAGAACTAATTCCAGTTAATTTGAAAGCAGATGCTTTCAAGGCTGCCAAGACAATATACTGCCTAGTGCAGGATATGGTTCATTTACTATATTTTATTCTGCTTTTCTTTCATCAGGAAAGTCAAAGCAGCATAGTTAGTATTGGCCAAGAAGATTCCTGTCCAGATTTCAAGCAAACTAGTGGCATCATCTATCTTCAAAAATACGAGTTTCCCCCCATCTTCTTGAAGATATATAATGTGCAACCCCTACCCTCTTCACTTTCTCTAAGTTAGTAAAAAGTATCCTTTTCCAATAGGCCTTCCACCCTTGGATGATTCGATATACTATGATAAATGTGGGTGGTTATTATTTTTAATTGAATTGAATTAAATTGGCATAGAAATGCTTGTAAAATAAATAATTGTGTTGAAATTCAACAAAATATCCTGGTCTCAGGGTAGATGTTTAGATTTCTGTTCTCAGAATTCCCCAGCCTTCATGGCCATTGCTGAGAATTCTGGCACCTGAAGTCCACACATCTGATGGGTACTCAGATTGTTTTATTAATTGTGAATGTATAACATTTTTAGGGAAAAAAAAAGAAATTAGAATAGTTTGAAGAATCTCCAGACTAGTTCATCTAAATTTTTTAAAAGGTCTTAGTACTAATAAGATAGTTAAGTTTGAGTTGATAATGTTACTCCTATACTTAGGATTAGCTGTTTCTAATTTTAGCAGGAAGATTATTTCTCAACTTGCCAGGTCAGGTTGCTCTGGAATATTCCTAAAATGTGAAGGCTCTAAAGAGCCATGTTGTATTGGCAAGCTTGTATGCATTTTGGGCTACAAATGAGGAATGGAAACCTGTGAGATTTTTCCAAGATGAAGTCAGCCTCTGCATTGGGACAGCACGTCTCACAGGAGTGACAGTGAAGTTTAACATTGGTTGGTAGACTGTATTAGATTTCATTTGCTAGGCATGGGAATGGCACATGGTGGGCATAATAGATGAATATGAAAAAAGCAGCCAACAATTGATAACTTTGTTTCCTCTCCTCCTTTTATTACCATAATATTCAGAGTGACCAAGAAACAAATACAGTGGTAGGTAATGCTTAGCCCAGTCTTACTTCTGATCATGTAATTACATTCATGACATCTGGAAGGCATTAGGATGCAGAAGGCTGGCTTCGACAATCTACATGGAAATAATGGGGCAGGAAAGTGAGCTTCACTCCCATCCCATTGCATCTTCTTGAAGGCCCCCAGTCTTCAATGTTACATAAACAGGTCAACAATAGATAACAGGGTATCTTCAGTGTATTCCAGGGCAAAATCAGACTTTCTTATCCATATCACTCTTTCAAGGTAGTATTTCTAAGATATACACAAACTTAGAACATACTCATTTACAACAGGAGGATGACAAAAGTGATAACATCTTATTAG
Organism: Python bivittatus; assembly: GCF_059951505.1. Lineage (NCBI taxonomy): Eukaryota > Metazoa > Chordata > Lepidosauria > Squamata > Pythonidae > Python > Python bivittatus. The sequence continues at coordinate 6,315,131 of NW_028277097.1, forward strand.
CTAGGCAAACCTAATTGATATCTATTATAGGAAGCATGTGTTTCCTATGTACAAATAGGCTAATGTCATGTGGCTGCTTTCTGGCCAAAGGGAACCTTCAAAATGGCAGCACGAGGTTAGCGTGGCCACCTGGTTTCCTTATTTATACAACATACCAGTCGCCTTATCGAGAGCTCTTAGGAGAAAGTGTAATTGAAGCAAATAAGATCAAAATTTTAAAAGCAAAAAAAGAACACTTAAACAGCAGCAGCTGTTTTTAGCAGCAAGAAGGATGAGCCTTTTTTTAAAGATAATCCCTCCATGAAAAAGGAAAGATTCAACAGAGAAAACTGGTCTGTTTCCATTGCTATGTTTTCAACAAATCTTAAGATGACAGTTCCATTTTAAATATCTTGGGGAATGGAATGAATGAATCTTCAGGGAAAAGTCTCACTTTCAGATACTGTGGTCCCAAGACAGTGTTGTTATAGCTTTTGATTTGAATCTGGAAACAAACCAGGAGCTCATGAAAACAATTTATTATACCTGAGATTAGTGTTGCCTCTCTTTTTAAAAAAGCCTTGATTTAATTCTGTTTTTCAAAAATAGAAGTTATGCATTAGCCAGTGTTGGTGGGGTTTCTCCTTGGTAGTTCCTTGATTGGGGTTTGTCTGGTATTGATCCCTGCTTATCTGGGTGTTGGCTGCTGGACAGGATGTGCTCTGGTCTTTTTGTTTCCTTCTTAGCTTTTTTATTGTCTCTTGAATGGTGTGTAAATGTGGTTTATTTCGATGTGTCCATAGAACACATATCCGTTGTAATCCCTATCATAAGCCATGCTTTGTAGTTTAAGATAGAGTGGGTAACTTGAGCCACCGAACCCATTTTTACAGACCTCAGAGCTACTTATGACTATAGTTGCTGAAAACTGATGGCATGGTTTCCTGTATTTCGAGATGGGAAAGGCTTGAAATGTAGTTCTGTATATTTATATAGAGTGTAAAAAAACAAAACTTCCCTAAACTCTAAAAATCAGGAATTCCTGTTCCTGTCCATTGACATTTAATTTCTGTGACCTCTGGCCTTTCCTGAAAAGGTAACATTTTTTTGCTAGACCATTGAAAAGGCTGCTTTTACTGTGAATACAAAGCCAGCCAATTGTAGTTTATTCAACAGACTGTAGTTAAACTAAACTGTGGCTTAGTATGATACTTTATTTTGTTTTTTAACTTCTGGCCACAGTATTTTAGGCATAATCTAATTTTCCATCACTTGGCTCTCAACCCTAACCCTGTTTTCTCTGCAGAGTAGACAACTTTGGGCTTGGACTTCTGCTCCAAACCAAGCAGATCAAGCGTATGGTGTCATCCTATGTTGGAGAAAATGCAGAGTTTGAGCGGCAATATTTATGTGGCGAACTGGAAGTTGAGCTTACGCCACAGGTAAAATGCTTTCCTTAAAGGGTTAATTGGCTCTTCTTTGAAGGCAGGCTCTGTATAGTTAATGGCACCAGCTTTTTGATTTCAATTCCAGTTGCAAGATTTCCACATCAGGAGCTGCATGTTTGTTGTGTAACTAGTATATTGAATGGTCTTTAAGAGACTGTTGCAAGCCATGAAGACCAGGCAGCTTTCCTCATTTCTGGCATTTTGAAGATGACACATCTTGGGAGTGTATGAATTGCGCCACTGTGGGAATCAGGAGGCTGGGCTAGATCAGTCTTTGGCCTGATTTCCAAACCAACCCTAGAGGCTGATTTATTTGTGAAGTACCAGACCCATTATAATGAGTATAATGCAGTTTTAAAATACAAGTAACCAAACCCAGACACTCACATACCAGCTGTAAGAGTGGGAGAAGTAGGAGGTGTTAGAAACATACACATATTTAAAGCCGTTAGCATTGCATTGGCTGTTACATTTTTTAAAGTCCATTAATTATCTGCAATGTTATGCTTGACTGAACTATACTCCATTCTTTATGCACGTTTAAGTAGCTTTTTGAGAAAGATTGACTGCTTGCCTGGCAGCCAAACCTCCCTCCTACACCAGAGTTAAGAACACAAGTGGCTCATTTCATGCTTACCACTCTTTGTAAGTTAATCTTTTCTTGGCCCCAACCACACTGAGTAAAGGAATTAACCACAGGCAAACAGGGTCTGGCCCCCTTCCCCTCCAGGTCTCCAAATTCTGGGAATATTCTTGTAAGCAAAACTAGCACCAGAAGTTTGAAAAGTGTTGGAATTAGCATTGCAAAGAAGCCATAATTGCCTGAAAAATCCATAATAAATATAATTGGGGAAACAGGTTTTTGGTTTTTTTTGAGGAACAGTAATGTAAGGAGTCCCCTGGACTGCTAGGAGGTCAAACCAGTCAATCTTAAAGGAAATCAACCCTGACTGCTCATTGGAAGGATTGATAATGAAGCTCAAGCTCAGATATTTTGGTCACCTAATGCGAAGAGAGGACTCTTTGGAAAAGACCCTGATGCTGGGAAAGATTGAAGGCAAAAGGAGAAGAGGACGGCAGAGGATGAGATGGTTAGATAGCATCACTGAAGCAATGAGCATGAAACTGAGCAAACTCAGGGAGGCAATGAAGGACAGGAAGGCCTGGCGCGATATGGTTCATGGGGTCACGAAGAGTCGGACATGACTTAACGACTGAACAACAACAAATGTAAGGAGAAAAGGATGGAATGTACATGCCATGTATTTCACGAGTGAGACAGTTATTACATTAAGAGGCCCTGCTGATCATTGACTGTATGTTATTATTGAATAATAATAAACTAACATTAAGAGGATAGAAAGCTTGGGTACCTTTGCTCCACATCTCTAGGGGAAATGAGTATTCTACGCAAATCCTCTTGCAGTATTCAGGAGCCATCTTGGTGGACCTAGAAGAGTAGAAAAGGTTCCTTCACAATGTTTGTCAAAGAATGGATGTGCTATTGTGAGTTCCAGCTATTATGGCATTTTGTTCTTTCTAGGGTACTCTTGCTGAGCGGATCCGAGCGGGAGGGGCTGGCATCCCAGCTTTCTACACCAGTACCGGGTATGGGACATTAGTGCAAGAAGGAGGGGCTCCAATCAAATACAACAAGGATGGCACGGTTGCCCTGGCCAGTGACCCAAGAGAGGTAAAATACCTGTGGATTTGAATGATGTTGGGGATGGAGAGGGAGGGCCTTTTTGGAACTTTTGAAATTTAAGGCAGATTCAGGACATGCCACACTTTGCCAACAATATGATTGGTTTCATTTTAAGTTAGCAGGATTTGAGGTCTGTTCAGTAGAACAAAGTTGAACAAGTCCTAACTTACTGGAGTATATTAAGCAGATTATAAGGCCACTGTGCAGATGATATCATGGCTCCTGATTTTATCCAGCCTGCACATATGGTCTCCAGCTTTCATTACCATCAGGGGCATTGTCACCCTATAGCATTTCTGCTAAAAGATGATCGCGTTCAATTGTAGTGTGAGCTGATGCTTTAAAGAGAGCAAGGCTTTTCAAAACTTTTTAAACGTTCTCCCCCTTTTTGTAAAGGTGAGGGAATTTGATGGTCGGCACTACATTATGGAGAAATCGATAACTGGAGATTTTGCACTGGTAAAGGCATGGAAGTCTGATCGTGCTGGGAATATTATTTTCAGGTATGGCATATCCACAGAGCAAGCGTATTTTTTTAACCTTGCTTTCAAAGAGTTTTCTGGGAAATATGGAGATTCTTCTGCTTAGGGGGAATTGTTTGGTTTCTGTTTGGATGCAGCTTTCAATCACATGGAGCAACAGGAGAGGCCCAGTTGGTCCCGCCAAAACAATTTATTTTGAGTTTCAGTTTGCTGTTTAAAAGATTCTTAGTCACCCATTAGGACAATGTGAGAGGTTAAAAGACAGTAAAAATTAAACAAAACAGAACACCGCCATAATTTTTAAAAACACACAACAACAACAAAACCCAGCAGCAATATATTTTAGTATTGAGTGCACAGTCTACAGCCCTAGAATTGCAAGCAGTTCTCCAAGATCCTCAAGAGTAGACCCCAGCACTGTTCCAAACGCTGATACAAATGGAAAATGTTCATTTGATAGAAGAATATTACCATACAGAGGGAGTAATCATATTTAAATTTAATTTTAGAACAGTGTTTCTCAAACTTGACAACTTTAAGACATGTGGACCTCAACTCCCAGAATTCCCCAGCTACACATCTTAAAGTTGCCAAGTTTGAGAAACACTGCTTTAGACCCTAGCCTGCTCATTTCTCCATCTGAGTGAATCTCATCCATTTTTGGAGTGCATTCACTGGCCTGCCATTTAAAGTCCAAGTACAGTGGAACCTCGGGTTACGAATGCTTCTGTTAACAAACTTTTCGGGTTACGACCAGCTCCAGCCGCAAAATATTGCTTTGGTTTGCGAACTCCGCCTCGGGGTACGAACAGGATACGCAGCCATTTTCCCTCCCATGAGACGGTCCGTGGCCATTTTTCCGCCCCTGACACGTGGTCCGCGGCCATTTTTCCGCCCCTGACACATGGTCCGCGGCCATTTTCCGCCCCTGACACGTGGTCGTAGGGAGAGGGACTCTCCCTCCAAGCAATAGCCGCCTCCCTGTCCTCCACGCCAGAACGGATTAACGGTAATTACATTGAACCTTATGGGGAAATTTGCTTCGGGTTGTGACCAATTCGGGTTGCAGCCAGAGTCACAGAACGAATTAAGTTCGTAAACCGAGGTTCCACTGTATGACCTTCAGTCTGAAGCAAATTGTGCATTCCTGTCCTAGGATATGTCCCATAATCTTTTGAAGCAACGCAAGGGCTTCTGTCTCTGTGCAGTGGGGCTGCTTCTCAAGAAGGTTGATGTGGAAAGGGATCCCTGAAGGCAGAAAGTCTGAAATAGCAAAACTGAGTTCTTGTTCATCAAGGCTAATGAGGACAGGAGGTCGGAATAAATTCCCCATTTATGATAATGGCTGTCTCATTCCAGTAGTTTATTCCTTCTATCTCTATGTTGCCAGTGCTGCCTATCTACAGCTGCTCTTCAACAGCAAGGGCTTGTCTCCAGGTTTTGCTCCTTGCTCTGTTTGTTCTATTGAACAAACCTGTGAAACAAAAATAACCACATGGGGGCAGTAGAAGGCCACTGTTTTCGGCATTGTATGAGAAGCAGAAGCTCTAGACACTATTCAGAAAGTAGCATTCTTGATTTAACATTAAGCCTTTTCTATTGAGGCATATACCATCACTTGGAGACATGCTGTCAGAAAAATTGACAACCATATGAATGCAGTGCTAGCACTGATAAAAAAAACAAGTATTATAATAGTGCTTATCCAGGACAGGTTAGGAAGTTAGAAAAATAGAAGCAGAGAACCAGTTTTTCCTGATGATGTAATGAAAACCTTACTTTTTCAAATAACGTCAAGATAGTAAGTAGGCTGAGAGCAGAATTAAGTCTGCAGATTAGAATTTAAAACTATGATCTTTTCTTCCAGGTGGAAATGTTGTTATTCTTCCTGAAACCCAAAGTTTCAGGACTTTTCCCAAGTGGTATAATTCAGAACAGTTGCCATGGCCTGGGAGATTATCACCATCAGTGCCCATAGAATTGTAAATCAGAGTTGGAGGGATGTTGTAGGCATAGTAGTCCCTCTAAACCAGTGTTCCTCAACCTCAGCAACTTTAAGATGCGTGGACTTCAACTCCCAGAATTCACCAGCCAGCACTGCTCTAAACTAATCCATATTTAATGCAAACCATCCAGAACTAGAGCATCTCCGGCTGACTCTCTCCAGCCTCTACCTGAGAATCTCCAGGGAGGGAGAGCTCAGGACCTTTCTAGTCAAACTCCTGCTGTCAAAAAGACTCTTCTAATATTGATTGGAAATCTGTGTTGCTATAACTTAAGAAATCATTAGAGGTAGTCCTGGCTTGGCTACTATCTTTTATTATTTGCTTATTTGTTAGATTTATGTTTCATATTTTCTCCAAAAGCTGTATGGCTTACACGAAGATCTCCTTCCATTCTGTCCCCACCAGAACTCAGCTCAGAAAGAAAGGCTTACCCAAAATTACCCAATGAGTTTCCATGGTTGAATCTCAATAGCTTCATTAGTCTAATACCTTAACCACCCGCTCATCTTCTATGCTACAAGTACAGGGTCTGAACATTTCTTATGCATTTGTTCATAAATATGTTACATAGTCAAAGGGGTATCACACATCCTTGTCTTACTTTCTGTTCTGTGTTGACCATTCACTAAGCACTCCATTTATTCTCCCCCCTGGAAGAGTGGGACAGTCCCAAGGGAGACTTCCAGTATGAAGCAGAAAGAGAGGAGTGGCGGCTTGGGGCTTGGGTCATAGAGATGACAGGGGAGAGAGTTGCAGCTGGCAACTTAATGACGGAAGAGACAACATGGCTTCCTAGCAGGAAATGTAATTTTTTATCTGTTTACTTCCTGGAATGGGAAAAAGCAGGCTGTATAAATGTGATTAAAAGATAAAAAAGAGAACTGAAGATGAGACTGAAAACTAGGGCAACATTTGGTTGGCCATCATTTTCCATTAAAGCCTATTCTGTTGATGTTTTTGAGGCGGAAATATCTATTCAATTTGTATGTAAACAACCAATGCCTTAAGGAGAGGGGGAACTCCCTTTACTGGATGTGGTCAAGCAGAAGCCAGACAGCAAATTACTGGGTTTGCTTTGGCTGGGATTTCTGCAGTGAGTGAGAGCTTGGACCCGAAGGCTGGCTGAGGAATTCTGGGGGATTCTGGGAGTTGAAGTCCACCCGTCTTAAAGCTGCTGAGGTTGAGGAACCCTGGCCTAAATAATCCCTTTCAACTCTGAGATTTGATTATGCTCTGAATTTTGTTCAGTTGACTCCGTGTGTTTCTCGATATTATGGAAAATAATTAATGCAGCCTCTATTAAGCATATATTGCTCACTTTCTTCTCAAACAGGAAAACTGCAAGAAATTTCAATCAGCCTATGTGTAAAGCTGCCAGAACAACAGTGGTTGAGGTAAGACAGAAAAGTTCTTCCTACCCCCAGCAGCGGGTCCTATGCTAAATACGATTCATCCTTTCTCTTCTGCAGCTTTTTAAGAAAATGAGATTGTGGTGTCTGTAGCTTGGAGCTGGGCATCTTCTTCCATATCAAGTATCTTCAGAGATGGTTGGCCTCTCTTCCCTTTTTTTGTTGTTACATCTAAATCAAACTCTGTTTTACAAACACAGCCTTAGGTAAAATTGGGAAGAGATGAATATGGGGAGTGCACTGTCCTCTTCCTTTGTTGGGCAAATGTATGGAAAGACCCGTAGGCCTTTCTGAGTTGATATATGACATATATACATAATTAAAGCCAAGCAGCTGATGAGAATGGGGAATTGATGATATTGTATCTCTGTGCAGCAGAAATGGAATTAGCGCAGGCAATTATTTAATCCTAAAAAACAGAATCCTTGTTTCCAAGAAAAGGGTTGCTCCTTACTTAAAGCCTCAGTTACTATCCTCTAATGGAGGAGCACAGATCCTCTTTATGTTAACTATTTCTTTATACATTTATTTATTAGTTGCCCCTGTAGAAATAGCTCTAAATGGTGTACAGTACAGCACAGCTAAAACAATGTTGTAAGTAAAAGAAAGATTTTCTCAAGTTGAGCTTGACTCTTGATGACAGTAGGCACATCTAGGTGGTGGCTGTTGTTTTCTCCTGGGATTCTCTCGGGATCTCCCATGCAAATGCTAACCAAACTCAAACCTGCTTAGCTTCCAAGCCTAAACAAAATGGGCTATGTGCTTCCATCAAAGAGATTTATCATGTTGTAAAGCCAGTCTTAAGAAAAACTTAATTTGGGGGGACCAGGTCGAATAGAATAGAATAGAATAGAATAGAATAGAATAGAATAGAATAGAATAGAATAGAATAGAATAGCTTTATTGGCCAAGTATGAGACATACAAGGAATTTGACTTTGGTGCAAAAAGCTCTCAGTATGTTTGCACAGCATCAGGAAATAAGGAATAATAAAAAGTAATAACAATATATACTAAAAACTATGCAGTCAGAAGAGGAGAATTGGAGGAAGAATAATACTACGGCTATTATTTTTAATTAAGGTTTTATGTATTTATATATTTTATGTTTTAATGTTTGTTGTGAATCGCCCAGAGTTCCCCCATTGGGGGGAGATGGGCGGTCAAAAAATTTAATAAATAAATAAAATTAAAAAAATTATATTGTGCTTATAAAGCTTGTCATCCATTAAATTCAGTAGCAGAGGGCCACTTATGAAGTGAGACTGTGGAACATAGATAGCCTGCTCTTTTTGCTTTGTCCGTTGATATTTCAACCATAGATGATTCCTAAACTACCTGCAGTGGGAAGGACTTCCTGCCTTTGATCATGGAGAAATGTAACATTTAATAAAAACAGTACTAAGGACAGCTTTTACCAAGCTGGTGCCTTCAGATGTGTTGATCTTACAGGATTTGAAACCCAATGCACCTAGACCAGATTGAAGAAGACTTACAGCAGGAATCTTCATACACTCTATATTTCAGTCCTCATATCTGCCTCTACTCCCTCCATCCTTTTCACACACCATTCTGCTTTTCTTCCCCTTACCTACTTTTATTATGTTCTTTGCAAATTGATTTTTTTCTTGTTGGTGGAAGAAGCTAGAATAACAAAGGACTGTCTTTTCTTTAATTTTTGAGAGATTCAAGATGAATGTTGATTAGTGGAAGAAGAAATAGGGTGGGGGCTCTACATGGTGTGTAGAAATGCTCATTCACCCATAACTAATTAAGTAAATGTAATTAAAAATCCTGCAATGTATCCCAGGTTGCTTAGCAACAGCTGTCCTGTTCCATTATTATTCTGCTCTCTCAGGTACAATGGATCTCATTACAGTGTGGGGCAGCACTGAACTATTTCCTCTTCTCCCCTAAATGTTCGTATTTACATTGTTTTACTGAGAATATGAAGATTCTGAAAAAGGCTTATGTTTATAAAATATAGTTTATGCAATCTTAGTTTTCCTTAGTTCCAGGATTACCTTGCAAGCTAGAATGATAGGAATCTATTTCCTAAACAAATATATAGAAAGCACATTTTTCAGATCCCCAAACCAACTTAAAAAGAAGCCCATAAATTCAACTAGTCTGTATGATATTAGCCAGCCCATCTAGCGTAATACAATATGTCAGCCCAGCTGGATTTCTGGATCAAGTTATGCCTGCTCAATTTAGATGTATTTTCTGTGTGTCTGTTTGCTGCGTATATCCTATTGTCTCCAGCCTACTGTCAATTTTTTTTTCTAAATAGTGATAGAAAACATGCATTCAATGCAGTATGACAAAAATGATAAAAACAGCAATGAATCTAGAGATTGCCAACTGAAGCTTGATCAGATAAACCTCTATCAAATCCTTCTAAGTTCCCAAGTTAAAGTGAGAATCCAACTATTCCAAGTACTGTAAACTTAAACAAGGGTTGCCAACACATTTGAAATGTTGAGGACACATTGCAGGCACTTATAAAAGGTGCTGCAGAGGGGAGGCAGAACTTATCCATACGAAGAAATGGAGATCTTGGGAGCATAACCAGTTACAAGACAGAGTTTCTGCTTCCTGCCACTCTTCTAGACTCCTGTCCTCCACTGGATGCTCTCTGTTAACCTATCTTACATTTGTTATTTTCCTGGGCCCAGTAGTCCCTGCCCAAAGCACTGGGTTGTCCCTGCCCATCTTTTTGGTTTTCTAAGAAAGTTTATAGGGCCCATTTCCATGATGATGGTGGAGACAGGTACTTTGTAGAGGGCCTTTTTAAAGAGGAGGAGGAGGGGACAGAGACTATTGAACACCCACTATATGGATGTAGGAAGATGCTACAGGCGGAGTATCTGGAAAGACACAATAAAATAGCCACTTTGATTCATTGGAATCTTAGTAAGAATTATAACTTACCAGCAGCAAAGAATTGGTGGAATCACAATACTGAAAAAGTATTTACTGAAAAAGTGGTTGAGAACAAAGAGGTTAAGAACCTGTGGGATTTCCAGATACAAACTGATAAACATTTAACTCATAGTAAGCCAAACGGGACTGTACTTATGAAGAAGCAGGTATGGATAATTGACACTGCAGTCACTGGAAATAGAAGGGCCACTGAGAAAGAACTAGAAAAGTAGGGAAATATAAAGATCTTCAAACAGAGATTGAATGAATGTGGAAAAAGAAAATAGTACTGGTGCCAATAGTGGTTGGCATGCTTGGTGCCCTACCAAAAGCACTTGGACACAATAGGAATGGATAGAATTTCAACCTAACAGTTACAAAATTGAACAATGCATACATTGCAGCAATATATTTAGCTATCCTAGATCCCTGGCAAAAGTCCAAAAGTCAAAAGTACTAAACCCAGTCAGAACTATCTGGTAGACTGTGTATAAATAGCGATGATGATGATGACGACAACAACAGTACTAATAGTAAAGAATGTAAAAGCTCAGATAGGGCAGATTGTATCAAAATAAGTAACTGCAGAGCACATAGACCTGGAGAAAAGCTAGGACCATTTTCATATTTTTGTGGAGTCCTTGGGGTTCTCTGAGCTTGGTTGTTTTCTTGCAAACGTTTCATTACCCGGCTAGGTAACATCTTCAGTGTTAGAATGGGATGAGGTTTGCTCTCTGCTTATATATTGTGGCATGCCCTGCCAGTGTTGGTGGGGTGGGGGTTTTGTTCTGTTCTATTTTTTCCTCTGGTAGTTCCTTGATTAAGGTATTGTTTACTGCTTGTATGTCTGGTGGTAATCTTGGTATTAATCTCTGCTTATCTGTGTGATGATTGCTGGTGAGGAGATGTTCTGGTCTTTTGTTTTCCTTTCTATTGTCTCTTTTGAATAGTGTGTAGATGTTGTTTATCTCTATGTGCCTTGAAGATGCTCAACAACTTCATCAAAGGAATAAAATTCACCAGAGAGGAAGAAAACAACAACACGCTACTCTTCCTGGATATCCTCACCAGCAGAGGAAACAACAGCAAATTAGAAACCCAAGTGTCAGAAGACAACCCACACTAATCAAATACTCCATTACCCAACCTCCCACAAGAGGAGCTGTGTAAGAACATTATTCAAACGAGCACTAACGCATTGCAGCAACCCAGAACAGTAGAAAAAGGAAACAGACCACCTATATAACATCTTCCAACAAAATGGATATCCATGCAACTTTATCAAAAAGTGCCTGACCACTCAACCTACTATAACACAACCAACACACGCTTTGAAAAGGATAACACTGCCATATATCAGAAACGTTTCAGAAACTACCAGCAGACTATTACAACCACATGGCATCTCTGTAGCACACAAACCAACTAAAGCCCTCCAAAACATCTTAAGCAAACCAAAAGACCCAGTACCCAAGAAGAAAAAATAGGAGTCATCTACAACATACAGTATAAGGACTGTAACAACCACTATGTAGGACAGACAGGCAGAAGGCTTGCAGAGTATATCCATGAACACCAACTAGCAGTCAGAAGACATGATGAAGACTCCTTAATCTCACAACACATGGACAGACTTCAACTGGGAAACTGTCAGCATCTTAGACCAAGCTAAATCCAAAATGCAAGAGAATTCTTGGAAGCTTGGTATTCAGACAAGGCAGCCATCCGTATGCACATAAACAACATCTACACACTATTCAAAAGACAATAGAAAGGAAAACAAAAGACCAGAACTCTCCTCACCAGCAATCATCACCCAGATAAGCAGAAATTAACACCAAGATTACCACCAGACATACAAGCAGTAAACAATACCTTAATCAAGGAACTACCAGAGGAAAAAATAGAACAGAACCAAACCCCCACCCCCACCAACACTGGCAGGGCATGCCACAATATACAAGCAGAGAGCAAACCCCATCCCATTCTAGCACCGAAGATGTTAACCTAGCCCGGTAATGAAACGTTTGCAAGAAAACAACCAAGCTCAGAGAACCCCAAGGGCTCCACAGTTCAACCCTGAGCTACACATATTCGCTTCTATTGGTGCATAATATTTTGTATGATTTAGTACAGCCTTTGCCAACCTTGTGCCTGCCTTGCAGATGTGTTAGGAGTAGCAGAAGTCAGTTCTGGGAGTTGTATATTCAGTACAGCTGAAGGCCACCTGGTTAGGAATGGCTGGTCTACTATTAAGCCTGTACCTTCCTGTACAGCTCCGTATGGAAACCTTTTGGGATGGTGACATACTAGGCCTGTTGAGAATATTTCATGGGGGCTCTCACAGAATGACTGGCATCAGTTGTAATTGGCCTATATAGGAAATGGCTGTGAGTCACTCCTATAATACTCAATTATCAGAGTTAAACAGGTGTCCCTGTAGAACTGATCAACAATGGCACGCTGGGAGCATTGCAGAGCCTCTTGCCTGCAACACAGATTTTAATCCAGGAATTCCAGATCACAGATTGGATTGCAGTAGATCATGCTGTACAGTTATTAGCTAAGTTTGGAGGTTAAGAATCTATCTGTTTATTGCCCTGTTTTGTTCTGCTGTTTTTCCTTTTCAGACTTTAAAGGTGTTACATGAATGGTTTGTGTGGATGAGGAGTTGATGACTTACAAGAATAATAAAATTCACTGACTTCATTTTCTGCCTTGGTTTTCTGCTGTACAGTAATCACTGTTAAACAAAGGCAGGATGGAAGATTTTGCATTTTTGGATTTTGCTTCTTTCAAATTGGCAATTGCACATTTGTTTTTTCGCTATGCTCTTCAGACTGGTTTGTTGTTTCTACCTCTGCTCATCTGAGAGCATATGCAACTGTATGCGTCCACCTGTTTATTAGGAATAAATGATAGAGATCTTAGTGGTAAAAGGGCCATAGCAAATAATTAGTACTGGGGAAGATCATATTTAGGCAGTAATTTATTGGCATGTGCTGTAGGACCTGTTGAATCCAGTGAGACTTCCTGCTTTTGTGAGTTAGGTTTATCTGAACAACCTTCTTCAAATTACTGCCTTCAGGTACATTGGGATGGCAACTCCCATAATTCACAGCAAGCACAGCTTTGGACTATGTGTGCTAAGATTTCTGAGCATTGTAGTCCTATCACATCTGGATTAGATTAGGGAAGGCTGCAGTCTCCTTATTCTTGTAGAAATCATATGGTAGACAGTAATTCTGACTTTATCTTTCCTATTTTCCTATCATTCCAGGTAGAAGAAATTGTTGATGTAGGGGCATTTGCCCCTGAAGATATCCATGTCCCCAAAATCTACGTCCATCGTCTCATCAAGGGAGAAAAGTATGAAAAAAGAATTGAGGTAACTCCTAAGTGGGTTTGGAGCCAGTCTGTGAGTACAGGCATGTTTGCAAAAGATTTCCATTGGCAATGTTAGTTTGGATTTGATGATCATAATAAGAAGCAAGGAGCAATTTCATGTGCTGAAGCCTCATTTCCAGAGACAGGTAATGTCCTAGGTCCTGTCCCTCAGACCTCCAGACATTCAGCATAGGCAAATCTGATGTATGCTTTGTACTAAGTCATGTTTGAGAATGCAGATAACTTACAAAGCCATCTCTTTGTGGAACAACAAAAATCTCTGAATCAACTTATGGAGGCCATGGCTCCTAATGAGTAAATTTGGTCCCAGGGTATGTGCTGCATCAAATTTTCTGATATAAAGGGAGTCTGGCCTCATCAGTGCCTTGCTTTGAGATTGCTTTGAATTCTATGTATGCTACCTTGAGTTCTGCAAAGGAAATTACAGGTAGTCATTGCTTAATGACCATTCGTTCAGCAACTGTTCGAAATTAGATGGTGCTGAAAAAATAGACTTAGGACCTGTGCCCAAAGATGTGGCCATTGCAGCACCCCTGTAGTCGTGATCAAAATTAGGGCACTTGATAGCCCACCTGCACTTATGACCACAGGGGCTCTGTAATTCCCCCCACCCGCCTATCTTCCCCCCATCTATGCCTTTTTGGTTGCCCTGCATAGTGGTACTCGGCAGCAGCAATGCTGGGGCTGGGGCTGAAGTAGAGGCCTGAGGCCTTCAGCAGTGCCAGCCAACTGCCATCACCCACAGGCCTCGATTTCAGCCCCAGCGCTGCCACTGAGAAATGCCGCCTCATGTCCCACACTGCTGGCCTTTGCCATGTCGCGCTGTTCTCCAAGCCATGCCTCTTGTTCCTTCCTTAAAGTTGGTGTCCCATACCTTCTGCAAGCGGGCATTCCGTTCTTGTGATCCTTTGGAAACCTTCTGGTCTTCCCCAGGTCTTGTGAGAATGGGACTCTGGCTTTAGAGAAGGAACGGGAGAACGGGACGCCTTAGGCACGAAGTCAGGTGGGTGACCTTGGGCCAGCTATTCTCTCTCAGTCCTAGGAAGGAGGTAATGGCAAACCACCTCTGAAATTTTGCCAAGAAAACTGCAGGACATGTCCAGGCAGTCACCAGGAGTCAACACTTGATTCAAAGGCATGCACACACACACAGAAGTGTCAAAAAGTATTTTAGTTCTGCTGAAAAACAGCTTTTCACTTTCCCAGTTTGAGCCTAGTTTTCTAATTTTGCTTTCCTTCCTTCCTTCCTTCCTTCCTTCCTTCCTTCCTTCCTTCCTTCCTTCCTTCCTTCCTTCCTTCCTTCCTTCCTTCCTTCCTTCCTTCCTTCCTTCCTTCCTTCCTTCCTTCCTTCCCCCTCCCTCCCCTCCCCTCCCCTCCCCTCGTTTTAATTTTAGCCTTTGCCTTCAAGTCAGTATTGACTCTTGTTGACTGCCTGGACAAGTCCTTGCTGTGTTCTTTCTTTCTTTACATTAAGTCAAAAGTGTCTATGTCGATTGTCATCTTATTATTCAACCGTATCTTCAACTGTCCTTTACCTTTTCTTTTCCCCAGTTCTATTTTCCTTCTCCCTTTGACTCCTCATTCCTTTTTGCCAACTTATTTGAAATGTTTTCTATAGTCTGGACCAGAGTTGCAACTGGGATTGAATTGGGTTTGTTCATTTTTTAAATCCTGCTTGGGACCTGTCTTGGTAAACAGACAATGAAGCTTCAAGCTTCCCTATTTACTGAGTTGTGGGGTGGTGAGGGGAGCAGGAACTGCAGAGAGAGGCTATAAAAATAGCATCCATCTAGGAGGTGCTGATTGCATTTTCAGATAGAAATTATATTGGACGTAATACAGTTTTCCACCTGCCTGCAGGGTGAGGATTCTGGTATAAAACAGATTTAACTAGGGAGCCTGGCAAAGAAAGATAGGCTTTATCTTATTAAAAGAGGAATAATTACAGTCATATATCTGGCCCGACTGCAGTTGTGTAAGTTAAATAGCCAAAGAGATACCTAATTTCTATTTATCCCCCTTTTCCCCCTTCAATAACTCTGTTAAGATATTTATTCTCTTGATCATCAATTTTAAAATAAGAAGCAGAGACCAAGGTAACAAGCTGCAAATTTAGTCCAGAAGCCTTGTCCCTGGACATCACAGTAGCAGCCTGGCATACACGAACATGCAGGGCTCCCGCAGACACTGTTCTTGCAACCGTGGAGGTGATGAAGCTTCACTTCCCCTGTTGCAGCCCCTGTTGAAAATTCATTCTGCCGAATAAAACCATCTGTCTTGAATTAGGACCGAGCAGTGATTTATTCGACCAGTACAAAAAATGATTTAAAAAAACAACAACAGTCCAAAGATTGTATTGTTGAAGGCAATAGCCCGGAAGACCCACACCAGCCAGCCCAAAGATTTTTTTAAAAAACCATCAGCTTGTATTCAAGTACTTTAATGGAAATTGATGTCTGCAACCCCTTGCAATAATCAAAGGGGATCATTTTGCTTACTGGCTGTAGGTGATCTTGCCAATATAAATCACTTCAAGTCGAGAATTGCTCAAAACTTGCAACACCCTTCTTGGGAGTTCACATAGACAAATATCTGTAGGTGCTATCTGTTGCAAAACATACATTGCATAGTCGTCCTGCTTAACACCAGTACTTTTGGTAATAATGTTAATAATAATGGAACTATCAAGCATCCAGCTGATGTCTGATTCATTCTTGAGTTGATCTCTACACTGAGGCTAGAAGATTTCTTACTCCTTGTAGAGAGCATAGAGGATGGCTTTGACAGAGAGGGAAGATCTGTTACCAAGGCAATTAAGATGAACATGGCTTAGGCCCATACGGAGACAGAGATTTACGAAAATGCCTAAGGCAGGCATGTGAAGAAAAAAGAGGGAGGAGGGGAAACGCATTCAGACTTGCAAGATTCTGTTACTATAGCCATTCTAATAAAAGTAGTTTTAGGCATATGTGGTGTCTGCTTCTTCATCTGGTCAACTTTGTAGGGCTGACATCTCTTCTGTCACAATGTAGTTCATTGTTCTGGCTGTGCTGAGTCATAGCAGATATTTCTTGGCATTCATTTTGGAGAATGAGAGTGAAAGTTGGGTTGTTTGTGTGCGTAGATATGTGTACATGTATTGTCTTTCCTTTCTGAGCTACCATTGCAAATATCACTCTTTAGGACTAGGCACAAGTTGGAACATTATTCCAAGCAAATGGGCCCCTCCATCAGCATTGTCTGGGAGCAGAAGTTGGAAGCTTTGTGTTTGCTATGTTGTCTGAGTGAACAACCTTGGGTTGCTTAGGAAAAGCTTGTTGAAAAAGGGAGGGGAAGAAGTAGAGCAGGGTTCTTCAACCTCAGCAACTTTAAGATGGGTGGACTTCAACTCCCAGAATTGAAGTCCACTCATCTTAAAGTTGCTGAGGTTGAGGAATCCTACTATAGCACACCAATGGCTATGGAATGCAGAAGAGAATAGACGCTAACAGATACTTTTGAACTTTTATTATTATATTAGTGCTATTATTGTCAGTGTCAGCTTGTTTTTTATTACTTGATGTTGACCGCTTGGACTCTAGGAAGGAGAGTGGAAAACAATGTGAGTAAATAAATGAATATTGTCTAGCTCACCAGTGATATTAAATTTGCCCCCCTTGTTCTTTGATCTCTGAATAGGAAAAGAATGATCATCCTTGAGATTTCTCTTGTTAGATTAGTGGTGAAACTATCTACTGATTATTTATCCACTAGAAGACAACCCCTCCCACCCTAACAGCCCTAGACCTGAGTGCAGTCTGGGCATACATTCCTTGATAAAATCTGAATTCTGCCTTAGGTAGCGCCTGTGTACTGCAATGGAGTAATCAGGGTAGGACCCTGGGGAGACATCTTAAGTCTAAAGCTGACTGTATGGCTGATACAGTGCTTAGCATAAACCAGAGATACATAGTCTGAGGCCCCAGGGCTACATGTAGCTCCAATACAACCTCCCAGGCATCTCAAAAATTAATTAACAGATTCTGGAGTGGCTGGAAGAGCACCAAAACACTTCCAGTAAGGTCAGAACCACCTGTTCTAGGCTTGAAATGACCATTTCAGATTCAAAACCTTTGCTTTCGTCAAGGGATTTGGAACCTCTTTCTCTTGATGCAGCTTAAATTATGTCTGCCTTTTTTTCAGTCCCACCACACTGCTGACTCATTTTCAAAATGTAATTCACCAAATATTTTCACAAATACTGTTCCTAAGCCTGACTATATCCATGCATTTAATTTCTTTTTGCTAAATAAAGAATGTTGTATTTAGGTTGGTTAAATTTCATTCTATTTTCAGCCCATTTCTTTAACCTACCAAGATGTTTACATTTTTTTTTTCAGTCTTCTAGAGTCGCAGCTATTCTAGCCAGTTTTGTATCATTTGCAGATTTGTAAGCATTCCTTCTACCTCTTTATCTAAGCCATTAATTAAAGTGCCTGAAGAGCACAGAGACTAGAACCTAACCTCATGGCACCATCTCTTAGTACTTCTCTCTAGTTTAATAAGGAAATATTGATGAGAACATGTTGAGTAAAAAATTTGAGTTAGCTTTATATCCACTTATTTGCTAGGCCATCATCCACATAGATAATTGGCTGATCAAAATGTCATATGTAGTTTTCATTTGTTTTGCTGAAATTAAGGTGCATTCCACAGAGAGTCAGTTCAGTATAGTGGTTAAAACATCAGGCTAGAAACTGGGAGACCGTGAGTTCTAGTCATGCCTTAGGCACAAAGCCAGCTGGATGACCTTGGGCCAACCCCTCTCTCTCAGCCTTAGGAAGAAGCAGGCAATGGCAAACTACTTCTGAAATTCTTGCCAAGAAAACTGCAGGGACCAGTCCAGGCAGTCACAAGGAGTCAATACTGACCTGAAGGGACTGAAAAAAAAAAATTACAGCATACCCACAATCTTCTGCAAAAATTACCCAGTATAGCGAGACATGTTTTGTCAAAGCTTTGCCATTTTCTTATTATTATTTTGCTTTCAAGATGATTACAAATAAAACTTCTATGTTCTGCTCTAGAACATATTAATATCAACTGATTTATAGTTCCCTGGATTCTTCTTTTACCCCCTTAGAACATGGGACTCTTTGGAACACTCTTCATCTGATACTTCCCAAGATCTCTCAGAGATGATGAGTAGAGAAGACCACCAGCAAAGTCCTTCATTGACCTAGAATGCAATCCATATGGCCATGGAGATTTGCATTTACTCATATTAAATACGTGTTCCTTGACCATGTTTCAGTCAATCTCGGGCTTCAATATCCCCCTTCATCCTACTCTTCAGAATTGCCCAACAAGGCATATGTTGTTGTTTTCCTGAACAAGGCTGAGCTGAAGTAAGGCTGAGCAGCCCTACCTTTTTGCTGTCTTCATCAAGTGGTTCATATATTGATTCATTTCTCTTTATTTTGATCATATCTGAAGATCTTTTTAGTATTCTTAGTCTATTTCAGCTCATTCTGAATTTCCAACATCATCTCTGGGGTTCTGAAGTTTCCTATATGTACTCTTCCTTGATACCTGTCCCTTTTTTCATTTCTTACTTGTATCCTTTTTTTGTTTTCAATTATTCACTCTGCTTTTTGTGTAGCTACATTGGCTTTTCCTCCTGCTCTTCCTTTATTTCTTCTTCACTGGAATTGTTTGTAGTTATGCTTTTAGTATCTTGTTTTCATCCACATAGAGTTCCTTTTCCCATCAGGTTTTCTAGCCATGGACAGTATCCATTACTCTGAGTTTATTCAAATCTATCATTTTTTAAAAATTGGTATGCATTTTACTACCCTCAGCTTCAATTTCCTTTAACATTAAAAACTGTAGCATTACCTGGTCTTCTTTAATGTTCCTGCTGTTTTCAGTCTGTTGGTCAAGTTTTTGCTATAGGTTAATACAAAGTCAGGCATAACTAATCCTGTGACTTCTTCTAAAGAAGAAGGTTGTCAGCAAGATAAGACCAGATTGGATGCAATGAAAGAAGCTTGATCCCAATTCCCATGAGCAGCTGACACTCAGTCAAAACCCCGCTTTGACCATCACAAGTAAATCCATCTGTCTGCCTGTCCATCTGCATTCCCACATGTGTATGCGCACACACATACGTACATAGAAAAAAATGATATGACTGTGTTGGAATATAAAATGGTGGAGGGGATTGTACATTCTTTGGGGCCTACTCCATAACTGCCCTGTTTTGGTTAAATATTTATAAGTATGTTAATATGATGCTGAGACCAGTTTGGTGTAATCATTAAAAGCACCAGGCTAGAAACTGGGAGGTTGTGAGTTCTAGTCCTGCCATAGGCATGAAACCAGCTGGGTGACTTTGGGCCAGTCATTCTCTCTGAACCCGATGAAGGCAAACCATGTTTAAAAAACGTTGCAAAGAAAGCTACAGGGACTTGTCCAGGCAGTTCCCAGGAATCAAAATTGACATAAAGGCATGTAGACACGCCCAGAAGTTATATCAGGAAGAGAAATAAAATTCAAAGATATTCATTTCATGCTGAACTATGTAAAAAAAATTTGAAACCCGTGAAGAAGTCTGAACTTAGCACGCATGGAATATAACTAAGTGTGTGGGTGTGTGCACGCACTCGTTTATTTTGCTTTGGCTGTGTTTTAGGTTTTTTTCTTTTTTCCTTTCTGTCTGTTATAGGATGGATGAAAGGATAGAGGGATAGATAAATATAAACAATACAATGCAACACATAATATATAAAGAGAATATATTATATATTCTAAAAAGTAAAAACCAGGAGGCCTTGCTGGGCTGAATTTGTCTCCTAGCAGATGTTCAATTAAAGTCTACCATGTTCCTCTGCAGTTAAGAATGCATGATTTGCATCATCTCCTTGGCTGCATGGGTGAGAGTAGACATGAATAATAGTACTGCTTGCATTTGTTCCTCCACTTACTTTAATCCAAATCCTCTCTACTATTTTCAACATTCACTGCAAGTTTTCTTCCATTCTGTCCCTTTTGTACAGATAAATTGCCTATAATTAATTTTAATTAAATGCACATTTTAAAAAAATCAATGTAAGCTTTTGACCTTTCCTCACTTACTATTTTTTGGAGTGTAGATCCCAGGATCTCATTCAAAAACCAAGTATAACTCTCAACTCAGAGAAGGTTGCTATAAATAGCCCAGGCCACCTAATGCTGTTTCTTACCATTTTGAAATACCTGAGTGTGAAGGAGCATCTGTTTAAGACCCCTGTAGTGCTATTTGCTTGTTCCAGATGTCACATGGAAGGATGTAATTGTCACCAACTTTTTGCTCTCCTTGTTTTCTTAGAGATTATCACTTCGCAAAGCTGAGGACACCCAAACCAAACAGAAGAAAAGTGGTGATAACGTAAGAGAAAGGATTATCCGGAGGGCAGCTCTTGAATTTGAAGATGGCATGTATGGTATCCTTTAGCCATTCTGAAAGTTCTTTGCTTTGTTGTTTCTGAAGGCACAATTGAACAAATCATGTCAGGTAAAAGTTGAATGGAACCTTAACTTAATTAATTAAAGCTAACTTGGGTATTGGCATTCCCCTGCTTGCCAGCAACTTCATCAGTCCTGATATAACCGTGCATCTACAGAGCGAAAATGGAGTCCTTGGTTTGGTAAGGATAGAACATAGATAATACAGAAACCAGTCCACTCACCTACCCCGGCCAGATGCCTTCCAGATAAGCTGGACTACACTTCCTATCATGCCCTTGTGTGAAATGGGGCCTGTAATTCAGTCAAAAGCAACAATTTGTTGAAGGCTGCTGTAAATATGGCTGGGAATGCTTATGAATGAGTCCAACAAATATTTGGTTGGAACAAAGTTTCAATATTTTTTGTTGTTGTTGAATTAGGGACCCTATCCATCTGAAAAAGAAGTTGACCCTGACCTCATCAATGCAGGTAACTCCCCCCCACCTTTGTTGCTTACATTTCTACCCTGCTTTTTCATTGAGAAAGATCAGTGCAGCTGACTATCTTAATCCAGGTAGAATCCATGGGGAGGACCAGGAAGCAAAAGTTCAAGATGTAGAGATGTAGAAGTAGAAGTAGCTTTAGCACAGGGGCGCACCCTTTTTTTCCCGAACCAAAGATCTATTTGGTCTTTCAGTAGTATGCCCTACTCCAAAAAGCAAAGGTTGCAGCCATAGCAAAGACTAAACTTAATGTCATTGCCACTTAAATATAGTTGGTAAGATTAAACTCCAACTAAGTATTTGAAAAGCTTCCTGTTCTGTCATATCAAAATAACTTTTTACAAGTTTGGGAGTATTACACCTAAGACATTCAGGATTCACACAAAGCTAGGAGGATGTAGGCTACATGTACCCCAACATGTTTTTGCTAGTCACTTTAGTTCCTCAGCCTGGAGCAACTCTTAGCTTTAGTAGCCAAGTTACAAAGTGAAAATGTCACAAATACCATGGATATAGCAATGGAGGCGAATATGTGTAGCTCAGGGTTGAACTGTGGAGTCCTTGGGGTTCTCTGAGCTTGGTTCTTTTCTTGCAAACGTTTCATTACCCGGCTAGGTAACATCTTCAGTGCTAAAATGGGATGAGGTTTGCTCTCTATTTATCTGCTGTGGTCTGCTTTGCCAGTGCTGGTGGGGGTGGGGGTTCTGTTTTGCTCTTCTGGTAGTTCATTGATTAGCATCTGTTGACTGCTTGATTGTATGCCTGGTGGTGACCTTTGCTTATCTGGGTGATGATTGCTGGAGATGATTGCTGGTGATTGAATGCTGGTGAGGCGGCCTTCTGGTCTTTTGTCTCTTTTGAATAGTAGGTAGATGCTGTTTATGTCTATGTATCTGTTAATTGCTGCCTTGTCTGAATACCAGGCTTCCAAGAATTCTCTTGCATATTTGGATTTGGCTTGGTCTAAAATGCTGATGGTTTCCCAGTTAAAACTGTGGTTAAGTCTGTCCATGTGTTGTGCAATTAAGGAATTTTCATCATGTCTTCTGACTGCTAGTTGGTGCTCATGGATGCGTTCTGCTAGTCTTCTGCCTGTTTGTCCTATGTAGTGTTTGTTACAGTCCTTACACTGTATGTTGTAGATGACTCCTGTTCTTTCTTCTTGGGCAACTGGGTCTTTTGGTTTACTTAGGATATGTTGGAGTGATTTTGTTGGTTTGTGTGCTACAGAGATGCCATATGGTTGTAATAATCTGTTGGTGGTTTCTGAGATGTTTCTGACGTATGGCAGTGTGATCCTTTTCATGGCTTGTGTAGGTTGTGTTGTAGTAGGTTGAGTGGTCAGGCACTTTTTGATAAAATTATGTAAAATTTGATAATGCCTGGACATTTGCAATACACCCAAATTGAATCAAATTTTAAAAATTTGATTAAAAATACTTGCAAGGTCTCATGAGGCTTTAGCATTCTCTTAGGGGCAAATGCCAAGTACTTGAAACTATAAATACTTTCTCATTTTGTACTAATTTTATTCTCAAACTCTGGAATAGCTTCCATGAAGGTCGTGGACCTTCTCTTTTTACTTTTTTGCCTTACAACCCACCAATCAATTTTTTTCAGAGTGAGGTACTTCAGGAAAATTCTCTTTAATGCAGAAGGAATGGGTTTTCTTTCTGTACTAATCAAGGATCATAATAAATAAAGTAGAAATGAGTTGTGTTGACAGAATGAATTTGCAATGCCACCCTGGAAGTTCTCTGGTTTCACACCCAGTTTCTTTTTCAGGTAAAGAAACAGTCACCGTACTGCCAGGTGCTTCGTACTTCTCTAGCGATGAATCTTTTGCAATGATTCGAGGGTATGTAATGACCATCTTAAATTTACTAACTGTGCAGAGTACAGTCCCAGCTGGTAATTGAATTAGATAAGCGCCCCAAAGGGACTACATACTTATCCATCAAAACAGTCATGCAGTTGATAGTGAGATATTTGAACTACATCAGCAACTCCAGCAGCTTTAAGAATTGTCAGACTAACTGTTGTTTCTATAAATCCTTCTATTTTATGTACTCTTAGTATGGATGCTTTTGTAACTAATTATGCAATACATATAAAGTACTTTATTGTTTATTAAATGTTACATTTGCTTGCTTGCAACATCTACTGCTCAAAGTCTCTCTGTAATGAGCCAGTCCAAGCCACCAGTGATAGTGGTTGGTTTGTTTTGGGCTTAGCAAGTTGCATGAACCCAGCCATTGTGGTTTATAAACCATGGTTTAGAGTCCTAACCAATTGTGATGTAATCAGTTAATTAATGCCACATATGAACCCAATTACTGAGTTCATACATATTTCTCCATAAATGTCCCTGGGATTTCAGTCTTCTGTTTATCCAAATACATTTAAACAAACAATTGTTTAATCTCACTGCTGTTTAGTTTTTCAACAGCTTGTGGATTAAAGTAAATAGTGTGTCAGAATTCTATGTGTGGTTGTTCTTCCAAATGTGCACTGATTTTGTGCTTTGCTGTTTTAACAGGGGACATGTTGATCTGACTATGCTTGGGGCAATGCAGGTATCAAAATACGGTGATTTAGCCAACTGGATGATTCCTGTAAGTAGATTTAATTTTGTACTATTTTATTGCTGGATATAATTTGGAGTGCTGGTATATGTCTTTGCCAGAGATGCTTTCTTAACACTTGTATTTTGAAAAAGTGCTAAAAAAAGGTAGATAACTTGTGAATTCAGGCTCAAATAAATGGTATAGTCATCTCCCAGTTTGCCCAGAAGTGATCACAATATTATATTTTTGTTTTGTAACTGAAGCTTTCCTTTAAAAATCTAGCTTCGCTACTTGAAATCTTGCTAGAACAAGACAGCTGCAGCTGATTGGCTCTACCAAATATTTACATATGTATATCCAGCCTCCTATCCAGATGTTTTTGAACTACCAGCCTCATCATTGTTGGCTATTTAGGTGGGAATGATGGGAGTTGTAGTCCAACTCTTGAGCAGTATCTGGTTGGGGAATGCTGATGTAATCAAAATATTCCAGATATCCCATAAACCTCAGGAGGACAACTTGCAGCCTCCAAAACTCCTTTTCTACCTTCTAGATGCCTTTCCAGTTGTACCAAGAAATTCAGAAAATCAGTGACATAGTTTTCCACCATTTTCAAGTGGAAAAAACACACAAATTGTAGCATATGCCCTAAAACAGCATATACAGAGAAATTGTCCCACTGCTCCTTTAAAATGCAAAAAAAAAAAAAGGAAAATCTTGGTTCAACTCATTTTCTGTCACTGCCCCTCCCACTAGGGCCTCCCCAGTGTTAAGTGTAGCTTTTAACTATCCAGTGATGGCTCAACCATACCATACAAGCATAAAATGGCACCTTGAAACCAGTCATTTAGTCCCTGGCTGAGGAATGAATGACCTTCAGATTCTGTGGGATCAGAATTCGGTCACAGTCATGGTAGAAGTTGTAACCCAAGACATCTGAATCACAGAACAGAACCAAGGAATTTATAAAGTGAGAAGGGGCCAGTTAGACCACTGCTGAACTGTTCTTGTGCTTAGGAAGTTTTTTCTAACATTCAATCAGAATCTGATTGATTCTGTAATTTAAATCTATTTTTCTTTTTAATAAAAACTTTATTATATTATATAAAAAAGTACAATTAAAACACAAAACAGAGAGTACAGCAAAGAAAGAAGATAGAACTAAAAAAAGACAAAAACTAAAATAGTGAAAGTAGGTAGAAGAATGAAACAGAAAGTGACTTCTGACTATCTCCAATACAGATATAGATACAAATTGAAAGAAAATTAATCTCTTACCACTAATTAATCCAAGTTCACATTATTGCTATCAACACAAACCATCTAATCAATAAAACCCACAATCAGAGCCTCATTTTTTTCCCACACAAGCACGTAATCTAAGAAGGGCTGCCATGAGGAGACAAATTTAGAAACAGTATTATCTCTTATTAACACTGTTAACTTCGCCATTTGAGCCAAATCCATAATTTAAATCCATTTTTCCATGCCCTGTACTCTGGAATGAGAAAGAACAGGTCTTGATCTTCTATGTAACATCTATTCAGGTTTTTGAAGAGCGCTATTCTATTATCTCTCAGTCATCTTTTCTCAAGGCTCAACATTCCCTGTTTCTTCAATCTGTCTTCATAGAACTAAGTTTCTAATCCCTTAATCTTCCTTCTTGTTCTTCTCTGAATTTGTTCCAATTTCTCAAAATTCATTTTAGAACATGGTGCCCGGAATAGACACAGTACTTGATGTGGGGTCTGACTAAAATAGAATAAGGAATAATAATTATTTTTTGTGATGTGGAAGTTAGACAGACAGAAACTTTATTTCAGTCATTGACCAGTAAAAGTACATTATATAAAACAAACAAAACAAAATTATCCCCTAGTATCAATAACTGTTAGCAACCATTTGTGGGCAAAGCTTACACATAATGTAGCAGAATTTTGCTATTTTTAGAGAAATATATTTATCTTGATGGTTTAGCAGATAATGCAAATAAAAATTATCAGAGTGTCCTGGAGATTTAAATAAAAGGGGATGATCAACTGGTGGCAAATGTCCCTGTAGAACTGACAATACAAAAGAACATGGGCTGTGGTTTCTATGGCACCCGTGTCACGGGGCAATATCGGGTTTCGTATGGGGTTTTCCTATATTTCCCTTCCAGAACAGCTGTGGGGAGGACATTAAATCAGGCTAGAGATAAGGCTCTCCTGAATTTGGGGATTGTGAAAGCTGGTTTGGGTGCTAAGATTTGGTAATTAGCAATTATATTATGAGAAAATGCAGCGGTTTCTGTTTGGCCTTCTATATCGAAGATCCTTTGTCTTAACATTGATCTTGCTTGTTCTAACTCTAAGGTTAAAGTGGCATCACTGGAGAAACCATAAAGACTCACTTTCTTTTAAATGGCTATTTCCCAAGAGGATTTGAAGCTATCTGCCAATATTAGATGGGTCAGTCCAGTGGGGTTATGATGTAATTTTGTGATTTGGAAGTTATATTTCTGTTGATGCAGTCTAAACTTGTATTTGCTTTCTTTGCTGCCATATTACACAGCTGGCTCATAGTCAGTTTG
Source organism: Python bivittatus (assembly GCF_059951505.1). Taxonomy (NCBI): domain Eukaryota; kingdom Metazoa; phylum Chordata; class Lepidosauria; order Squamata; family Pythonidae; genus Python; species Python bivittatus. Next base: position 6,341,601 of record NW_028277097.1, read on the forward strand.
TAATCAACTACTATTCCAAGATCTTTTTCACAGCTCCCATTACCAAGCCAAGTGAAGAACTTCGCACTTGTGTCTTGTTAAATTTCATTCCGTTACTTATGGCATTTTCTAACCTTTCAAAATGATTGTGAATGTTATTTCTGTCTTCTAGGGTTTTAAACTACCTGTAACGGGGGGAATGTAGGGGTTCTGAGGGCCAAACTGACAAAACTACAGCACACAAGAGTTCCGTTATTTTCATTACTCATTACATTGATAGAAAGCATTGGTTTCTCTTTCAGGCATACAAGGCTAATCATATAAATGATAAACTAAATAACAAACTAAGCAGAGATACAAATAGATCTCCCCTTGCCTTGTTCACTTGCCTGCAAAGATTTCAGAGAGGCTGGAATGCAGCAACTTGAATTATAGCTTTATTGCAATACCATTTGGAGCTTAACTATTTCACTGCCTGCAAAAGTAAGAGTTCTGTAGCTATGTGTGCAGTTATAACAATCCCCCTTAGGGTTAATCAAGGGCTTCAGATAAAACTAAGCTGGCAATATTTTGTGCTATCAGAACATCAATCTTCTTCAGGTGCTCTATTCTCCCTGGGAATTCTGTACAGGATAGACTGATTCTTAAAACCTGGTCCTCCTCTACCTTTGGTGATCTTCCTTAACCCAGAAACTCTTCAGTGCTCTTTGGTCTTCCCTGGATTCCAAAGATCTTCAGTAGTCCCAAATTCAACTTAGTTTGCCTAAATCCAACGGCTTAAGTCCAATTTAGTTTGTCAATCATAATCTTCTCCATCTCTCCAGATACTTTCCCTACCAGCTCCTTAACCTATTTCAACTTCTTCCCACTTTCTATGAGAGAGTCTCTCTCTCTCTCTGTGTATGTAAGCCTGTTTCTCACAATTATTTTTTCAGACTGAGTTTACAACCTCCAGGAACAGCTTGTCTATCTGGGAGATCGTATGGCAGAATGGCAGAAAGTGTTTAGCTTCTACATCTGTCACACATCCATTTTTGTTTCATCTACAGATTTGATAAACAGTCCCACCTTCTCTTCATTCAAATCATTAATGAAAATATTGAAGATTAAAGGACCTAGGACTAATTTTTGTATTATCCCATTTGATACATTTCCCCAATTTGATTAGGAACCATTGATGAGCACTCTTTTAAGTATGTTTTTCAAGCCAGCTGTTGTAATGGTATATGGGAAAGACCCTGGGAGGTGGGAAGAGATGCTGCCTAAGGAATGGTCAGATAAGAGACAGCATAGCCCACAGCTGGATAGGGGGTAGGGCAAGAGGCTCAGAAGGGACCCTCCCTAGTTTCTCGGGCTGTAAAGGAAACAGCAGGAGAATTGTACTTTCAGACTTGCAAGATTCTGTTAATGTAGCTATACAGTAAAGTAGAATTAGATTATCTGGTCATGTTTCCTGTCTGGTCTACCAGGTACAGTTGACAGCTGTATAGTCACTTAATTGTCATGCAATCCAGCCCACATTTAACTAGTTTACTAATCAATATGTAATGGAGTACTTATTCAAATAGTCTGCTAAAATCAAGGTACCATTATGTCTACAACATTCCTACAATCTGTTAAGGCAATTTCTCAATCAAAACAAAAAAAAGGGAAGACTCTGTATCTCTTCATTAAGCTGACTAACCATATACCCAAGAAGAAGAATTGCTTTCAGCTGAACTTGTTACTCTGTTATAATTTTATCACATGATAATCATAAGTATGAATCATCTCCCACAATGAGTGCTCCTTAGGACAAAGTTCCTATATATTTCCTCATTAAAATTTTTAAAAAATACATTGATTTGAATGCTTTGTCTACCAATTAAAGCATATTTTATTCCTTGTTCTGTATTTTACTTATTTCCACACCTCATTGATTTCTTTGAGGCTGGAATCCAGCTATTCATAGCCAAATTTAAAATTTAAGTGACAGGAGAAATTTAATCAATTTTCAGAGCTAAATAGATTTGTTATAAAGAGAGAGAAGGGGAAAATAAACTTTCAAAATCCACTAGGCACTTTTCTTCTTGCAAGAATGTTCTTTTATTACTGTGGAAGACTGGAGCTGAGATTCAATTCATTTCTTGCTGTGAGCCAACAATGTGTGATATTTCACTATTGGCAGTGAAGCCTTTTCGTGCATCCTCATCTGACATCAACTTAGCAATTCAGAGAAAAAAATAGGCTGTCTCACCCTCAAGGCTTGCCAAGGGAAAGATAAAGTTGCCTTATGATTTAGGTCCTCTGTGGCTTCCTTGAGATCTAAACAAAACTCTCCCAATCTTGTGTCCACTAGGTACAATAGGACTACAACTCCTATAATTCTTAGCCAGCTTGCTCATCACCTGTTGGCTATGATGCTGGGCATGTGGGACTTGCAATTCCAGTACATCCAGAGGGAACTAGGTTGGAAAAACCTTGTTTAAATCCATCAGTGATTTGGATGTGATCAAAGGAGGTTATTAGCTTTGTTTATTCATTCATTCATTCATTCATTCATTCATTCATTCATTCATTCATTCATTCAATTATATAGCCTCCCATCTCACTTTTACTTGACTCTAGGTGGCTTTTGACCAAATGAATCCTGCTTGTGACCTTTTTTGTTTTTGTGAATGTTGTTTAATATTGAAATCAAACAAATTGGTGTAAGAGACAGGGCCTTCTCAGTAATGGCCCCAAAACTAAACTCCCTTGCTAATGATGCATCTGTCCCTTTCCTTATCTGTGTTTATGTGATTACTGAAGCCTAGATTGTTTTCTCTATATTGCTTGTAAAGGTAAAGAAACATGCTGAAGTTACACAAATTTTTTATGCTTGGCTAATTTTTTTACAAAGACTGATCTCCCCTAATTTAGCCACTGTCCCCAGATGTTTTTCACTACAATTCCCATCAGCCTCAGTCAGTATTTCAGGAAGAACAGGAGTGGTAATCTAAACTGTTGGGAAGGCATTAAGCTGGGTAAGGTTGATCTTATTCTTCCTTGGAAAGCTTTAGAACACAGTCGGATGCTCGCATACCTTAAGAAAGCCCAGTTGCATACAGTGATATTTGCTGCTTCTTTGGTGTGTCAAATGGCATTGTAAAAGTATTTTTTTCATTTTAAGTTAAGCTCCATGTGCACAGTGGTGCAATTAGTGTTTATTAATATTTATTACTTCTCTTCAGCAGAAGTCTCTCACTATGCTTAAGGCACAAGTGAGTTGCCACTACCACTGGGAGTATCTGTTTGAAAGATATTAGTCTAAATGTTACATTAAAAGTGAATTAAAGAAAGAAAAGACTTGAGACAGTGCATTTATGTTTGCCATCTTTTCATGGGAACTTTATTGATAAACTTGTAAAACTTGGCCAGAAGCATAAGTGAAGCAGATGGTATAGAGCGAGCTTCTTGTAAACCAAAATAATGATAAATATTATTTCTCTACTGACTCATTCATCCTACTTACACAGCTACATATTTGAGTAGCCAACTGAAAGCAAGTGTGAGGCAGGATGGAGGAAAGAAGGTTGAGCATAAACTGGCTATTGCAGATAAGGTTTCAGCTCTTTTCCTTAGGGTTACATCTTTCATAGGTCCCTTGCTTGTCATCGTTTTGATGGATGAAGGATCAGGTAGCTGTGGGTTTTAGGACCTCTGGATCTGGAGAGTTTCCATCGTTACCTCTGGATGGGGCATAGCTCCCCAGACAGAGTTGTTGCATGATCTGGGGATCTTCCTGGATTCACAACTCAAGAAGCAAGTGGCAGCTGTGGCCCAGAAGGTCGTTGCAACAAATCCACTTTTATGTATTTATTTATTTATTTATTTTCAGACTTGTATGCCGCCCATCTCCCCCAACAGGTGACTCTGGGCGGCTCACAATAATAAGAAAGAAGAAAAAACACAGGTCTCTCCAAACATGGATAAAATCTATAAATAATTAAAAACATATATTAAAAATGCCCTAAAAACCTTCTATGATTTTAGCCCTAAAAAAACCTGTAAGATGCTGGAGGGGGGGACAACCCATCACCCCACCAGCCATCTTCACAGGTGCGGGCCCCCCTCTGGCCCCCAGGCCTTCTGGCAGAGCCAGGATTTGATTTTGTAAGCCAGTTGTACCCTTTCGTGGACTGGGAGGCTCTGGTCCTGGTCACTCCTGCCTTAATCACTTCCCAGTTAGTTTATTGTAATGCCGTCTACACTGGGTTGTCTTGAAGAGCATTTGAGAACTGCAGCTGCTCCAGAATGTGGTGGCATGGACAGTTTTGGGTGCACCACAGTATGCCCCTGTAACCCCACTGCTATGTGACCTGCAGTGACTTCTGGTAGGTTTCCAGATGCAATTCAAAGTGCTGGTTATCATCTATAAAGCCCTATATAGCACAGGACCAAGATACTTGAAGGACCAAGTGTCTCTGGTGATTTGTACCCACACCATCAGAGCAGGCAGGGTGAACGTGTTCCAGGTCCCTTCTGTTAAATGGTGCGATCTTGTGGGACCAAGGGGGCATGCCTTTTCGTTTGCAGCACTTGTCCTGTGGAACAGCCTCCCCCCAAGGTTCAGATGGCCTTTAGGAAGGCCTTAAAAACCTGGCTCTTCCCCCAAGCTTTAGGGCAAGGAAGTGGAGCCCAATATTGTTTTTGCTTTGTGATGGTTGAGGAGTTTCTTTTTTACCTGGTGTCTCTTATTTTTCTTTCTATTGTTTTTGTATGTGTATTTCTGTTTTTATTCTTGCTGTTCACCCAGGGTTATTTGATTAAGATGGGTGGCCATATACATTTGCTAAATAAATAAATCTTTCTTGAAGCAGGTAGTAATTAGGCTGTGGCCATTCAGGCACTCTGACTTTTTTTTAATTGCCTTGCTTGACCAGAAGCTGCTTATGTCATATTCTTATGACCATCCTTGCTGATTCTAGGAATCAGTCCAACCCTGGAAATTAGTACATCTCCTGGAATGCACTCTGCTTCTGTAAGGCTTCATGTAGCTACTGCAGCTGTCTTTTTTGGGGGGTACTTATTGTTCTTCTCATCTCTTTTTCTAGTACATTGTTTATTTAATCAATTTATTAGCAACCTCGATTGCTGCGACAGCTTTAGGCAGCATACACAAGATAAAGATGTTTATAAAGTAGCAGAAATGTCAGACCAACAACAATACCATAAAAACAGTCATCAAGCAGGATTACAGATCACTCTGCTCCAGGCCTGCTGGAAAAGTCAGGTTTTTATGGTTCTTCTGAAGACCATCAGAGTTAGGGCCATATAGGTTTGGGAGAAAATGCCCTTCCCCACCCAGGGGCTGCCACGGAGAACCTGCGAGATGACATTTCTTCACAGATGGGTTCAGGGCATGCTGACTCTTCTCAATCCTACTGGATGGTCAGAAATGTTTGGAAAAAGGCAGTCCCATAGAGCGCTTTACCCCCAGAACTTGCTTTGCAGTTTTCTCTCTGCCTGAAGTCATCCAGTCTCTTTCCATTTTATACCCTCTCACCCATGGCCTTCCTTTCTACAACGTTTATGTAAACATTTCCTTAGCTGTGTAACATTAGGTGAAATATTGCTCTGGCTCTTATGAATAGTACTATAAGTAACAATTAATAGAAAGGGGTCTATTGTATTGCAGTCCAATCCATCTAACTAAACTTTTTGGGCTGTTGAGCAGATTCAGAATTTTGAATTCATGTTGTGGGCTTCCAAAATGGCTGCTGAAGTGGTACATCCAGTCACACAGCTCTGATTTATCAGAAGGCAAATTGGTGAGGTTGCTCCTCTCCACTTCCCTAGCTTCCCAGGGTGCTGTCTACTAACATTCAACTTCACAAAGGGAGCTGACCTGAGCGAAACATCCCTTGAAACATCAAAGCATCTGTATCCTCCAGAAAGCTCAGTGTTGCACAGGTTCTTTGAAGACTTTCCCTGGCTGTGTGCACATAGGTGTGCATATACAGTTGCTTCAGTTCACAGAAGTATTGCTCTCATTAGGAAATCAGCATCTAAAGGATCTTTCTTGGTTGAAACTCCAGCTTAGAACAGGTACCAGGAACTAGGAGTGTTGGACAATTGCCAGCAGTCAGGAAACTCAAAAAGATGTCAGATCTCCGATTCCAGCAGTTCTCTCATCACCTTTTCGCCCGGGGCTGGAGCCATGTTGATTTTTGAGCTCTGACATAGCTTTGCTTGAGGTTGAAGACCATGAAAGCAGTGGGTAGAAATTCAGATTGATGGAATGGCCTCATTGTTGCTTCTGTGACTCTGAGCACTTGCATGGGTGTTGCATTATAACACCCCATCACATGCTAGGCATTTCTGTTAGTGCAGACTAGTAAAATCAGTTGTACGCTAACAAGGAAGCTAGCATGGAAAAGTACCAGCAACAACCTGGGGAAAAGCCTCAAATTTCAGGAGGCAAGCCCCCGCAGCTTGTCACGTGCTCAATCGAAGCACATGATCCCTTGTGTTTCATGTATTATCATATATGGTTATGGGCTTGTATTAGGTAGTGTGACGTATATATGCTTAACCCAGCCCTCTGATGTATTAACCCAGCCCTCTGATGTACTAACCCAGCCCTCTGATGTACTCAATAAAAGAGGTTTCCAGACTCCGGTCTGGGCGCTCTCACCCCCCTCGAAGGAGAATCAGTTTGGTGTCTTCTTTCCCCTCACTCGTGGGAGGCCCACTGTAACTGCGTGAATGTTACACATGGGAACATCAGTGACATCTGCTTGATGTATACTATCTCTTGAAAACTTCAACAAAAAGGACTTTGGGGACGGTGAGTGAGTGAATGAATGAAAAGTAGCAGGATAGTGTTGGAAAAGTTACAGAATGATAAATCTTTAATTTCCAAAGGGGAAAAGTTATGCTACTTAACATGAATTGATATGAAATCTTTCATTTTGCAATTTTGTAGTGGGCCAGACGTTTCCTGCAGGGTCAATTTTGAAATGTCTGACATTAACTGGCAATTTTTACATGACATCATTTGTGGGCCGAATTGCTGTTGAGCCCAAAGGCTGTAGACTAGTCTGGGAAATTAAACAAAAAACAAAAAACTTTCCTGGGAGAAGACAATGGCAAACCACTTCTCTATAGTTGCCAACCAAACAGCATGGACATCTCCAGGAAGGACTAGGTGTCAAGCCTGACCTGAAAGAGACTTTACCTTTATTTCTGTAAATGCAATATTGCAGTGAGTTGCATTCTCTGGAAAAAAAGGGGGTGGGGGAAGAGAGTTGCACTGAATGTGATTAGTAGTTTGCTTGACTATCGATGGTTTGGTAATGTTAGAATAGCCCCATGCCATTAAACATTCTACTTTAAGAGCAGAGGATTAAGAGGTGGAAGAGAGAATAGAAGTGATAGATGAGGTCTTCCTATGGATTTATCAATATTAATAACAGAAACACTGATGTTGCTGATACAGTGCAGCAACATAGTAAACTACCAGATCAATGGCAGATACCCTGAGGCTATTAGTCAATGAATCCAAAAGAATAAATGTGGCAAAAGTTCTTTAGGGAATATGTGAATATATGGAAATGTCACTTCCTACTTTTATTTGCTGTTCTTGGTTCAGAAGAGCAAATAAAATGTCTGTTATGAAATACTTACTTTTGACAGCTGCTTTTCTTTGGCGAAGAGCTTGTTATTACTCTTGTCTTACATGGTTTTGAACCTGTGGATCTGTTTGCTGTTTACGGCCATGCCCAAAGATCATTCTAATCTCTCTGTATTCAGCTTTATAATGCTTTGAAAGAACCCTAAAGTTTAGGAAGTTGCTATTACCTTCCCCACTTCCTTTTTAGCTCAAGCTACCACATTTGTCTATTGATTATTGACATTCTTTGAATTTTATAGAAAATTTTCTGTTTGGAACATGCTTGCTTTCAGCTTCCTTGGAAGAGGGCTGCTGGTTGATTTCTTTAATGGTTTCTAGGCTTGCAAAAGTAACATATTGCTGAGCCCTTTTTTGATGCAGTTATTTTGAGTTCCTTCCTGGGAAGGAAAATAAAAATAAATCTCACTTAACACCTTTTGAGTACTGGTACACACTGTAAAGTGCTTTCTCTCTCTCTCTCTCTCTCTCTCTCTCTCTTTTAAATTGCAATCTCCCCCTCCTTGCCTTCCCCTCTCCCCCTTACACATGCACGCCCAAAATTGATTTTGAGCATCCACAGGATGACACACAGACGTAAAGAAGGAAATTGATCGTATGTTCTCCCAACATATGTATAATGTTGGGATGATACTAAGTGAAAGTATCATCTGTGGCTTACAAATAAAAAAAGTAATATGAAAGCATGGAATACATAATGAAGGATAACATTTAAGCACAACAAAAAAGCAACAGATTAAAATCAGCCTAAATGTTAAATATCTCTGTTCTTCAAATCAGCAACAAACAGAATTAATATAAACTTGGGTTTTCTGATTTAAAATCACTGGAATTTCTGAACTGGTATCTTAACTGTGTTGCCACTATTAATTTGGCAAATACACCGAACCATCAAGCAACCTAGGAGCATAATCCAAAATCTTTGATTATGCACCTCAAATGTGAAATTGTATCTGCTTTAAGACAATAGAAAGTCTGTGTTTCACCTGTTGGCCTTACTTCCTCACATTTAAATGTGTCTGTTAGTGACCCATCTCATTTGGTGGTAATATAGGATGGACTGAAACAAAATGTGTGTTCTTAATATTTGCAGGAATTAACCATAAAAAAACAAAAACAAAATAAAGAACTTCACTTTTGGGACATTTGCATTTTAAATTTATTTATTTCTTTGTTTTTTCTTGAAATGTGTTTCCAGGGAAAGATGGTGAAAGGAATGGGTGGTGCCATGGATTTGGTGTCCAGCGCAAGAACTAAAGTGGTAGTGACGATGGAGCACTCAGCAAAGGTAAAAAAAAAAAAAAGTTTTTAGAGTGAAAATGTGTGTTGCTTCTATATATGCTTGTATCTTGATAGCTTTCCTTGACCCATTCCTATAGATAGTTTCTCTCTGTTATGGCGTCGTAGAGCAGAGATGTATTAGTTTGTTAGAAAGAGTCTGGTAATACTTTCTCTAATTAACAAACCATCTCTTTTCAAAAGCTTGAACATTTCTTTCAGTTTTTGTGGAAAGCTTAGCAAAAGTATTTCATGATTTTTATGATAGGTTTATGACAGGTTGATGATAGGTTGATGAAGCATAACATAGATAAATCATTACTGAGCCAGGAAAAGTAGTTTGAAGTATCTACATTACTAGTCTAAAAAGTCAAGATTCTGTTTCAGTTACACAGGTGAAGCCTTTTGTATGTGCATCAATGTCCCACAAATGTACAAGGAACAGGATGTTGATTGCTTGGTCATGACTGTATCTTTACTTCTGACCTTTGCTTTTTACATAAAAAACAGGCAGAATTTTGATTGTACCGTGGTGGATATGATCTTGACTTTTCCGACTACACTCTGTGGATATCCGTGTATAAATTAGAATGAGATAATTGTTTTCTCTAGCAAGAGATTGGAAAACAGAAGTGGACAGCTATTAACTAAGCTATTCACCTATTGCTGAGGAGCACTCATAAAACTAGTGAAGCCTTTTTCAGACTAGCTGCAAACAGAAGTTAAAGGGTTCACAATTAGAAGGCATTACTTCTTGCTCTCACTCTAAATTTACTGTGATATCAAATTTTTACTATATTAACATATGATTATTTACATGATATAATCACATCACGTTCATGGCATAATTGTGTGTTCGTGGGGATCAATTTAAATAAAGTTAAAGAAAATTTAAAATAGTGGTTGAAAAGCAGAACTGAGGAAAGAAACAAGCTGAAAAGGCAACAAACAATTCAAGCTGGAAGAGGTTATAGGAAAACATTTTATCCCTGCATCACTACTACCCTTTTGTAGGCAGAAATGTTCCATCAATAATTCTTGGTGCAAGATAAATATAGTTGGCTCCTGGCTGGGTTAGCTGCATTTTGTTCCTATTGAAATAACTTTTCTTGGGTGCAATCCCAAAACATCTGGAGCACCACTTGAAGACCATTGGCATTGACAAAATAACGATCAGTCAATTGCAAAAGGCAGCTTTACTTGGAACAGCTTACATCCTGCCTTTACCTTTAACACCATCAAACAACATCTGCCTATCTCAGGTCCTTGGGGAGGAGTCGATAGGTGGATAAAAATGCCAAATCCAGTCTAAACATCTGGCTGACTATGTGACCAACAACAATAATCCTTTAATAATAAAAATAAATAATAAAATATAAAATAATAAAATTTTATATATTTTGTTTCTTAGAACAATATCTTAAATATCTAGGATAAATACAGCTTCCATCTAAGTAGCATTTTAAAAATATTAAAGTTAGATGCAATTACCTGTCATGTTGGTTCTAAATTAACCTCCCAAGATTAATGTAAAAATTCCTAAAGCCAAGATATCAGTTAGGTGTATCTTCTGCCTATGAATGTATTCATATGTAATGTAATATTCATTTTATTATTTTGCTCTGTTGGTATGAAAAAATCGTTACAGTTTTGAAGTAGTTCTAGATAGATCTGTCATTCAGAATTCCTTGGTGGAAGATGAAGTTAAATCTGGAAGTGATTAATTATATAGCAAATCTGTTTGTTTATAGTACCGACACCTTCAAGGAACTTTGCAGATCTACTTATGTTATTTTAATGGAGTAAAGTGGAAAAATAGGACCCAAACAGGACCATTTTATACCTTGATGTGTTGCCTGCTCCTTGGTAGAGGAATATAATATAGTCATAACATTGTATTAAACAGAATCCTTATATCTTTCATACTGCAAAATATGATAATTATAGCTTACTTCTCTGAGTAGTAATATAATACTAGAAAAGTAAGATGTTTATGGAAGTGTTATTTCCATAAACTGGAGCTATGGTTGTGTGATTATTTCAAGAAGCCAGGGTCTGTTTGTGTAACCGTATATGGGAAAGATCTTGGCAGACTGGGCAAAGAGTCGCTGCCAAGGGAATGGTCAGAGAAGAGACGGCATAGCCCACAGCTGGATAGTGGACAGGGCAAGGGGCTCAAAAGAGACCCTCCCTAGTTTCTCGGACTGTAAAAGAGGTGGCGGGGGGAGGGAAGAACTGTATTTTCAGACTTGCAAGATTCTGTCAATATAACATTACAATAAAGTAGAATTAGCTCATCTGGTTGTGATTCCTGTCTGGTTTACCCCTCGAGGCCGACAGTTTGCAAGGCACATCTGAGCATCAAGCCCCAGAATGTGTCAGTAACATCTATGGGGGCAACATAACATAGGCCAGACAATTAACATGGTGCTTATGTTGCAAGCGTTGATGGTTCTTCAGAGAGAAATATTGCTGACAAGGCTCCTGGTATAAGTGAGGACAGTGAGGTACCTGCTAAATTTGGGCATTCAGTAGAAGAGTCAAAACCAAGGTCTGGGCTATGGAAGAAAAGGTACTATCAGGACCCTGGAAAGTGCACTGCCATAGTTACAGATTAGATTAACTCTGAAAGAGAAACTTGTTCCACCATCTGTTTATGGCCAACCAAAGGCATAAGACTAGAAAGCCTGCTGACTCTGACATCAAAACACTGTTGGCCCTTTCAAAGTCCTCAGATTCTTGGATGTCTGAAATGGCAGAAGCTATGGAAGTGTTATCTTATTAGCCTAATGCTCAGTCAGTGGGAAACTACATTCTCAAGTGGGGTGATATAAAAGAAGGGCTTCCCTTAATTGGCATGATCATTCTACTCTGAGTTCTCAAGATAGCCTTGGTAAGCTCCTGCCTGTATGGACATGATAGAACAGAAGGAAGTAGATTGGCCTTCTCCACAGCATAACATGCTTCTCATGTCTTATGCCTGCATATCCCAGTATATCTGGAAAGGGCCAGGCTAGGGAAGACTGAATTTAATTGGTCAAATCTTATTAATGGCACAGTGGAAAATGGCAGGAATGAGGACAGGAAATGCAAGAAGTAGTCAGATTTTGCAAAATGTTCTGTTGAGTGAGCCCTACTTTATGTCAAAGATGAGCCTAGACTATACAGATACCCGAGTCCTCTATGAAAACTTCAAGGGTAGCTAAGGAGTTGTAATGTATTTGTAGCATTTTGGAAAGGAGTGTGCTGTGAAACCTTCTGATTTTCAAGCAGGTAGTCTCTTGAAAGATGACTATTGATTGGAGTGGAATTTGTGTTTTGTTGCAGGGCAATACCCACAAAATACTGGACAATTGCACTTTGCCAATTACTGGGAAACAGTGTGTGAATCGCATCATAACAGAAAAGGTAAAGTACTTGGCTTGGGTTACTTTTAGCTTATTCCCCTTCTCCTATAACCTAAAGAACTTGGGAGAGAGGAGCCTTATTATCTTCATAACAAACCTGAAGACAGAGCAGGCAATAAATTGCCCCTGACAAGCCCTCGAATATTAAATGTGTTCTGCTCAAACGTGTTTTGCTCAAATGACCATTTTTACCTTAGTCTCGGAAAACAAGGGCAAACGTCTGCATTTTTGTTCTGGGTTATTTTCAGTTAAACTACTTAGGAGAAAACAGCCTGAGCATTAGAATTAATCTATATGAAAATATATTTTAAAAAATAGACTCTTCATTGTTTTCTTTCTAACTCATTGTCTGCCTGAACTATAAGTTCGCGGAGGAGGAATAATTAAAAGGCTTTTCAACTGGAGCTGTCATTCAAGCTAGCAGGCTGTTGCTTTAGGGCTCTTAATTATTTATGGCTTGATTCCCCAACCCCATGTTTTGGCTCTGCTGGTTGGGAATTGCAATCCCAGCCCATCTGGTGGGCTCTTGGCTGGAGAAGGCAGATCCTCGACTGGGTTCACTGGTGGGCTAGAGAAAGGGACTCTAAAGGACTTTGAGATCTATTTATTTTTGGGTGATCTCCCATCTTTCTGCAGACCTTCTTTTTTCCCAATCTGGCTCCAGTTTGCTGGGAAGATATTAGAGTGCTCTGCCGAAGCAAACCTTTCATTAGTGCTTTGTGGAGTTTATCAACAGGTTTCAAGGACGGGAATATAATGCTCTTTTCTCATACCACATGATAGCAATCTGTTATCATCTCGCTGTTGCCAGGCTGTACCATCTACAAATTGTCGGTGAGGAATGATGTCCTGATAGTCTTGTAAAAGCTCTTGACAGGTTAAAAACCAGCCTGTCAAGGAAATAACGGGGTTTAGCACTTCCCTCCATCCTGCTGGTTTTTACATACAGTGAGTTTAAATATAATGCAGTTGCTTTCAGGTGCTTAACTCTGGCCTGCCTTCTCCCCCCAAGATGCTTACTCTCCCCACCAAGCAATTAGGAATGACATCGTCTGACAACAAGTATATCCCGTGAGATTGTGGATCGTAGCATCAGTGCCTAGTTTTTTCTGAGTGAGTGAACTGCTCATTTAAAATAGTCAGAAGAGAACAGGGAAATGGGCAGCTATGTACCAGGACCTGAGGACAGGGATTGGTTTTCAGAGGCCGAACCAGGTTTTTCTAGGTCAGCAGAGTTTTCCCTTCTAACTAAACCTCTTTACAACTTACTTTAATCCTTCAGGCCGTATTCGATGTCGATAAGAAACAAGGACTGACGCTGATTGAAATCTGGGACGGCGTGTCTATAGATGAGATTAAAAAATGCACGGGTGCTGACTTTGCTGTAAGTCACCAACTGGTTAAATATAGATTAGACATAAATTGCTAAAAAAGACAGGATTCTCTTAGCCCCTTACTTTTTGCAGAGTGCAACATGGGCTGTTATGCTGCCTGCTGCCTTTTAAACATGACTGACAAGATGTTAACAGTTGATAATGGTACAGTTTTTTTAAGGCTTGGTAAGCCGTTCTATGAATTGCACAGGCTAAGGGGAGGGAAATATTTGTCAATTTCAGTTTGTTAGGAAAGGTGGTTCATTGGCTTGACTAAAAGCAGTGTTCCGCAATCTTGCAGAGTTTAAGATGGGTGGACTCCAACTCCCAGAATTCCCCAGCCAATTCTGCAAGGTTGCGGAACACTGATTTAGAGTGAGTCAATCTGCTGGCACAATGATAATATTTCTATACAATGCTGTCTTATGCCTGTATGTTTAATTACATTCATAAGATGCTGTGAAAGAAGATTTGAGTGACTGATCACTAAACAAAAATAAGCCCATTTAAAGTACACGAAAATTGTAGATTAATCCAGAACTGGGTATCAGCATGGATCAACATCACCACTTTCTGGCACTACTCTTTAAACTTAGGATTCAGGAACTGAAGCCCCAAGTCTCAGATTTGGCCCTCCAAGGAAGGAGAAACTGCAGCTATGCACTTATAGGCATAAGGGATATACTGTACAAAAACCTGGGGTCTTGCCCTTCATGACTTGATGAGAGTTCACTAGTCTTGGTCCTCTGTTTTCTTCCTTAAAATGGTATTCCTTTAAAAATGGATGCTACCCAGGGCTGTAAGCCTTTAGATGTCAAAGAACGTGTTCTATCAAGCCTTTTTTTTAAAAAAAAAACAGTTTTAGAACTATCCTTATTTTCAAGATTTTATGTAACAATGTATTAATTGTATGCTTTTGTGGAGAGAGATATCTTAGTAGTGGCCCTGCGACCTGGCCTTGCATTCTTACCAAGAGGGCCAGAAGAAATCATTGTTTTCTAAATCGCACTAAAGTTCTGAAACCTCTAAATTAAATTCTGCAGAAAAAGGCAGAGTGTGGTAAAAATCATAACATGCAATTGTGCTCTAGAAGCTTAAAAGTGAAATCAGTTGTCTTAAACTGGATTAGAAAGATCTGGAAAGAGTAGACAAACTGTGGCCCTAAAGCTGCCTGTGACCTTGGCCCAATTTCATTCCTTCTGCCTACTCACCCATTGGAAGAGGTCAACCAAGCCATCACTAAGATCTGTTTGTCTCTACCTGAAGCCTACTGTTTACCAGTAGGAGTGGGGAGACAGAGTGTCAGAAAGAAAAAAAAGGGTGTGACAGATAATGGGTGCTGACACCAATGTTGGTTGTAGCCCTATGACCGCTTGTTTCAGACTATGTGGTCTTTGCCAGATTACTGCTGAGAGAAGACAAGAGAAGTTTGTCCACACACTTGCCATTCAAGCTTATGTATTTTTATGCCCCACTGAACTCAGTGCGATTTTATTGGAAGAGAACAGAAACCAATCTATACATGGATTAACTTCCCCAATCTAGTATCCTCCAAATGTGTTGGACCAACTCCCAGAACCTTTGTGTTAAATATTTGGAGGGCACAAAGTTGGAGAAGCTGCTGGAAGCTTTTTGTTTGCTTCAGTGCACAGAGACAGTGGTGCATAATAGAGTTAATCCATGTATACATTTATTTCTGATCTCTTCTGCTGAAATGCTTGAAGGGGCATCAATATGCACTAGAACTTTCAGTGCCTCCAGCACTTACATTTCTCATGCAATAATTACATTGTTGCATAGACGTCAGTCATCAGTTGTTGATAGAACTGTAGTTCATGGATCATCTTTGATTAGAGACAGGTGGCCATTTTTTTAAGAGTTCAAAGTCGTTTGTGACATGACAGCATTGGTGTCATGGCAAACCAGGAATAGAACCTGAGAATATAAAATCTTGCTGGGTCTGTTTTACCTCTGGGAGTTACACTGCACATCCAAATCAGTAATAGCAGAATGAAAACTTAGGTGTGAGAATGCACTTACATCAGACATGGGATGCTGTGCTTTCTAATCCGGAGCTGGTTGAAATCAGAAGGCACCCCAAGGACATGTAGGGCTCTGTGAATGAGCATATGGAAGCATGGGTTGATACAGGACCTTTTCTCCCCTCACCTGCACTTCATAGGCTGCAGAGATTTCACTGTGCTATTTTGTAGCACCTGGAGGCCCACTGCAGGTTGCTGTCAAAAATGAGCATCAAATCATTTCAAGAACAGCAAGCAAGATCTTGATTTCGAATTATTTTAAGATGTATCCCTGGGTTTAGCGATCTTTCAGTTCTCCCTCGCATCCCAGGCAGTGGTGTCTTAGTTACATCATCCATTTCCATGTGGTTGTCAGCAAGGGGAGCAAGTGAGGGTCTTGTCCATTTCTGCTCTAAAATTAAACCCCAAACAATTTGTATCATTAAACTCTCCATCCTGAATAGCAATTACCTATTCACAATTTCTTGATTCTTGGACTTCTTACATGAATTCTGCTTAATTTTCTTTCTTTGCTTAAAGTTTACTCAAAATTGTTATTTTTGATCATGCTCTTGTCTTCATTCCTGAATCCTTTTTCTCATGAAAATTTGCATGGTACTTCTTGAGTGTTCAAAACAATGTGATAAAACTGTTAATTGTTATTATCCCTACATGGCATATGGTTTCTGGGTAGTGGTGGCTTACCTGAAACGGTTACTCCATCATTGGTTTGTAGTAGCTGGCATCAAACCAGAGTCTCTTATGGTACAAAGGGGTATTGAAAAAACGCAACAGCACTGCAAAATTTGTTCCTGTTTGTCTAAATCAGCCCCCCCCACCCCACCCAACTTGGGGATCCTCCAGGTTAAGGCACTTCAACTCTGCAGGCGCCTCTTTTGGCTGGGGAATTCAGGGAGTTGAAGTCCACAAAAGGGTTTAGTAGGACCAGGTTTCAGAGCCATAAATTTAGAGGTAGAATTAGGCATAGGCATTCACAAAAATCTCATTGTCTCCCATCACGTGTGTGTGTTCTACCAGTGCCTCCTAGGCCTGAAAAAGCTAGATTTTTTTTCTATTTTGATGGGGGTTCTAAATTATTTTTAGTCCAGCATAATTTTTATTTCCAAGTTGTTTTGGTCCCATCAGTATTCTTAGACACTAAAAAAGCAAGTGATCGCAGCCCAGTGTTTTGTTTGAAAGTGTCTCCAAAATCTCAAGACCAGGGTTCTTTCTGCTGGGGTTTTGATTAAGAAAACTGTCCATTGAATGCACAGGAGAGGTGATTCAGGGCTTCCTGGTTCATGATATCAAAACCTGATCTTGTTTCTCCCCCCCCCCCATTTTTAGAAAGTTGAAGTTGAGGCTGGAGTTTTTATTGGAGGTAAAGACCACGTGCTTTGCTTGTCATCTATGTTCCCTGTTATAAGTATTGAACAGTAATAGTCACTGGCTGTAATCAGTAGCTGCTTTAGAGGGCTGCAGCAATGCTGGGAATTATCTATCAATTCATTTTTTTTTCTCCTTTCTTGCCAGGTTTCACCAAACCTCTCACCAATGAAGCAGATTTGAACCTGAAATGTAGACTGGTCCTTTTTCCCATACTTCCAGGAAAGGGGAATCAAACATCTGTTTTTGCGTTTATGCATTATTAAGAGGTCTTTGTAAAGAAGTTTTGTTTAACTAGTTAGCATCCAGCTGACTTGTAAACATTTATTTGTATGCAACAGTACAGTACAGCTTCCAAATTTAAAATTTCATTTGGTACTTAGATATTTTTAATTATAGTATTGCAGGTTTGACTGTTAATAAACAGTAGCAGAGGAAATGGCTTAGTTAAATAATCATCTCGGCTTCTTAAGCTGAAATAGGCACAGACTTTTCCATACACATAGAACTGCTTTGCATAAACTGCAGTTAGGTTATAGTTACCAACTTCAGGACAATCCAGCCATTTTCAATGCCTCTGAACGTGTCCAGGGCCATATGTGACTCCCTTTGAGGTAAGGTTACTTTTACATGCAGAAGAGCAATTTGAGAGTGCCTGTGCATTAGCTACTACTACTACTACACACACACAGACACACACACACACACACACACACAGAGAGATGAACACAACGAGGCACATATTGTTTACCTAAAACGTGTGAATCACCAGAACTTTGGATATTTGGACATTATATTTTCAGGATTGCATAGCTAAAAGGCTATATAAGGGGTGTTTATATTCTCTGATAAAAAAGTAAGCATTTTTAAACCTCCTAGTGACTGATCCTACCAAACACAAAAATGGGTTTAGATGGCCGGAGCATATATTAGCTTGTTGAGATCTCAGAACCTCTAAAGACTTGGAAACCTTGTTTCAAAGAATTGCAGTAATATGTGGCTTCTGTTCCGCATAAGCACTTCCTGATGGGCTATGCCAAGAGCACTTACTTGCTGAAAGCATGAATATATACGTTAATAATTAAATGTCTGGCAGGATAAAAAATGCAAAATAAATTGGGGAGAAAATTGCTTAATTTGCAGGAATAATACTGGCTGCAACATCTGTCAGTCCTTTTGTTTGAATTGGCTTGGCACAGGATTCTGTTTATTTAACTGCCAAATATGCACAGCCCTGAATTGCATAGGAAATGTACAGTGAATTGTCCAGGTTGCACATAGCAGACGCTCTGTTGCAGTGGAACTTTGATTGTCATGATGCTGTTACGATAACTTTCCTCTTTTCTTCTTGCCAACCTTATTATATTTATGCAGGAGCACATATTCATGCATCTAATGTGTGGATCCCACGTTTTCACTAATACCGAAATTAATTGTTCACACAGATTTTTGATTACATCAATATATGTGCCATTTTGAATTTGATCTTTTCCTTTATATTTTCAAATAATAACAAATAACATCTACTTTTCTTTCTTGGTCTGAGAGATTTCAAAAACAACTTTCCCCACGTCAAAGCTTTTTTCCTCATTTCCTTCTTTCCCACGTAATCACTGTCTGCAGGAACATTAATACATGGCAGATCATTGGCATTCCAGATCACACTGAGATGTGCCTCTGCCTTTTTTATGTGACAGGGCAAGTAAATCAGGTTGGTTTTTCAGTAGCCAGCGCTGACTTGGGTGAGCAGTCAGTTGTACATCTTTTTTTCCTTTCCAAGAAGCCCATCTAACCTGAAATACAGAAATTAAGAAGCAACATCTAAGCAAAGATTTGGGAAGGTGGGAACTGAACTTCTTCATTTCTGTGTGATGTAGGAAGCTTGGGTGCTTGCATATGGGCTAGCGAGCAGCTAGTGATATTTGTCACCCTAGGGGCAATGGGCATTTTGCAGCAGGAGGAGACAGTGTTTAAAGGCAGTGTTGTCCAAACTTGGCCACTTTAAGATGAGTGGACTTCAACTCCCAGAATTCCCCAGCCAGCCATGCCTGGGAGTTGAAGTCCACTCATCTTAAAGTGGCCAAGTTTGGACAACACTGGTTAATGGGGGAAACATGAGGGATGCTGAAAGGTATTAAGAATATTCAGCCTCTTCCACCTGAACCCAGAGATCATTATGAAACCAATAGAAAGTAGCTTGAGGGCAGGTTCAGCAGAAGCAGTCTCTACACAAAGCATAATTAGCACATGGACTTTGCCATGGGATACGGTAGTGGCTTTTGGCATAGCTGGATGCAAGTGGAGATAAGAGAAGGTCATGGATAGCTAGATAGATATCAGCTTCTAGTGGCACCAACAGGAATGAGTAATTTGCTGATGGTTGTGAATCTGTTACTGTCCAAGGCATCTGGAGGTTAGGGAAAGATGCATATAACGTGTGAGAGTTCATCCTTTAGTCTGGTCCATCAAGTGTCAATTTATCCAGAGTCCCTTTCTGATTGTACACCTAATAACAGAACTTCTTCCCCTAAGTAGAATGTTTTTTATCCTTCCCTTTTTATCCTTCCCTTCCCTTCCCTTCCCTTCCCTTCCCTTCCCTTCCCTTCCCTTCCCTTCCCTTCCCTTCCCTTCCCTTCCCTTCCCTTCCCTTCCCTGCTTTGTGCTTTGTCAAATATTTCATTCTGCCCATTGATAAGGAATAAAAGTGAGCTGAAATAATGAATGTACTGTATACTGTATGTCCGATCTTTTATATGTAACTTTCAAAACAATAAAACAAAGCGCACAGTGGTTGTGTACTGCTGTCACTGTTGTTAAGTATGAACTTGCTTGGTGGAAATGGTTTATGGCCCGCATCCAATCCCTATTCCTCTGAATCAGTTCTAATAATCATTAAATGCAGCGATGCACAACTTTGGAAGCCAATGGCTGTACTGGGCATTGGTGTGATGCGCCAGGATTCACACTTTGAAAAATTAGGTGGGGCCAGGGCAAAGAGCTGGTCAGAGCTCGGTAAAAATTTGTATTTGCTTTAATATATATTTGAACACAACTAATATGATTACTTGCCATGTAATTATAGTTTTCCCTTTCTGTCATTGAAATTCAGTCCAGTGACAACTTTTGGAGGGGCTCTGAGCCCACAGTTAAGGCTTTTGGGGATGGCAGGTTATGTATCCCTGATTAAAGATCTAAAGCGATCTTGGTGCTTTGCAGTTACCATCCAAAATGGTAACTCTTCTCATTGACCTCCAGCGAGTTCCAGAGCAATTGTATGCATTGATTTCAGTAGGGCTTATCCCTGAGTGAGCATGCTTGGAATTTCCAGCTTCAGCTCTAACGCTGCTTAAGGTCAAGCGAACAAAAACCATTGTGTAGCTTAGTCTACCCGTGTGATACTGTCAATTAATTTTTAGTTTTCCATAGCTGTCTTGCTTGTGGAACATTTGTATTACCCAGCTTCATACATGCCATATGATTATTTTAGTTTTTGTTTAAGAAATAGCTACTTGGGAGTTGTATTCCAAGCAAGGCTATTTTGGCTTTGTTCACAGGACACAGTTACCATGATCTAGTCAACCACATTTTCTTGGTTTGCCACACCCTGAGTCATTAACTGTCCATGGCCTGGGTTTGTACAACATGCTAGACTAAAATACGTTGGATAGTTTATTGTGTACAGGTAGTCCCCAAGTTAAGAATGCCTGGTTTAAGGAGGACCCATACTTAAGAACAGAGCCTATTGTATCAAAATTTGAGTTAAATACACAATGATTCGAGTTCATTACACAATACTATTTATATAGTATTATATGATAATACTGTTCTGGCTTACATGCAAATTCGACTTAAGGACAGACCTTGGGAATGGAACTCATTCTTAAACTGGGGACTACCTGTATTGTGCCAATAGAAATAGAAAACATCTGAGATTCCTTCAGCTTGCTAAATTGGAGTTTTCAGATTCTTCCTCTTACTTTTCACTGCCTGCCTACGGGATTTATGGATTTTGGGAAGAATTGCCATGCAGTAGATTGAGTTTGTAAAGAAATCATTTGTCTACATTTATTGCTGACTGGAAACCCCTCATGGACTTTTTGTGTAAAACAGAAAAAAATGAACTTATGATTTATGGTTTTGATGATTAGACAGGATTGATGATAGAAAGAAGAGAGTTCTGTTGTAACAATAGAGTAAGAGGTAAATTTATAATTGTACTTACAACTGCTATAAAGTAGATTGGAAACTACTTTTTTCTTTCTTTTCTATTTTCTTCTTCCTTTCCCTCCCCCTTTCTTGCACTTTTAGCTTTCTCTTTGATTTCTTTTTCTTTTCTTTTTCTTACTTTATATTAGTTTGTATGAGTTTTTATCTTCCTTTTTAAAAATCTTTAATAAAAATTAAATATATATATAAAAATGAAATGATCATTTGAACTGAGCCACTGAGTGCAAAAAGAATACAGTGAGACATAAAAACCAGTGGCATTAGAAAGATTGAGAGGAACAAGGGCTCCTTCAGGCATAAAAGTTAGCAATTTAGATTAAATAGCTTCCTGGTTTGGATAGACTGCACGCAGGGTTACTCATACAACACAGCCACTCCAGCTAGAAACCACTGTGTAATAGAAAACCACTGAAATACAGTTGTTCTCTGAATACATATAGGTGTATATATCAGATGTTTCTTGCTCTATCAGAGGGGAAGGGCTCCCAATTGATGCTTAGCAAGACAATAGAGGTAGTGTGAGACTAGGCTGAAGCTGCCATAACCTAAAGATGAAGCAGCCATGTAAGCAGAGAGGACAAAAGCCAGGAAACTTATCTATGAGATCCCTTCGGGGAGGTAGATAAGAAGGAAGCAAGTCGTTAAGGAAAGAAACAAAGGACCTAAATCAGAAAAAAAGTTGGGCCTGAGCACATGGAAACTCCAATCCCA